>NW_012114755.1:3296830-3507927 GCF_000951035.1 Colobus angolensis palliatus
CTAGACGGCCAGACCTGCCGGGCGCGCGGGCAGGTGCTTCGGCTTTTTTTTTTTCCCCTCTCCTCCTTTTTCCTCTGCCCCTTCCTTCCTCGCCCTGAAGTAAGATGAGCGTGATGCTGTGGCGCTGGGAACAGAATAACACCACCATGAAGCTGGTAAGGGTGGATTGCAGACCGCACCCCCTGGGCACTGCTCTACTTTTTAATCCCCCACCCCAACCCCCATCCCCTTTAGGAACTGGCCCGGTTGGTGGAAAGCCCCTGAAATGCATTCCGCACTTGGTATTTCCCTTATTGTTTTGAAGCTAGATCTCAGGGGAGGTGTGTGTGTTTAAACCAGGAAAGTCGATGTGTGTATGTCTGTGGTTGTGAGTCATTGAAGGGGGGTGGGACTGGGCTGCATTATCTCTCCGTCCCTTCCACCTACGAATTCCTGGAGCTCTCTTGGGTTGCACACGCTGGGATTGTCTCCTACGAGCAGGTCTGCGCCCTCACAGTCGGTCCCGGGACAGCGTGGTCCGCCTCCCCCGAGCTCTCATTGTGTCTTGATACTTTGGGGTGCACATGGCTATTGATCTCTATTGCGGTTTGGCTTGTCTGTGGGGAATACATGAGCCCCGAGTGAGTGAGTATGCCCCGCGTCCTCCTCCCGCCTCTCACAATGCCTTAGTTCTCTTTCAAGCTTGCAAAGAACCATACAGGGCGCAGGTACTTTTTCCCTCCTCCGTTTTCAAAAATAACCGCCTATCACTCCCGGGAGAGCTGAGAATAGCAGGATTTTCCTTGCTGCCCAAAGAAGCCTGAGTTGTTTCTCCATCCCAAAGAGGAAATGTGATCGGAAATCTCTGGGTTTTGCTTTTGTGAATTGTTTTTTTATCGTATAGTTTCAACTGGCGGGGACCATAATTCCCCCATTAAAGTCAGCCAGTGCTGTGGCCAAGTCGGTTAACCCCCTTGGATGTCAGTTTCCTTCTCAGTAAAATGGGGCAAGTTCCCACCTGGTAGAACTAGTGCCAGGATAAGAAATCGTATTTGTAGATTGCCTGGCATATAAAAAGGACTCAATAAGAAATAGGTGTGATTAATAAACTGCAATGTATACTTGCTGGTGTGAGGTCTTTAAAGATGCTACCAAAAAAAAAAAAGAGAGAGAGAGAGAGAAAGTCACAGCAGCTGCATTGGATACCAAGATGCTAGATCAACCAAAGCTAGGTCTTCATATAATGAACTTATTTGTTGGAAAAATGGCACCTTGCTTTTCATACTTCTTGTGTTATGTTTGGCCTGCCTAACTTTAAGCTACTATTTTACAACTTCGTTTAATGTGCTGTAACATTAGCAGACGTTATGCACCTTTGCTGTACTATGTCATGATTCCAGCTCCCTAATCCTTTCCTGGAATCTTTCTCCAACCAGACTGGTGTGGAAGAGGCCAGAGTTTCACATAATTTCTCTCCAAGCCATACCTGAGATGCCACTCTAACAGGCAGCATAGGAAAGCTGGGTTCTGATCTGAGCTGCATAGGGTCAGGTTGCCAAACATAAATGCTTTCTTAAAAAGAAGAAAAAGAATGATTTGCCAGGCAGGGAAAACGTGGAGCCTCCCAGGGGATGGCTTCTGGAGCTTGGTGGCAGGTGGCCGTGGTAAGGGCTGGGATGTCTTCTCCACTCCGATATTGCTGCCCATTTAGTCTATGGAGGGAGCTTTCCTCAACCCGGGTCAGAGGTCAGCCTTTATTGGGTCTGCCTGAATCTTTAGACCTGTCTCACTTTTCAAATTAACTGTGAGGACCACCCAAGGTAGTTATGGTCCACCAAAGTACCCTTTCCCCATGAGGTGGAGGAGGGGCTAGAGGAGCTCAAGCAACTGGGAAGCCCTGAGGGAGTAGCAGTTTCTGTCCCTTGTATCCCACTGCCCCAGAGCCCAGGCAGGAAGAGGCATGACTGGGTCTTGGCATCCAGATAGCCTCAGATATCCTCAATGATGAGCCTCAGCTTTTCTGTGAATGCTAGGAACCATTGATACATCATTAGCTGAAATATCATTAGTTTGTTTTTTGTTCATACACTTATTGATTGATCAATTTACCCTTTATTTGTTGTGTATTTTGTGCAGAGCACAGCCTTGATGCCTGTGTTCGTCATGAAAGATTTTGCTTGCAGATGATTCTTGCTTTGAATTCCAGCCTTGCCACTTACTAATTCCTGAATCAGTTTTCCTCTTTTGTAAAAGGCTGTTTTACAACTCTCTTTCCCCAGGCTGTGAAAAGATGAATGACATAGGAACATGATCCAGCATAGAGTATGAAGCATGTTTGTCTATTAAATGGGAACTATCATTGTTTTCTTCAATGGTAAATGAGACATAATCTCTGTCCCCCCTCTACGTTGTACTGTTGGGTGAATGGTTGGTTCTTCTTATGGGCTGTGGGAAAACAAACCTTTCTTACCTTTGAATCATTAGTGGCCCTCAGCAGGAAGGACCTCCCTGGGAACATCTTGGAAGTCAATTGTGTGTGAATAACTGCTCCAGAATGGGGCCTGGGGCCAGAGGTGGGTGCCTGAACTTTTATCATTGATACACTTCAATAAACATGAAATCAGTTAAACCATAGCTTGAAAATGCATTGCTTTGTTTGAATAGTAGAATTAAAGGTCTTGTTTCATGTTCTATTTTAAGGCTAATTGGATCAAAAATAAGGCCCAGAGTAATTAGAGGCAAAACTTGCATCTTTATATGTTATCTCTGCAGGGGAATGTCAGAAATGCACCTGCCCACCTAGGAGAGAAGGCAGTAGCTGGTAAATCCTACATCTGTCCAAATCCCATCTGACAGGGTCACAGGCCTTTGATGAAAGTGAGAGGAGGTGACTGCCCAGGCCCAAAGCACCCACTGGGAGGGGATAAGCTTGGGACACAGCCACAGAGCATACCGTGGGTGGTTCTGACATTCTTACCACCTTCCCTCCCCACCCCAGTTCCCTTTTTTTAGATTCTTTGGACTTAGGCAGAGCAAGGAGAAACAATAAGGCCACTTCTGGAGCAGCTGGTATTATTTGAGGAGTGGTAGAGCCCAAGAATGACAAGAGGAAAGGCACTGAGAGAGGCCCCTCTGGCAGCCTGTGCTAATGCACAGAGTGCGGGCAGTCCAGTCAGAGAGACCTGCAGCCAGAGCTCTCACAGGAGCCACTGCCTTGTGACATGGGCCAGTTGCTTCACCTGTTTGACCTTTGGTTTTCTCATTGTAAGTGGAGACTGTAGCACCTCGCAGAATTACAGTAAAAACTGGGAAAAAAGAATGTATCCAGATTTGAGCTCAGGGTTCTGCAGTTAGTTATTGGGCAGTGAATGGTTGCTCTTATGTTGACAAGATGAACCAGTAGTGTGTGCACTTCTCCACGCACAAAGAAAAGACTCAACAGAAACATTCCCAAAAGTTAGTAGTGCCAAGCTCTTGTGGGGGAAGTTACCAGGACTAGTTTTGTTGTTGTTGTTGTTTTGGTTTATTTTTATTTTTTGTCTATACTTTTCCTTATTTTCTAAATTTTGTACAATGCTCATATGTTACATTTATCATCAAGGAAAGATTTTTTAAAATTACTGCTAAAATCATATTAATAGCTAATGTGTTGAACCTTTACTTTGAGCTTTATGTGCATGATTCTATTTCAACTTCTCTACAATCCTCTGAAATAAAAACTGTTATTATCTCCATTATTCAGATAAGGAAATTCAGGCTCAGAGAGTTAAATGACTTGCCTAAGATTCCAGAGCTAGTAACTTTAGAAGGGCTGCTTTGTCTGATGGCAAAGGCTGTGCCTTGAACTGCTGTATCAGATACCCTGGATGCCTCCTAGAGTGCTGCAGAGCCTGCTGCTGAGGTGGGTCTGTGTGAGTGTGCAGTATAGACGCCTGTGCTCACTGCTGCAGTTCTCTCTGTGAGGGGCCTCTCTGTTCACTGCAATCCCCTCTTAGCCCCTTTGATCAGGGACATCCTGGGAGGGAGGTGGAGAAGAAAGTGGGGATGGGTTGAGTCATCACCCTTCAGCATCTTGGAAAACACTTATGGGGGCTCTTCCTCAAAATGAAGGAGAACGTGGCTCTGTATGAAGAATAATTGAGAATAATGATGATGAGGGAATGTGCCCCAGACCTTTGACCTTTCCCCAGAGAGGCATTGGTCAAAGATCCCCCGGGCCTGTCCACAGCCTGGCTAACAAGCAGATTAAAAGAGGTCAGTGGGTTAAAGGGCTCTGTCTTCCTCCCTGTAGTTATATTGCTCCCTCCCAAAGGCCAGGATGCTGTGCGCCCTGCAGAGCTCCTGGGCTTCCAGGTGCTGTGTTTAAAAGACAAATGCTCCTTTAGCTTTTTTTTTTAATCCCTAACTTTATGGAGACTTAATTGCCAAATAAAAATTGCATATATTTAAGCTGTACAATGTGATGATTTGATATATGCATACATTATGAAATGATTCCCACTATCAAACTAATTAACACATCTATCAGCTTGCTTCAGCTCTTTACATGTATAGACTGATTCTCATCTTAACAACTTCTGTTTTTTTTCCTAACTTAAGCTCGTTAACACTCACATGAAAGTATTATACCACCTTCGGCTAGAAAATAACAGTCATTTCCACTCTTAGGGACTTCTAGGACTTTCCCCTACTTTCCACTAATTGTAACTGGCATAGATTTGACTATCTCCCAGGTACTGAAATCATGTCCATTTTCTACTAATTCCCCAAAATCTCAAGGGCAAGAAATTCCATTCTTTCCTTGAGAAAGCAGGTTGGAATATACAGGAATATTTCCATATGCATTTCAACTATGGATAATGAACCATCATAGCCTTGATGTACTTTTCTGAATTGAAACCAAACCATGTGAGGAAGGTTTTGACTTTGGTTAATTACTAGGAAAATAAAGAAGGGAATATTGGGAGGAGAGGAAAGAAAGCCTCTGAAATTAGTAAGTGACTTCCTCTTAATGACATTTTGAGGTAACACATTTTCTTTCATTTTTGTGTTAATAGAGAAGTAGAGATTTATAATTGGTCCCTTTGGTGACCTGGCAGTGCTTACATTACTTATGCAATTGTTTTTGTGTGAAGCCAGGAAAAAAAAATTGTTTTGTTTCTGGCTCCTGTAATATAATGCCAACCACCCAGAAGGCATGTGGCTAAGCTTTTCTTCAGGGTCTCTAAGACTCTCCAGGACACGTGGACCAGGCTGCCATCATCTATCCAGCTGCCAGCCCAGAGATCTGGGCTGGGTGACCCAGGTGCTATTCCCAAGGGTTGTTCTTTTTGATTCAGAGTTTGTTACAGAAATGCTGGCTCTGATATAAGAGCAGCAGCCACGGAGGTGGAAAGGCAGTGGAAGAGCCTGACCTCCCACTAAGAATGGGTGTTAGAGTGAAAGGTTAGAACGAGTTGACAGATACTGTTTAAATAGGGTAACAAGAAGGTGTGATGGAGATATTTGGATGGGCTAGGATATAGTAGAGGATTGCCCTTGTGACCAAAAATAATATGTCTGGTTGTAACACTGTGGAGTGGGAGAAGGGTAAGCACCTGCATTGTACATTATATTTGTCATAGTGAGAGATGAGCTGTGTACTCACCGGGAACATGATAGGACCTGTGGCACAAATGAATCTATAAGAAAGCAAGGCACTTTAAGTGGGATTTACCAGCTCCAGTATGTTTCCTGGGCTTAAGAAGGTGTGTATGTCTGTAGAGGGTCCAGGGGCAAGTTTTGTTTCATAGCTGTAGCTTTGCCTATTTTTCTGGCATTGTTCCTGATGTGAAGTTTCAGGATTCAAGACTACTGATTTCTCGTTCCAATCTTTGTGGGATCCAGTCCACTGGTGGATGAAGTCCAACTCCTAAAACACTTAGCAGTGTTTTAGGTCTTCTTCAGCAGAGCTTCCACGTAGAAGCTCCAATCAGCGTGTTTGGCCCGGTGATTTTCCAGTTTCACGCTTCTTCCATCTCTCCATATTATCACTCCATCCTTTGAAACTCATATTGCGTCCCCATTTTTTAAGAAACCCCCCCTGACTTCTTAAAAGGGAGGGCTTTTAAACCCTGACAGGCAATAGTGTGAACCCTCCTCTGATTCTCTAAATCCTTGAATGGCTGGTGGATGTGGTACCTTTGCTATCAGACTTTGAACAGTGGCTTCATGCATAGATACTGGGGAGAGTCAACCCCCCTTCCCTCCTAGATCTGCCAATGATCTGCGTGACCTGGGGAGAATATTGCTTTATTTCTCTAAGCCCGAGTTTCTTCGTCTGTAAAGTTATGATGATAATCATTCCAAATTCAAGGTTGTTAGGGTTGTTTGATAAGATACATGTATTTAGAGCAGCATCCAAGCACATAGTAAATGCTCAATAAATGTTAGCCATTGTTATAATGATGATGATCATGATGTTACCTTAATTCATCCAACACATTTATGAAACGTCTCCTAGGAACTAGGAAATACATGAGTAAACAAAAAAGTTTCGTACCTATATTTTACTGGAAGAAAGAGATGATAAGCAAAACATGTTACTTTTTATGGTGATGAATGCTATTATATTAAGAAAAATATAGCAGGGTGAGAAGGATAGGGAGGAATGGTGGAGGTTACCTGTAATGTAGGATGGTTAAGAGGGGCTTTATTGGCTGGGCGTGGTGGCTCACGCCTGTAATCCCAGCACTTTGGGAGGCTGAGGTAGGCAGATCACCTGAGGTCGAGAGTTCAAGACCCGCCTGACCAACATGGAGAAACCTCATTTCTACTAAAAATACAAAATTAGCTGGGCATGGTGGTGCATGCCTGTAATCCCAGCTACTCAGGAGGCTGAGGCAGGAGAACCACTTGAACCCAGGAGGCGAAGGTTGCGGTGAGCCGAGATGGCGCCATTGCACTCTAGCCTGGGCAACAAGAGCAAAACTCCATCTCAAAAAAAAAAAAAAAAAAGAAAAAGAAAAAGAGGGGCTTTATTGCAAAAGTGACATGAATATTGTGTAACAATAATAGTAATTATTATATTATTATTGACACTCCTCAGGCATTATACCAGGTGACTATATAGTTTATGATGCAAACCAAGATACTTCTGAGAGTGAAAGCGAGTACTAATGATAATTGCATTCCCTTTGATAATTGAGATGCAGTTGTAAGTTGGTCCTGTCTCGGGCAGAGTAAGTTGCACTTAGAGTTGCACTTAATCACTCCAAGTATAAGAGATAGTATGCTGTCAGGCAGACCTACATTCAAATCCCGGGTTCTACCACTGTCTGTGAGAGCTTGGAATAATCATTTAACCTCTTTGTAGCTCAGTTTCCTCATTTATTATGCACACCTAACGGGGATTTTGTGAGAATTAAATGAGATAATGCAAGTAAAGTACTCAGTACAGGACCTGACACCTCATAAACAGTCAACAGAAATTCATCATCATCATCAGATCAACAGCAAGAATCACTCTTTTTCATATCTCTGTGCTTGGGAAGAGGTTGAGGATATTCAAGGTGGATTAATGTTAGGGTTGGAAATTTACCTGAGCAGTGGACTTGGGAGATGAGCTGACTTGATCTTCCAAGTAGTTGCCTCCATTCATTTTTACAGAATGTAAGACTCACACAGTGTTTACATTTTACCGATCGGGTAGGGGACTTCATGCCGGGGCAGCCACAGAAAGAGTTTGGAAAGTAGAGTCCAGGACTAAGAATCTTGGAATGTTAGTTCAAGAAGAGGCCCCATGACAAGTGGCCCGGTACGATCTACTTCACAGTAGAGGAAGGAAGGACCCAGAGAGCTGAAATGACTTGCCCAGGGCCTCATGGCCTGCAGCCTGTTTCAGTGCATCTGTCCTTAACCATCCTACTGATGGGTGAAGCAAAGACTATAAAGAGTGAGAAGAGAGAGCACTTAGAATTCCACCTGGAAAAGCCATGTTTCTTTGGAAATGGGCCACAGATGACGTAACCCTGCCATATCCCATTACCTGGTACTTGGCTAATCTTTGCATGAAACTTGTTTTGGTGAAACTCGAGCCTGGAGAAGCCAACTAAAGTATATTACTTTCTCAATGTTGAATGCCTCCTAGACTTGGGATAACATTTAATCTAAAGAGTAAGGTGATATTTCCTGAGATAGCAATGAGTTCATGTTTTGAAATTCAATGAGCTGAGTTTATTGCGTCAGTTGGCTTTTTTTTTTTTTTTTTTAAAGTACTAACTGCAGTAGTAAATGTTCTATCCAAGGAGTAATGTCTGGCCACTGTATGGGAGGAGTGGGAGCTATAGGCATGGTAGTTTTCAGTCCTTAGAAGTTGTCTCACTCTCTCTTGTTAGGTACTATTCCAGATTTAAGTATATTTTGGCTTAAGGGGACCCTTATTTGAATAAATAGATTTCCAACCCCAGACAACTTGGGAACAAAAAGGTTTCTTTTATATTATGTTTCCTGAATACATGCTACATGCTTTCTGCCCTTTCTCCTTCCCAAGATGCTTATCACTCAGTAAGGATGACTGCACACCTACCTTACACCAGGCAAGGAGGGAAAAGTTTCTGTTCATAGACCTTCTTAGATAGCCAAGTTGGTCAAAAAAGAATAAAAGGGCAGAGTTAGAAATTTGGAGTTTATTGCATTATCTTCTTTACTTAATTCCCAGAAGTGTTTTAGATTATAAAAATGTGGAGATTAATGTACAATTGAAATAGACTTCTTCAAAGAGGCAATTGGCATTTCAAGGCCATCTACAGTGCAGTTCCAGGATGTTTCAGCTGCTAAGCCTATTATATCTTCACAGTGGCAGTTGTGGTTAGAGTCCACTATTCCATGCCATCACCTTACTCTTAGCTTATCTTGACCCTCTGCAGACACCTGCTATAGCATTAGCACTGGGAGGTCAGCACTTTAGTCTCCATCATTATTGTATCCCCAGAAACAACACAACTCCTGACACACACTAAGTGTTCAATTAATGGAACGATGCTACAGTTACCATTTCAGTGTTTCAACATAATGCAAAGTTGAATCACATAAAATGTGGGGTTGTTTACTATAAGGTCATTGAGATTGCATACAGCTTCATCTGTGCCTTTAAACACAGTCACCCCACCAGTAAGTTGGGGCCCCGTAAGAGTACTGATTTTTGCCAGGTCAGATTAGACACAGCTTCTCCTGTGGGAGAGTGACTTGGATGTGGAGAAGGAAGCCAGAAATACTGATGGAGCTTTCTTTGGGGAATCCAAGTGGGAACCTGGGAGAAAGGGAAAAGGGGAGGAGTTCCCTTCCTTCCCTATATAGCTCCCTGCTGTCCAATTTACAACATACTGGCTAGGGAGGCTGGACTAGAGGGAAAGCACTTCTACAAATTACCCAGCAAGAACTGTGTGCTAAGCTGGGTGTGGTAGCATGCACCTGTAGCCTCAGCTACTGGGGAGGTGGAGGGGGGTAGGTGCTGAGGATGTTTTGAGGCCAAGGAGTTGAAGGCTGTTGTGTGCTATGTTTGTGCCTGTGAATAGCCACTGAACTCCTGCCTGAACAACATAACAAGACCCCATATTGTTTAAAAAGTTATAAACAAAAAAAGAAGAAGAAGAAGAACTGTATGATAGCCACTCTGGATGCCAGATTGCTGCATTTATTTATTTATTTATTTATTTATTTATTTATTTTTTTTTGAGATATGTCTTGTTCTGACACCCAGGCTGGAGTGCAGTGGCGCCATCATAGCTCACTGCAACCTCAAACTCCAGCACTCAGGGGATCCTCATGCCTCAGCCTCCTGAGTAGCTGAGACTATAGGTACACACCAACACATCTGGATAATTTTTATTTTATCGGAGATAGGGTCTCAGCATGTTGCTTGGGCTGGTCTTGAATTCCTGGGGAAAAGGGATCCTTCTGCCTCAGCCTCCCAAAGTGTTGGGATTACAGATGTGAACCACTGCACTGGGTAGAGTACTACATTCTAAAGCAGGATGTAGAAATCATCCAAAGGTTGTAGATTAAGCACTGTTGGAGATCAGAGGGCGGCCACTTGTGTGATGCGTTGATTTTAGAAACAAAAAGAACTTGGTACAAATCATTGTGACCCTAGGCAAGTTGTTTAATTTGTCTGAGCTTCCATTTCTCTATCTGGAAGATTGGTGGAGTCCTTTTCTCACAGGTATGTCAGATATCTTTAAGAGGTGTGTATGTGATAACTTGATAGTAAACTTAGAGAGGTGCTGGAAAAGTCACCTCCTCTGAATTTAGACCCAGGAAGGATGGTTGTCCTTCGGGAAGCCTCACAAATCTAGGACTTGGAGCTGGGCTGAAAGAATAGGCAAAATTTAGAGTGGGAGAAAGGGAGGGTCATAAATAAGGTGACTGGCAAGTGTAAAGAGCCATACTTTCTTGATTTTATGAAATTTCTTTTATAATTTAGCTAGCAGGAGAGTCTCATGAGTAGCTAGCTTTTCCTGGCTCAGAGAGAGCACATGCACTCTCTCCTGTTCGAAAGACCTGGATGGCAGTCCCACATGTTACTTTCTCCATTCTAAGCAGTGTGGTTCCAAGTCCAATTTAGCATGAATATTTCAAATGTAATATGTCCCAGATGTACAGCTAAGAAAGCCCTCAAACTTTCCCCCACCTCAGTCTTCCCACTTCTGAAAGTCGGGATTTCTCAGCCTCAGCACTTTTGACAGTTGGGGCCAGATGACCATTTGTTATAGGGGGCTCTTGTGTGTATTGCAGGATGTTTAGCAGTATCTCTGGCTTCTCTACCCATTCTAAAATGTTTAGTAGCAACCCTCAGTCATGACAATCAAAAATGTCTCCAGAAGTTTCCAGATGTCCCCAAGGGGGGGAAATTGCTGCTAGTTGAGAACCACTGTAGTAAATGGTCCCACTGCTTAACCAGCTACGCAAGCCAGAGCTTGAGGCATCATCCTTGAGTCCTCCTGTTCTGCATTTCTTCATTCTAATGGCAAATACTTCTGTTTGAACCTCCCCAATAGATCTAAAGTCCAACGACTTCTCATTTCATAGATGAGGACACCTTCACCCTTCACTTAGGGAACTGCCATAATCTCCTAACTGGTCTCCGTTGTTTCACTGTTGCCTGCTTCCAGTTTGTTCTCCATACAGCACCAGAGAGGTGTCAAAAAAGAAATGTCACTGTGCCAGTCTGCTGCTTTAAGCACATGTCAGTCTGCTCCCTTTCCTCTCTCTCTTGTACCTCCTTTGGTTGCTCACCAGGCCCCAGCTGCACCATTCTTCCTCTGGTTCCTTGAACTCACCAAGCTCATTCTCACTTGGGGGAGTTTGCCCATGGCATTCCCTTGCCCTGGAATGCTCTTCTCTTTTCTTTTTACTTGACTGGCTCTTATCCCTCAGGACTGTACCTAAGTGGAGCTCCTTCATAAAGACCTTCCCTGATCCCTCTGTCTCATGTAGGTACCCCCTGCAAAATGTGAGTCCTTCATTTTATCCCTTCATAACAGCTGTCCCGGTTAGTAACTGGCTGTCTTCTTGAAATATTACTGACTCTTGTGAGGGCAAGAATCCTGCTGCAATGCTTTTAATGCAGCCCCACTGCCAGGCATAAGATAGGTGCTCAGTAAATATTCATTTATTTGACTAAATCAACAAATGAATCTCTTCATCTTTCTTGAGGAAGAGAGATACAATTTCTCTAGTTTAAAATTGGTAACAGCAGACCTCTGGAATTATTCTTCCAATAAAATCAGTAAGAAGCTAGTTTTCTTCTTTAGCTTCTCAGTACTGTTAGTAAGCTGCCTACTAAAGAGTAGATGCCCAAGACATCACTGTTGAATGGATGAATGATTCATACTTATGTAATACTTTATGAATGCTAAATAATGAAAATAAACAGATTTTAAGCAAGTAATCAAAATCCCAAGATCCATCCTTTGACCTTCTCAAACTTTCAGGGAGGGAAGGTTTGATTCTCTTCTTCCACTCCCAAGTCTAAGAGATTGATGCTATTTTTGGCCGTTACTGTTATTGTAGCTTATAGAAGTAACTGGAATGCATACATGGCATACTGCATGGCCCATAGTACATACTCAGTAAACATTTGTTGACTTGAATCAAAGCACTTAGGAAAAAGAGAAGAGAATTAGACTGGTTGGTGTACAGAGAAGGTATATTCAGGTCTTATCGTGAAAATGAAATCAGTCAGCAGGTCTTGATTAGAGACAGACAAATTTCATATCCTGTGAGAATTTATTGTCCAGTGGAAGAGGTGACTTTGGAGAACAGGATAGCATATAATTGTGCTAAATAGCATGGCACTGTTTTGAGTATCTTTGTAGTTGTTTTGAATTAGTGCTGGGGCTTCCTCCCCCTTTCTGGACCAGACTCAGCTATAAGAAGCATGGAGAAGTAATGAAGATTTTTTACATTCTCAGACTGCTTTCTGGGAATCCTGCAAAGTCCTGACTTCTTCTCTGATTACCCTTCTCATGGCTGAGTTCAAGAGCATTTTGAAACCCGGACTTTGAATCTGGGAAAATGCTTTATGACCATTTTTATGACCTCAAAGCAACCCGCTAAGGCAAGTTATTTCCCTCTCTTTGCCAAGGGGGGAAAAACAAGGGCCTGGTAAATTGCCCAGGATTTCCCAGCCTCAGATGCTCACTTGTGGGCGGATCTCATGCAACCAGTGGCATGCTCTCTCTTCCATTAAACGTGCTTTGGCCGTTTGAGGAAGGGCCTTGTCAGTAACCTCAGCCCACATTTTCATGGATTTCCTGATCTTCCTCTGGAAGGAGGAAAGCCCAATTCAGAGAACCATATACTGTTAGAACTGCAAGTTTTCAAGACAGAGTTGTAGTCCAAACCAATCCTTTTATACTTGGGCCAACTGACATCCAGAGAGGGAAAGTGATTTGCTTAAGGTCACAGCCCAAAATCTCTGACTTCCAGCCCAGGGCGTTTTTTATTCCAACACAGTTGTCTCTTATTAGAAGAGTGTTTGTTTTTAGAGACAGGGTAGTACAGTAAGCACAGAAAGGGCTCAGCCATTCCTTACACAGCGTAAGGGCTGTGTAAATGTTGCTTTCATTGTGAAGCTGCTGCTTGTTTGCTGTGTGACCCAGGACAAGTTATTTGATATCTCTGAGCCTATGACTCCTCCTCTGTAGGAGTAACTCTGGTTCACCAGAATTGTTAACAGATTAGAGATTATGTGTATGAGGCACCTACCTGCTTGTATAGTAGGCTCTGAGTAAATGGTCACATCCTTTACTGCCCCTCAAGGTGTGAGGCAACCAGCACATCACACAACACCAAGTCGATGCTAACAGTTGTTCCTTTCTGTTTGCAAAAAGGAGGAATATTAGGGCTGGATCTGCTGCCACTTCCAGGGAAGACCTGCAGCTTTAATTACTTTTCACTTAAAAAGAATATTGCATGTTTTTTTTTTTATTTGTTAGCATTTATTGGGCACTTGCTAGGTGGCAATCACTGTTCTGTGCTTTACACACATTATATAATTTATCTGCACAACAGTCCCTATGATGTAAGTACTATTATTAGCCTAATATGATAGATAAGGAAACTAAGTCTCAGAAGATGATAATTTACCCAGAGTTCATTAGTAAGAGGGAGAGCCGCAATTTCCAACTCAGAAAAATCTGGCTTGAAAACTATACCCTTAACCATTCTCGGCCAGGAACTGTGCCAGGCCCTGGTTGCAGACAAGTCCTGCCCAAGTGGACATCACTCACATCAAGGACAGCAGAGGAGGATGAAACACCTTCCCAGGTTAACCATTACCACCTCACCAGCTGCCAAATGGCAAGAGGGCATGGCTTTGGAACCTCATCTTTGAGCTCCTCCCCTTCCCTATCCAGCCCGCCCCTTGTGCTGCACCCACCAATCTGCTGGGGCCTCTGAACAGGTCAAGCCCGCCAAGTTCCTTTCCTTTCCTGGCCCAGGTGTGGAGCCCCTGGGGAGCACATGCTGGCAGGACAGGAAGAAGCTGTGCCTGAGAGCTGTTCAAAGGAGCATCTTAATCTGCACATGAGAGAGACCTCATCCCATTGCTGTTGGTAAATACACTTGGTAGCAGAGTTGGGGTGCTGCAGAGTTCTTTCCTCCCTAAAAGAGTTACTTCCATGTGAGAACATCTGTGACTGGTTGCCTTTCTCAAGCTTGGTAAGCACTTGGGGCAAGCTGAGTGTTTGGGTTGGAATCTCAGGCCATAACCATCCAGAGAGCGGGCTTTGGGTTGGAATCTCAGGCCATGACCATCCAGAGAGCAGGCACTCAGTCTCCCCAGAAGAAAGCCTGGCAGGAGAGGAAGGCAGCTAGGTGTGGGGAAAGCACAGGACTCATTCAAATTTCAGCTTCGCCAAGCACTGCTTACATGACTCTCGGCCTTCATTTACTCCCCTCTAGTATGGAGATGGTCATTCCTCTCCACCTAAGATGATTTTTAGAGGGCCTATATGGTAGACATGTGTGAGCACAGGTGCTAACAGAGTAACTGGCCGCAGGAGATGCTTTGCAAGTGTTCGATTTCTTCCACCATCTCTGTGCAGCACCAGTACTGGGCCCCCGTGAGAGGACTGTTCTAGCATGGTGGGGGAGAGGAGGGTGATTGTTGTGCACATGTGTGAAATTTATATACCTTTATATGCGTGCATGGCAATTTATATACCAAAGTGGTGGTGGGAGGTGATTAAATGTAGAGACTGACAGGAGACCCTCCTTTCTGCATGTCTCTCCAACACACATATACTTGGGTCCAGGTCCCAGGCTTTAGGAGCTCTGTGCCAGTGACATTCCTCCCTGTCATGGGTCCCTTTGCTTCTCCCTTCTCCCATAATTTCTTCTGGAAGTCAAAGCTCTCACTGCCAGGGGGATTTTGTTCTAAGTAGTGGGGCATTGCCCCCTCCTCCTGCCCTCCGAAGGGTTTGGCCAGCCCATTGGCTCCTCATGCCAAGCCTGACACCCTGGTCTGCTGCAGGGAAGAGCACTCTCTGTAAATGAGAACAGTTTTCCTGAGCCCACTGAAGATCCGTGTCCTTAATGTATGCACCTCAGGCTTCCAGAGGGAAAGAGAAAACCTCTACTCTTCCCTGCTGCTGTGACTCTGCTGCTCTTTGAGGAAGCTGGGAGGCAAAGGCCTTCTCTGCAAACCTGCCAGCAATTACGGAACTCACTCAGCCTCTGCCTGGATACAGGCTCTGGTTTATGTCTCCCTTTGGGACATCTCTTCGGCTTTATTTGAAACTTCCGGCTTCATTAATAGGTACCCTTAATACTCTTATCTCAGCATGCCTTCTGGGTTTACTGAAGCATCATGCCAGAGCACATTCTTCTTTGGAAGTTACAGTTTGTTCTGGGGGAGGTTTTAGGTGCTTAACTTTGAGACTTGGGTTGTGAGGGATGGGGGATGGAGGGAAGGCAGTGGAAGACAGGGAGCGCCTGACAGCTCAGTTTTGAGTGAGCCATTAAAAAAGAAGAAGAAGAAAGAAAGAGGCTTGGTGCAGTGGCTCATGCCTGTAATCCCAGCACTTTGGGAGGCCGAGGTGGGCGGATCACCTGAGGTCAGGAGTTCGAGACCAGCCTGGCCAACATGGCGAAACCCTATCTCTATTAAAAATACAAAAATTAGCTGGGCGTGGTGGTGGGAGCCTGTAATCCCAGCTACTCAGGAGGCTAAGGCAGGAGAATTGCTTGAACCCAGGAGGCAGAAGTTGCAGTGAGCCGAGATCACGTCATTGCACTCCAGCCTGGCAATAAGTGACACTCTGTCTCAAAAAAAAAAAGAAAGAAGGGTTGGATGGATGGAGGTGCTTCCCTGGATTTGTCTCAATGCATGTATCACAATAGCTGATTATTGTCAAGTTTGAAGATATCTTTTGTTTTCCACCTCTGATTTAGAGTTATTGGATATGTATATAATCGTCTTAACTTTTATGATGACTGAATTTAGAAAAGCCCATCAAATCAGCTAAAATTCTAGCCAAGTTATAATGTGTTCACTGGGGAAGCATTGATTCAGTGCCAAAGCATGCCCAGCACTAGCACTCTTTGTGAACTGCTTTTCTTCACTTCCTTCCGTCTGTGCTGCTGTCACCTGACCCGGGCCTCTTGCACCTGGACTGTTCTAGTAGCCTGGGCTTCCTGCTTCTGCTCCCAACCCTGCTTCTCTGTTCGTTCTCCCTATAGGTGGCCAGAGTAACCTATAGAAAACTTAAATTGGATTGTGTTGTGCCCTGTTTTAACCTTTCCCTGGCTACCCAAGGAAACATAGAATAAAATCTGATCCCCCTGTCCTGGCCTGGAGTGCCCCGTATCATCTGGCCGCTGCCTTCCTCCTGACATCATCCCAAGTTTCTCGTTTCCTCAGCCAAAGGCGCCCACCTCAGGGCCTTTGTCTTGGCTGTTCTCCTTTTCCAGAATATTCTTACCTGGCTCTTCACATGATGCTTCCTTCTCATTTTATCCTCAGAGAGGCCACCGGGACCCCCAGCCACAGTGCCCGCTTCGGTCTCTACCTCATGTCTACCACACACTTCCTTCAGGGTGCATCACACACCAAAATTGCCTCGTTTAGGTGTATGTGTACTTGTTTATCATCTGCCTCACTCAGCTTGTAGATAAGCCCCATGACATAGGGACATGTCTGCATTATTTTCTACTGAATTTCTGGTACCTCACAGAATATCTGGTTCAAAGGTAGGGCCTAATAAATATTCATCAAATGAATGAATGACAAATGACTTGAGCAGGGTCCTTTGAAAAGGAACGCCTGTGCTCAGCGTTGTAAGGAGTCTTCCTTCTCACTCCACCTAAGCCAGCGATGGTTCCTCCTCTCCCTGAACTGTTGTTAGGGTCCCACAGTCCATATATCATTGTCACATTGGTTATAATGCATCATCTTTCTCACATCCTCTCTGAGATCCCACTCTTGTGGATAGATTTCCAGTCTCTTACATCTTTATAGCTGCTGAAGAACCCAACTCAGATCTTACAAAACAGGTGTGATCCCACCCTTCAAAAACTGTTTTGAGTCAATATGGTATTTACAGTGAATATAACAACTATTTTCCCTAGAAGACCTTTTCCCTTCTCAAACATTCTAGGATATATTTTGTGACATCTGAGCTAAAAATGACCATGGTAGGTCCACAGAGAATGTGGCTTCATTCTGTCCTGTTAGCAGTGAGTTACTTCCTTGGCTTTGTTCCTAATCATTACTGTTATGCCCCTTGTAATGGATTTGGGCGGAGAGACCTAAGTGCTAGTAGCATTTTTATGGGATGACTAGAGAGAAAATGCCAACCTCCTTTCCCTCATGTAATTGTGAATTTGTATTCCTGAGGTAAACTTACCTCTGCAGCCATGGCTCTGTGGCTTTTCCCAGTTAATATTCATTTATTTGAATAATTTATTGCAAATCTTTCCTCTCCCTCAACTCTAGGAATGTATGTATCTTGAAAACTGAATTGAAAGAAAACAATTGCAATAAAGACAACCATTGAAATTAATGATTTAATTTAAAAGGCCTAGTGGCGTCTTTCTGCCCTACTCAGTACCCTGTGGAGTAGGCATACTCAGTAGCTTCCTTTCCCAGGTACAGGAGTACAGGCAAACAAGGTTGAATAACCTGTCCAGTGCCACAGTCTATACAAGGCTATTGAAATTCCTGACTCTTCCTAACAGTTTTCTGTAAGACCAAACTATTCCCAAGGGCCTGAGAAGAGAAATGGGACAGAAGTTATTTAAAATGAATTGTGAACATTCTCAGAGCCATCTCATACTGCTGTCCTGATAAGCCAAATAGATTAGATATTTGGAATTCCCCAGAACTTTTATTTGTAAGATTTGATTTAAGTCAATGTCACCCAAGCTTATCATTCTTATGGCATATTTAGAATTTTTGCCTTATTTGTCTATCACTTATGCCCCTTATTTACTTGTTTCCTTCAAATTGACTACCTAATCTGTATAAATTTAAATAAAGAGGAAACAACATTCTAATGGTAAATGCGAAAGCAGTATTGGGCAAAACAGAAGGTAATCATAAAAATAAATATATAGCTATTAAGAGGTTCACCAGTGTACAGTCTGAAATCTTACAGATTATACCATGAGTGGTTCATCTACTGCAGTTTGTGAAATAGAGATTTATAAAGTAAGTCTAACTCTTATTGACCAGAGAGAAAGGAAGACAGGGGAATGGGAAAGTGAAGGAACTACTAAAGCTCACAGAATGGTCAGAAAGTTTTAGTCTAACACTTTGTGCTAAATTTGCCTCCTCATGTTGATTGGAAAGTGTGAAGAAGATTTGTCTCAGTGACAGATCTGCTTTTGTCCTTCCAGTTTGCCATGGGA
Organism: Colobus angolensis palliatus; assembly: GCF_000951035.1. NCBI lineage: Eukaryota > Metazoa > Chordata > Mammalia > Primates > Cercopithecidae > Colobus > Colobus angolensis. Next base: position 3,315,203 of record NW_012114755.1, read on the forward strand.
CAAATTGTGGTTATTTCTTTGCCCAGCAAAATGTTTTGTAGATACTTTGAGCCCTGCTTGGCCATAGGCATGGTTAGGCAATATATACTTTCATTTATTAGTTCCACAGACTGTAGTGGCTTTGAGAAACCCATTTTGGTTTAGCTGGCTCCTGAATGAAAATGAATCTGGATTCCTTATGGACTCATGTAGTAAGCAGCTGCTAAGAGTAGGGCCAAGCGCTAAACTGCATATACACAGTATGTAGTTACTGAGCTTAAGGAGCTAAATAGCAAATTAGGGAATTCATCAATGGGGGGATAGTTCAGGAACTAGGAACAATTCTTCATACCTCAAACAAGAAGAGATTTCATACAGGGAGTTGGATACTTATAGAATTTCTAGAAAAAAAGAAATGAGAAGTTACGAAGAACAGAAGTTAGATCTAGGGGTGCTCAGCTATAGTAGTTTGACCTTGAAACCAAGAGTTCAACCAGACCCTCCTAATGTGTATTACAACAAGAAAGAGGGCCTCTGCCTCACTCCTCATGCAGGTACACCTCATTGACAGAACCCAAATTAAACAAACCTGTCTGCTGGCATGAGGACTTGAAAATCCTCAACCTTCTTTATTGTGAACCCTTTCTTGGTGCCATACATTGTACTGAAAACATTTTACATGCAGTAATTTAGTTCTTCATCTGAATGTTATTTCTTCCCATTTTAACCTCAGAGAACCTAAGTAATCTTCCTCCCTGACAAAGTCACACAGCTATTAGGCAGCTGAGCCATGATGCTAAACAAAGGTCAGGCTGGTCCTGAAACTGGTGTGCCCAGTTGCTAAGCCACACCACCTCTCTGTGGAGAGAAGGCTGGTGGAGATAGGTTGGTAGCATTGCACTACTCCATCTCTGATTGTTTCTCATCCAAACCTTACTACCACATGCCCCTACACACCCTGAGCAGAATTCTGCAAGATCTAGATTAAGCCAATTCTGTTCTCTTCTTCCTGTGGCCTTGCTGATACTTGCTACTTGTTACCATGTAGCTGAGATTTGCACACTTTCCCTGATTAGGTAGTCTCCATTGTCTCTTGGCACTCGGCATCCATTTTGGCCCCCACTTTTCTTCTCCTCCATCCCCTGCCATCTCCATATTGCAGAACCCAGGTGAGGCTGAGGCAGGGATATGATGAGTCCTGAGTGCCAGGCTAAGGATGCTGAACTTTATCTCAAATGGTATGAGGGGTCACTGGCAGTTTGAGAGCCAGAGAGTGATGTGATGGAGGCATGTAGAGGATCGAGCAGGAGAATGTGGGCCTGGCTGGCATGAGAAAAGGCCAGAATCAGAGAGCAGCTAGGAGACAAGAGCAGTAGATGAGTGGCCCCACTTCCCCTCCACCCCTCCTGGTCTTTACTGGCTTTTCAAAGAGCATGAACTCTTTCCCTAGCAATTCCTGAATCTCAGGTGGTTTTAGGCTCTTGGTTTGGCCACCAGTGGTTTTATTGTCTATTGGCATTTGCCATCCATTTCAGCTGCAGTTATGTTCTCCACCTCCTCCCATCCCCATATTGCACAGTTCAGAAGGCTAAGAGTAGGTTCTTCCTGAAAAGCATTTTTCTTTCACTCACGGAGAGTTTTGATCTTAGACTATTTCCAAGTCTCAACTTGTAAATGCCACTCATTCTTTTTCTTTTCTGTGCTATTTTTTAATTGACCATGACGTGGAAGATTTGATTGGCCTTCTGACCTGAGACACTCTGGTCATGACAGTGAGTGGGAGCGAGCCAGCTTCTGTGGACACAGACAATGAGATGTGGCAGCTCTGGTTGGAAGGAGCCAGTTCTTGGACAATGGATGGATTTTTGAATTCAGAAATACCTGCTTTGAATCCTTACTCTGCCACTTTGTGTGGGGAGCTTATAGAACATGGGCATCTTTCTTAGCTTCCCTGGGCACCAGTTTTCCTTTCTGTACAGGAGGGATAACAGTGGCCCTCCTCAGGTGGTCCTGAGGACTCAGTGAAGTCAACGGTATAAAGCTTTCACCCTGGTGGGCATGCATATGGTATGAGTTCTGGAAATATTTTTCACCTTTCCTTTTCAGCTTGTTGGGATCTGTGGGAGATGGTTCTGACCAGCTTAAGTCAGTTGGTGTTTGTCTGATGATGTAACCTCTAGGGCTTTTCTTTCCTAGTGGCCATGGAGTGATTCCCTCCCTCTGGTCTCTAGTAAAGGCCTCAGCATAGATAGACACACATTCCAGACCCACCCAGGAGAAGGCCAGTGAGCCAACCCAGATCACAGTTGTCTCCCAGTGAATTGAAGTCCACACCAAACACCAGCTGATGGTTCATCTAGCAGATGCAGTGTACCTACTCAGTCCAGTTAAAATGTGGCTCTTCCTTCCAGTAATAGACAGAAGTGCACTCCCTTCTCACCAAGAGAAGTGCTCAGACATGACTGCTTGACTGCTCCAACTTCTCTGCCAGTGCAGAGAGCTTGAAGCTTTTGCAGTTCTCCAAGCATCTGGCCCATCTTATCTAGATGACATTTGGAATTTTAATCTTCTAGTTATGGGTTTTCATAAATCTAGCTTGAAATCGTCACTGCCAATCTCCTCTGCTGTGGGAAAACGGCTTTAAAAAGATGTGGGGAGGGGATGGTTCGTGCATGAATGAAGATGGCTAGAAATGACACTTGTTGTTGGAAGGGAGGCTGGCCATGGGGAGCCCTCATGCTTGTTTCTGACTGTGGATAAAGTACTGTTTTAGTTTAACTCGACTTTGGAAGCCTGAGTTGGCGTTTTGGGGATCTACAACTGATACTGTGTCAAATACCATGTCAGATGCTTTACATGGGTTATCTCATAGATGCCTTCACATGTACCCATTTTACAGATAGAGAAAAACCAAGGCTCTGATATATTAAGTAACTTGCCTGGCATTACTAAGTGGATGGTGGAGATTTTAAAATCTAGGTTTAACTGACTTCAAAGCCTATAGTTTTCCTAAAAATGCCTGACTTCGACCTATGAATCTATGGACTCCTGGAAACAAAATCCCTAAATTTACAGAACTGAAATAACAGGACTACCCCAGTCAGTATTCTTGTAACCCCTTTAGCACACATCCCCTCCACTCCGCTCAGAGGAAGTGCACGAGGTGATTAATTAAGGAGGAGAGGTGAGCAGAGGCTGGGTCCTGCAAGACCATGCCAAGGTGTCAGGAGCTGGGACTTCATCTTGAGGTTAGTAGGATGATATTGAAAGTCCTAACAGAAGAGTGGCATGAAGCAACTTCAGCAACCATTGAGGGCTGACACTAGCAGATGTGCCTTTTCCTGCTGATTGATTGAAAGCATTCTTATGCCCACATGAATTCCAAGAGACCCTACTGCTTCACCTGCAAGAACTCCAGGGATTCTGGGCCCACAGGTGGGGAACTACCAGCGTAGAACATTTTCATAGGACTTAGAAAGGTAAGGAAGACTGAGGAGGGCATTCCAGATTACAGACCTTCACTGAGTTAGTTCTACAAATGCTCAGTGTTGTGTCCCTGTCACCAAAACCCTACTAACAAGCAACAATCCTAGGTGAGTAGATAGAACTATCCAGTGGATCTTAGTGTGGGCAGATAGCATGAGATTTGGAATCAGTTGCCCTGTACAATGAACCCAGTATCTCCCAAATTAGATGCTGGGCTGCAACTGGCCAGGACGCCTGTTATAGTGGTGTGGGATGGGGGTGGGGAGGGGGGTGTGGGGTGAAGAACTGCTACTTCAGAAGCTCCTGGGCAACCCTTGAGCTTCAGAAAGTCTGTCACCTGCCTCTGCCAGGACAGCACAGCATTTACTTGTTTTTCCTGCAGAGCATGTGCAAACCGTTAAGGGAATAGAGTCCCAAGTGCAATAGAGATAGTGAGGTCAGGTGTGCGGGTGCTTTTTTGGAACCCACCCCCCCCCACACCCGCTCTGTTCTTTCCTGTCTTTGCCTCCCACTTGCTATATTCCACATATATTGATGGGGAGAGCAGAGCCCTGAGGGACTCTACTTTATATGGACTTAAGTGACTTTCTTCAGTTAGGAGGCTAGAACATGCTCCTTTTCACAAGAGTAATTTGATGGAGAAATTATTTTAACTGTCCCTGGGTTTGAGCCCAAGGCTGCAAACTTGAATAGGAAAATGCATCTTGGCAGTTTCCTGGAGCTCAAGGGAGCCTCTCATCTTCTATTAAATTGACACACTTTGTTTGATTAATGCAGGTATGACATTAGTGATGGTTTCACAGTGCTTCTCCCAACCTCTCCTATCCATCGCCCCCACTGCACCTCTGTCCTCCCTACTAGCTAGACTGACGTTCCTCCCTGCACACTGGAGTTTGCTGTCCTCGCTGGCAGTTCTGTATGGGGAGAGTGGGGCTGGGCCCACTTCTGACAAGTCTGGGCTTTGTGGGGTTCTCTGGATATTCTAGCACTTGGGGAGCAGCCCACAGTCTCACACAGAGAGAGGATTCCAGTTGACTTCCAGGAGGCCAGGCAAGGCTGTCCCCTCCTGGGAACATGTATGGGCTTCATAGAAGTTTTCAAGTCTCTCATGGTTTGAGAAGCAAGAAAAACTTCCATTCTCTTCAACATATCAAATGTAAAATAATTCTTCTTCACATTTCTAAGTAGACACCCTAGGACCTGCTCAAAAAAATCCCTCTCTTGACCAAATCATGTTACTCTGAAAATCCAGCTTCTGAATGAATCTTAAACCAAATTATCTTGAAATGCAAGCTTAGTGTGCTCCAACTTGATACCTTGACGATTATTTGTTTTTCTGAAAAGAGACAAAAAAAGGAGAGTGGGTGTGTGTGAGTGTGTGTGTGTATATGTTTGTATGCATGTGTGTATAGATACATATGTGTATATGTGTGTATCTTTTGGGAACTTTTGTGTTTTCATTGCACCATGATTAAAATGTGAAGGTGTGTGAAAGCAACATTGGGCTCTCCAAACACCTGGGATCCCAGTCTGGTCTTTAGCCTTGGGTCATTTATTTAAGCTTCAGAAAATTTCCCCATCCTAGACAAGGCGTGAGGCCAAATGAACAGTAGGTCTTACCTCAGGACTCAGATGTATTCTTTAATTAGTTCCCGATAAGTTTCCTCATGGGGTTGTTAGGACTGAACGTTTCAAAAGCACAAAAGATAACTTTATTTTTTTAGGGAGGTTTTGTATTTTAACCCCTGAAGTAACCGTATAGTTTATTTTTCGTTGTCTGATTACAATCTCCCAACTTGCTGACAGTTCGCCTTTGAAATGAGTCAGCTTTGATCAGGGATGTGGCAGCCAGACAGGTCATTTTTACTGTCTGTGACTTAGTCCAACCAGTTTGGCAATAGCAGGACCCCATCCCAGTTTAGGGAATGGAAAATGGTAGACACAAAGTCAGTCTGTGGTGGTGCGGCCTGCCCCCTTCCTGTGGGCAGCAGATTGCCCCTCTCCTCTTTGAACTGACTAACTGGGTCTCCCAAAAGGCAGAGTCCTTTGCCAGCCCTCTGCTATCCTCCTCAGGCACCTCTCCCTTTGCTGTGTCCTCTCCAAGCCCAGCATTGCTTCAGATTGCTAAATGATACAAAGTGTGTCCTCACTGCCTCCCACTTTCCTTTTCCTCATCCCTCTTTGAGGCTCCCTGGATCTTTTTCTTTTCAGTAGAGCAAGGCGGTTTCGGCCTCCACCTGAAAGTGGAAGTATAGGGTCAGGCACATGGACCTCCTAGCCCTGAGGATCGTGAGCCAGGCTAACACCACTGGGGACTACTTTCGGAGGATGTGGCTGAGCTGGAATATGCCCCCATCTTCTGGAGGCATGGTGACAAAGAAGGGCAGCCTCTGGCTGAATCTGAGTTCAAATCCAGGTACCATCACTTACTAGCTCTGTAACCTTGGGCAAGTTACATCACCTATGAGCTCCTATTTATTCAAAATGTGAAATTAAGAGGATAATAGTCCTGAACTCCCAGGGTTGTTGTGAGGATTCAATGATAACTGCATATAAAGCATGTAGTATGGTGTATGCCACACAGTATGTGCTTAAGAAGAGCTAAAATCATTGCTTTTATTTTAATAATTATCTTTGCGGACCTTATCCATCATCACCTTTGTCCAGAGAAGAATAGCCAGGGTGGTGAGAGAACCAAAGCTTTGTTCTATGAAGAGTATTTATTTGAAACTCTTTTATGATATTATGACTCATGCAAGAGACACTGTGCCACCTTTTATCTCCAAAGGGCTAGAAGGATTAATCACTGGGGTTCTTCACCAAACTGGGACCAAAATTCAGTTCAGTTAGAGGTAGAGTTTTCTGAGATTAATGCCAAATGGCTCTCATAGGAGGTCAGAAGGTTTTTACCCCTGGCAGTTTAGAGAAACTTGGCACGGAGCTTGATGCAAGGGATTCATGCATCAGGGAGGAGTGGGATCGGGCTAGAGGGCTTGGCTGGCCTCTTCCATTCACAGAATTCTCTGATTCTGGGTTCCAGGAGGGCCTGTGCTCTTTTTCCTAAAGAAAGACTACCTAGAGGAACATGCCACACTGTATAGTCACTTCATGTGATTGCTGAGGCCTCCCCCAGCCACCTGTGATCTGTGAACTGGCCTCTTATTCTTGCATCTTTTAAATAAGTTAATGTCCATGCTCTTAATTTTGGTTTTGGATGAGTTATTTAGATACTTAAAGCAATTAGGCCTTATAGTGCCAGTATTGGTTAAGAATAGTACATCACCAAGGCAGGTGAATCACTTAAGGCCAGGAGTTCCAGGCTGCAGTGAGCTATGCTCATGGCACTGCACTCCAGCCTGGGTGACAGAGTGAGACCCTGTCTCTCAAAAAAAAAAAAAAAAAAATTACATAAATGTTTTTTCATCCTGGAGAATGGTTTTGTGGGGATGAGAGAGTCAATGGGGACAGGCAATTTGCAGAACCTCTGCTCTCCCACACAAATCAGTGTTCTGGGAAAACCTCAGATGCAAAAATTTAGAATATATTTTATTTCCCAAGAAGCCATTAACCCTAACTAGGAAGACAGACAGAGGGGAGCAGCTGCTTCCTCTCTGTTAGAAACAGCCATTTTGATCACACAGAAGGGTCTCCTTTCCATTCGTTTCCAGGTTTGTCATGTTCTTGCGCAGAGACAGTTGTGTGTTCCAGGCTGGGGTTTATTTTTACCGGCAATACAGATGTTTCTGCTCTTGTGCAAAATTTCATTAAAGTTCAACCAGTGGTTTACTGTGGCAGGAGGCTGCCAAGGTTAATATTTCTGCAGTGCATTCCCTTCTGTTCATTCTTGGCACCAAAATATTCCCAGGTGGGCATGTTGTGCTGGTGCTGGATATCAAAACTACACAACAGAATTGCCAGTGCATCTGTTGAACTCAGATGGAGTCTCTGATCACGCAGAGCGCATCAGCTTTGTCTTGAAAATGCAGGCAGGGAGATGCTCCCTCTGGTGAGTATCTGCTCACCCTTTAATGCCCTTTAGCAGAGAATGCCTCACACTGCAGAGGCTGCCTTAGGGGCCAAGAAAACATTTGGCAGCTTGAAATGCTACATCCTTCCACTTTTTCCACTGAAATGGTGGGAGCAGAGCTTCAGATATGTGTCCAAATCCTGTCCGTGGCTTAGGCAAGTTACTTACCTCTATAGAGTGTCAGGGTCCTCATCTGCAAAATGGAATTAGTCATCCCTGCCTCATAGGATATTGTGAGGCTTCATTGAGATGCTGCATATAATTAATTGAGATAGAGCAGAATGCCCTGGAGCAGGGAAGGTGCTTGTGAGAGGAAACTGTTAAATGAGCCCTTGGGGATTCCCCCAATGGTAGAGGATAATGTATAGTCCAGGAAAGCCCCTCATTCTTCTCCCTGCTTTTGCAATGGAAAAATTCTGCATGCAGCAGAACCAGTTCTTCTACCTGAGAGCTTGAAAAAGGCAAGTTAAAAGTAATAGCAATCTGACTTGTTTGACGTGTGTTTCCTCTGCCTCGCCCCATCTGTGGCTTATCAAATTGGAAAGTGGTCAAACAAACATGGCCCTTGTCTAGGAACAATTGACAAGGGTAGAATAGAGCTTGAAAGGGGTGTGGCTAGGATGAAAGGTGAGACAAAGGTGATATGGTGTAAGGTGATCTGTGGCCAGTTTGCTTAATGACTTTTACTACTGACTTTCTGAATCCAGGTCTACTCATTAGGTCAGTGAGAAGAGCCAGACCTCATGCACTTAAGAGAGCAGGTGTGTGTGTGTGTCCTTCATGTCTCTGCAGATTTGTTAGGGTCATCTGGTTGAAAATAGGTAATGTTCATACTCATTTTATAAGTCTCCATTGAAGAAGGGAATATGGAAAAAAATTATTCGTTTTCAATTACAATCTCACCAAGTGTTTGTCTGGTTATCTAGGATTATTTTAATCAGTACTCTTTGTAAGCCATCCCTCTCACATACGTTAGTGCAGTGGCAATTGCAATTCCCAGCCCCAAGTCTTGCAAAATATCTAAGTGCTGAATGAATCATCAAGAGACAGTCTTTTTTAGTCCATTTGAAATTCAGGGTGGATCTTATTTTAATCTTGAGAAGGTCAGTTATCAGTAGTTGAATCTGTGGATGGTCTTGTGGGAGGAGCATTCTGTTAATCAGGGTATTGTGATAACCAGGACATTCCATCTCCTGGCTGTGTTCGATGACAATGACATAGTGGATAATGTGTTCCTTTGGTGGTTTCTTTGTAATCCATCAAATCTGTCCATTCTTCTATCTGTCCTTCCATCCATCTATTTATCCATCCATCCATCTGATAAACATTAATTGGCACTTGAGTTGACATGAAACTTACAAGGGGATTTGGAGATAATGCTCATAGATCCTGCTGTTAGAGACTTTAACGTGTGAAATAGGGGATAAGACATGTAAGGAACTGGATGAAGAGGCCAAGGAAAAGTTTGGGGTGAAGAGTGGCATTCTAACCCAGTGCTTTTTGAGAAACCTGTAGGATCCTAGTTTATGAAGACTGTGCATTCCCACTGCAGGAGTAAAGGCCCAGAGGCTGGAAGGAGTTGGTTCTTTATGAGGAATCACTAGTAGTTGAATTGGGCTGAAGTGAAAGGGAGGAGTGGGAAATCAGGGCACTTGCTTAAGTGGCACTTCTTGAAAGTCAAGTTAAGGAAGTAGGACTTGGTTCTGTAGGTGCTTGGGAATGGTTTCATGGCAGGGGTGGCCAAGGGAAGACTTTCTGGCCCTCGTTTGAATCTGGATGCATACTGACAGATTCTGACAGGTCTTCCAATTTTTAAAGATTAAGTGTGAGCTGAGAGATGAGGCAGTCTCAATGATGAGTGATAGCTGATTCAGCAAAGCCAGGCATATGTAGCACCACTTACATTTTCTTCTCTCATGGCTTATTTTTTCAGACCTCTTCTTAATTTTAGTTTTTGTCACTTTTATTAACAGTTTCTCCATTGTCACAGGCATTCCTCTAAGACCTACTCTCCAGCCTCACCTCTCAGTCCTCTAGGAATGAGAATTTGGAGATAGGGGTTCAGTGTCCATGGCTTCTTCTATCTTTGGAATCTGTCCCTTGGCTATAAATAAGGCTGTTGCTTAGTGCCAGTATTGATGGTATTTGCAGCTGTCCTCTGGGAGATGGACTCAGACGAATAACCTATTTTCAAGAGGACATGGCCATTAGGTGACAGCTATTTATGGTTCCTATTGACTAGGGCCAAACCTGAACTGTCACTGACATTAAAATTTCATGAGCTGTGAGCTGCCTTTCCTTATCAGGCTGTCTCTTTCCATTTATTTGAAATATCTAACCATGTTTATCTAGGTTCTTCAAAAGATAATCTTGAGGAATGCTTGTGTTGTGGCTGCTGGGACTTTACCAAATGTACTTCTCATCCCTGCAATGTCCTTCTAAACCAGAGCATTCACATCTCCATTTCACAGAAGAGAACACTGAGGGTCAAAAGGTTAAACTGCTATCCCAGAGTCACCAGGTCAGTTCATAAGTGACAGAGCCAGAACTCAAACCGACTTCTGCTTAGAATCAAAGCCTGGATAATTTCCATGAAACCATGCGTGTCTGATTTCTGAACCTGGAATTTCACTACAGAGGTTTTTATTTATTTATTTTGTCCCCTGATAGCTCAGTCACTTGGAGTTAAGTAGTTGATTGAACATGCAATTTTTAAAGCTCATTCATGCTGAATCTGCTTTAGTGTAGTAACCAATGTTCCATCTTTATAGAGTTTCTTTCCCACACTCTTATATGAAAATAAACAAGGCCCTAAAATGTCAGGCAAGATTCCTTCTGGCTTTATAACCTAATGTATTTTATAGATGGCTGAATTCTCCACTGTATGTTTCATTGGAAAATATTCCTTTCCTGATTTCTGTTTCTCCATCAAAGGGATATTACATTGTAAGTGATAACTATTTCTTAGTGGCCTTGACATTGCAGTTCTGTGTAGGAAATTATCCTGCATCAGTCACTTCTGTTGTCATCAGATCCCTTTCATCTCAAGTACCTGCATTTCTTCAACTTAAAATTTGGAACATGATCAGGCCTGGGGCCAGGGAGAGAACCTCTTGATCTCTCATATCAGTGTTGGTTCTTAGAAAGAAGAAGGTATTATGATTGATAACCTGGTCTTTGAAAGCAGAAAACCTTGGTCGAATGTCAGCTTTGCTTCTTGTTAACTACTAGACCTTGGGCAGATCGTGTCTCTGAATCTCAGTGGTTTTATTTTTAAAGTGGAGATTCATTTCTAAAGAGGGGATGGGGAATTTCTTTTGGTAATCTCATAGAGGCTTTGTATGCTGATGCTTTGATGAATTAGAAAAAGCAATGCTGGAGACCCTCCTTTTGGGGGAGCACTTAAGCCTCGCTGTCCCACTCACCATATAATACAGATTTTCTAAATATTAAGAAGTAACTTGGGTGTCAATGAAATGCCCCTCTTTCCTCTTTCAGAGATAATTATCTCTACATAGATGTAGAGTGTGGTATGATAGCTAACCCTGCCTGGGCATCAGAATCCTCTTGAGATCCTTGAAGGGAAAAGAAAAACGGTCATCCAAACCTACTGACTCACATGCTTCGAATATGGGACCCAGGCATCTGTGTTTCTTAAAAGCTCCCCCATGGACTCTGATGCACAGCTAGAATTGAGACTACTCATGTTACCAGCATATGGGGCAAATGTGATGTATGGATTGTGGACAAAGCCCATGGAGTTTCCCTGCCATGGGGGTAAATGCGTCAGCAACCCATGGCCTTTCTGTTCATTCATAGAAAGTCCCATGGTCACGATAATTTGCAAAGATAGTTTCATATGACAAATTAGAATATCTCTTCCACAATACAAACCAAAGCTCCAAACTGGAATTCTGGTCAGGACCCTGAAGAAGGAGAGTGAAAGCAGCTGGCCTCCTCCACCCTCACCTTCCTGCTCCACCCCCAGGGAGCTACACAGAAGACAAAGATGCTTATTTAGATGCTGCCTTCTTGAGCTGGTTTCCTGCTCTGCTAAAAGCTGGGCCTTTCTTTTTGGGGGCACATTTAGGGTTGCTTCTTATAACCCAAAATGCACCTCTGTGCACACTCTCTCCAATGAGACTTTTGAATTCCTTGCCCCAGTGGTGGGGGCTGCAGGCCAATCCCAGCCTGGAACCATCCCCTGGTGCTACCACTGAACCATCAGCCATGCTCTTCTCTCTCCCTCTAGATTCTCAGGGCAGGAGTCAGGCCTCAGGCAGGCCACAGCATCCCTAACTGCAGGGATATCCACTGCAGGCTCCCCAGTGACCCCACTGAAGTTCTTACCCACCCACTAGGTTTGAGTGGGTGAGCAAAGGATGTGCTCATAGCAGTGTTCTCCAATGATAACCTCCTCTCAAAAAATTATCTTTCTACACGTTCATCTGTTTTTCTCTCCTCCATCTGATACAGCAGGAAAAGTTGTGAAACTGGCTCTTTGATATTCCTTGAAATTCTGCATTTTGCATATTTGTCCTGCGCTTGCTTACTCTGGTAACCTCTAATTGTGGTGTTGGTGTCTTAGCTTAAGCCAACTTAGGAGTGGCCACTCTGTCATGCTGAATTACCTGCCTAGTGGCAGGTGGCTGTCGGGTGAGATGAGCTTGGTATTGGGACCTGGCTATGAGTCCTTAAGCAAGTGTTTTAACCTCTCTGAAAAATGGGACTAGTCACAGAAACTAACTCTAAGATTGTGAGGATTAAATGTGGCAAACACATATAAAGGGCTTAGTGTGTGGCACACAGGAAGTGCTAAGTGGTACCCATTGTCCAGCCTCAGTTCCACTAAAACTCCAGCCATCTTAGCTGCCCTCCTTAAAACTTCATTCACTGAGGGGCACCAGCTGGAAAGGGGTTGCATCACCACTCCATGGGGGACACTCCTCTGGCTCAGTCAGCTCCTGACTAGGAGCTGTCAGAAGCCACGAAGGAAAGGTCTCATTGAGAACTGAGCACAAAAGTGGGGTCACAAGAGCTAACTGAATTAAGCAAGTTATCAGGCAGTAGAAAATGCAGTTAGATTTGCATCCATGAAGCAGATGGCCTGCACAAAATGATTAAATTAGTTTTATTAAGTTTGGAGAAATTAATTTGTCACTTTATTATTTTTTCTTTTATTTATTAAAAAAAGAAGAGATGTGAGTTTGTTATCTCTGGCAAAAGAGATTTGTAGCAAGTTTATCCGCTAGTGGAAAACAAGAGTTACACTAGGACCTTAAAAAACAATTGTCTTTTTATTGTCTATTAATAGTACAATTATGTAGAATGTGGCCCAGAGAATAGAAATGCTGCCACCTATTGCTGGTAAAACCTGGCTTATGTTACCAATCATATGGGGGATTTTTTTTGCCCTTAGAAATAAATCTTCACATCATGGGTTATTGAATATTTAGTTCATTTTGGAGACATTTTTATGCTACTGGTGTTCTTAGGATCCGATTTTTTTCTAGTTTATTGATTATTAATTACAGTGTCTCACATCAAGTAAACTTGAGGGAACCTCCAGCATTTTTGAGTCCTTCTTTTAATGGTGAGGAAGAACCAAATGCAAAATCTTTATTTAAGAACAAATGGGAGCTTTTGAGTTAGAGCTCAGGGTTGTTAACTGGAGATTCCCAATACTTATTGTTTGGGCACAAATAGTTCTTTCATGGCCCTTTTGAATGGATCAAAGCAAAACCTGGAGTTTTGAATGGCTTCTTTTTTGTTAAGTCCTTTTATCCTGAACAGTTACTAATGAGTATTCTAGGAAATTCATGCATGCAGGAAGAATTTCTTGTACATAATAACTAGGGTATAAACTTTATATTCACATACCCATGTATGTTGTTTGTGTGTTTATACACACATGAGAGTTTCTGAAATTTTCTGATCTCAAACATCAGGCTAGCATTCTGCTCTTGAAATGGCTAAATCCACATGTTATCCATGGAGGATTAAGCATTGGGTTTTCAAACCTGGTTTCACACTGTAGTCAACTATGGAGCTTCGTAATTGTTCTTTTTTAAAAAATGAACTTTAAGACTAGATTTAATTTTACAGAAAAGTTGATAGTACAGAAAGTTGCCATATACCCTACCCATTATTAACAACTAATATTCACATAACACATTTGCCACAGTTAGTGAACCCATGAACCCACATTGAAATATTATCAACTAAAGTCCATACTCTATTCTGATTTCCTTAGTTTTTACCTAATGACCTTTATCTGTTTCAGGATCCCATCCAGGATACTACATTTGATTTAGCTGACATGCGTCCTTAGGCTTCTCTGGGCTTGACAGCTTCTCAGATTTGCCTTGTTTTTGATGCTCCTAATGGTTTTGAGAAGTTATAGTTAGGTATTTTTGTAGAATGGACCTCCTCACTATTGCCCCCCAATTGGGATTTGTCTGATGCATTTCCCCTAATTAGACTGAAGTTGTAGGTTTTGGAGAGAAAGACCACAGAGGTAAAGTGACATTTTTCATCCCATCATATCAGGGTCATGCTATCAACATGACTTGCTAATGTTTATGTTAACCTCGATCACCTGGCTGAGATAGTGTTTGTCTGGTACCTTCACTGTAAAGTTACTCTTTCCCTCTTTTCCATGTTTTACTCTGTGTGCAGCCCACACTTAACCTTGAGAGCAGAACATCTACATACTTTATTTGAAATTCTATTTACATGGAAGATTTTTCTATTCTATTTATTTAGTCAGTCATTTCTTTATAGCAGTATCAACCCATGGATATTTCTTTCACACTTTGAGTTATAATCCAGTACTACTTGATTTTGTTGCTCACATTATTTTGAGCTTGGTCAGCTTTGGCCGTTCACTGGGAGCTCTTTCAGTTGGCTCCTGTGTCACTTTGACATACTCCATCATTGTGTTTTGGAGTGGGGATACATGCCTACATTTTGGCACTATGCTATGCTCCAGGCTTATTTTAAATACTTCCTGCCTCAGTCCAGGAATCACTTCTACAAGGATCCCTGGTTCTTTTGATTGGAGAATGCTATTAGAAACCAAGATCAGGGGCTAGATCTGCTTGTTGCTACTGGGCTGTTGTTATTTTTAGAACTTTTCAGCTGAAAGAACAAGGATATGTACACATATTTACAAATATCCTATCTAGATTCCTTTACACTGACATACTATATATGGATCAGTATGTAATTTATACTGATAAGCTATACTATAGTTTAGTTTATAAACTGAGAGTGGTTTTTAGTTTCTATAGAGTCTTCAACTCTAATCCGTTACCACGTGGTTCATCCGAGCCTTCCATCTTTTTTCATCTGTAAGCTTTCACTCCAACAGTGAGAACATCCTGTGAAGCTTGTTAATAAACACACCTGGGCCTGGGCCTTATGGCCTGAGGTTGAGGTAGCTGCCCACCTGGGGTTTTGGCATCTGTATTTTAATAAGCTTTACACAGATCGAACTCTCCCAATATAGGCTCTCATGATGCCATCTATTTCTCCTTTGTTCCATTTGTCACAGTTGCCCTTTGCCGTCTTTTTATATCTTTATTTGGCATCCTTATTTGATTAATATCTGTCAACTCCCTCAAGACAATAGGCTCTGTGTCAGTTTTGCTCATCATTCTGTCCTCAGAAAGGGTGCATTGTAAGTATTTATTAAATATTTGTTGAATGAATGGGTGGAATGACACACAGCAACACTGAGGAGGAAGAGAAAAATGTGTATGATTTATCGAACTCTTCCTACATGCTAAACGGCTGTCTAGTTGCTTTCTAAATATTGTCCAGTTCAGGGACTTGAATCAGGTCTGGCTGACATCAGAATCCACACCCTTTCTGTTGTGGAGTTCCTGCTGGTAGAAAACCTCTTGTCTTCTGCTTTGTATGTCATGGGCTCTCCTACTGGCCTGGATGGAGCTGTGTGGGTGGCCCAGGAGGAGGTCAGAGGGGGAGAAATGGCAGCACCCATTTAGAGTGTCACCCAGGCCCCATTAGGAAATTGACTCCAATTTGGTTTGGGAAGGGGGGTGTTTTTTCCTGTCTTTTCATGCTCACAATGAAGGTGACATTGATTTACAAGTTAGTTGGTTGGAGCAGGGAAGGGAGGCTTCTATGGGTGGAAAAGATCAATTAAATGATTATCCCAGCTGCCACACACTAATGCCTTTCTTACTGAGTTTCAGAATCAGGAAGCAGAAGGTTACCACATTTAGCCTTTTACAGGAAATCTAATTGCCAACCTTGTGGTGCCAAGGTTTATTAGATTGGGAAGAGTTGCTCTTAGCGGCTGGCAGTTTCTGGCATGACAGAAAGCTTTCCACTGGCCACCTGGAATTGTAAATGACTGCCTCCTCTTCCTTTTTGCCTGCTTTTGCTAAAGTTTTATGCATATAGCCTTTTGTGATTTTTAACTTTTTGTGATTTTTATCTGGATTCTAGGGGAATGGGACTTAAGCTTGGTGAGCGGTCAAAAAAATGTTTATTCAATTCCTACTATGCGCTATGCCCTGGTCTAGTGGCTGAGAACTGCAGTGGTGAGCAAAACAGATTCACGTTGTCTTTAGAATCCTTCGCCTGGAATGGTCTTCCTATGGTTTAGTGGTTCCCAGACTGTGGTGTGCATGAGGACCACCAGAATGCTTGTTCAAACCCAGTCTGCTGATTAGTTTTTCCATTGCCTTTCCATGGTCCTGTCCACATTGAAAAAAGGCGATCTCAAGAGCAGACCAGAATTCAGTCCAGCAAGCAACTCTTGCACAGATTGCACTGCTAAGCTGCCACCCCTGCAATTTCTGATTCAGTAGGCCTGGAGTGGGCCTGATAATCTGCTTTTATGATGAGTTCCCAGGCCATGCTAATGCTGCTGGTCTGGGAGAACCACTCCCTGAGCCTTTGCATGGTTGTTCTCTTCTTATCAGTTGGGTCTCTAATCAAATATTACCTCCTTAGAGAGGCCATTCTTGATTTCCCTACCACACTATCCTTCTACTCCTGTTCATTCACTCTCTAATGCATCTTCATAGCACTTATTATTCTCTAATATTAGTTTGCTTATTTTTTATTGCCATTTTGTCTCTCTCTCCTACCCCTCATCCTCAGTAGAATAAAACCTCATGAGAGCACTTCCTTAGACACTGTTGAATCCTCTTAGATTATCAGAGTACCAGAGTATATGATCAATAAATACCTGAATGAATGAAATAATTGCAAGTGTAATGAGTCACATGAAGGAAAGACCTAGGATGCCTTGGCAGTATAACAGGTAGACCTAAGGTGGAGCAAAGACATTGCATTTCATCCTACTTGGAGCAGTTTCTAGATGTGGTCTTAATGCCTAATTTAAACACTGCATACCAGAGTTTTGTCTTCAAGGTTACAGGCTGTGGGATTTGTTTGCGATCATAGCAGGCCACTCTGGATTTGTTTAGTTTTTCCATCGCCTTTCCATGGTCCTGTCCACAATGAAAATAGTCAATCTTAAGAGCAGATCAGAATTCAGTCCAGCAAGCAACTCTTGCACAAATTGCATCATGAAGTTGCCAGGCCCCTATCTCTGAGCTTGGCAGGAGGCGAGGCCTGAAATGTACTTCTTCTAATAACCTTCCTCCTGAAGCCTATACTCATTCCCCTGTTGGAATCTGGAATCCAGCACCCATGCCAGTGTCTCGGTAGCCTTTTCATAACCTCTACGAAGTTGAGTGAAGGCTCAAACTCTTCTTTGCAGGAGTGAGACCTTCTGGTGAAACACGCAGATTCCTCTTCTGCACTGGCCTTTTAGAGAAATGTAAGGGCAGGCACTGTGTTTTCTTTTCAACAGAGTCAAGCAAAAGATGAGGCACATGGAGGCACCATGCGACTAAAAGCTCTGAGGATGATTGTCAAAACCCCACTGGAGGAGTTGGAAAGCATGTAAGGTTTTGCTCTTGTGTGGCCTCAGCAGCCACTGCCTGGTTCAAGTGAAGTTTGCACAGTCCCTTGGCCTAGAGCTTCATGCCCAGCTTTTGCCAAGCATGGGCCGAGGAGGGGAACGATTCCCCAGGTTTGTTTGCCTGGAGCAGCCAAAGAAATGGTGATTTATTTCCCCTGAGTGTGTCATGAAAATGTAAGCACCAAGAGTTGGATTATTTTGGAGGGTGAGAATTTGATGGGGGAGATGGAGATGGAAGAATTGCAGCAGTTTGGAGTCAGGGCTGGGGGCCAGAGGGCCGCCCAGTGGGTTGGGGTAACATAAGCTGCCGCTGTTCGGGAGGTGGCCTGTGTAAGAAAATCTGACCACAGCGGGTGCGTGACTTCAGCTAAAATTAACCTTGGAGGCTTCACACGCTTCCACAGTGCTTTGAACTAGACACCCCCAGAGAGGGCACGGGACGTTGACTGCTGAGGACCGTGCTGCTGCTGTGGATTGAGCCATGCCTATAAGCATCAACTTATGGGTTCCCACTCGGGGTCAAAGTCGGGATTCCTGTGACCATTATAAAGTGGTAAGCAACCTCCAGGGATGTTGGCAGAGTCTCTGGGGAGAGACGATGAAGTTTATTTGAATTGGGTTTGTGTTTAGAGATGGTTTCCATTTATTTTCTATGCAGAGCAGAGACCACGAGCCCTCCAAGCAGGACTTGCATCTGTGGAAAGCTAGAAGAGCTAGCTGCCACCTTTGTGCTGCTTTTTTGTTTCATACGTCCGCCCAGGGTGAGGGCTGGTTGGTGTATTTTTAGAGCAGGTAGAGAAAGATCTGTCTGGACATTGTTGGTGGCCTGAGAAAATACAACTGCGTAAACCAAAGGCCAAGCTGAGGAAGCTGAAATTGGGAAGGCCCTGGATGTCAACAGGTGTGGCAGGTTGCAGTTGTTTTCTTAATTGTGGGCCTCAGCAGGTGCAAAAGAGTTGGAGGAGATGTCAGGGAGTATTCCAGAAGGCTTCATTGAAGGAGGGACTTACTTGGGGGAAACTGGAAACAATTTCCTGTTCAGTGAGACCCAGGGATGTCCTGGGAAGGGCCCACTACCCTCTCCCTCCCCTGGCCAGGGCGACCTGAATGGGATCTTTCAAGCTGGAAGGCATCTGCCCCATGGCTTTCCACTTGCTGTCGAGAATCCATCTGGGAGCATGCATTCACAGAGCAAAAAGGCAAGATGCACTTTTATTCCTTTATGCCTCCTTAACCTTCAGACGGTTACTGTAACTCAGGGGCTAATGGCAGTCCTGGTGCCTGCAGCTGTGTGGCGCTCTGGTTTTACAATCAGAATGGTCACTTTTTTGTTTGTTTTTAGAGAGCAGATCTCACTGTGTTGCCCAGGCTGGTCTTGAACTCCTGAGCTTAAGCAATCCTCCTGCCTCAGCCTTCTGGAGCAGCTGGGACTCCCGACTTGAGCCACCGTGCCCAGGCAGAATGGTCACTTTGATGTGGTCAGAGGCCATGGCTTTATGACAGAGAGAGAACCTTCTTAGCCTGTTCTTCTTGCAAAAATGCTGTGGTTTACCCTCCCCTCCTAAAACTTATCCTTCTCCCCCACATATCTAACCCAACTTCCTAGGCAACATTAGCATTATTAGGTGGTTTGGCAGGGGCTTATTTTCTAGGAAAGAGTGTGCTTCTCTTATCTGCTTAATGATTACTGTATACAGCTGACCCTGGAGTGATCTGTTATAAAAACGTTTAAACCCCCAAAGCATTTGCTTTGGTGAGCACATATTCTGTGTGGCCCTTTATGTACAAAGATATGAATGATGTGGGTGTGAAAGGTGTAGGGAAAAAATCCCTGCATGAAGATATGTTTTCACACAGTTTTGAGGTCATTTTCCATGTGAGCCACTTTACTGAGTCCTCTATTTGATATCCTCTTGTTCCTTCATCCTCTGGGTGTGTGGCTCATTAAAGGTGGAAGGCTGCTGGGATATTGGACATGTGTGTCGTTTGCTCTAGATGTCTAACACTACCCAGGCGAAGCACAATTAATGGGGATGTCCCTGGGTTATCATTATTATTTTTAACTCCTGGGATCTAGGCTCACTGCCCTGTGGAAGAGATTTCTTTTGAGGTAGAATGTTAAAAATAGACATTTCAGTAGGAGGCAGCTATGGTATGTGGTTCTGAAGTGGGATGAACACATCTTATATGCCTGCATGGGAATTTCCCATCCCCTGCTGGACCTGGCTGGATAGACACAGAATTCAAATTCCCATCTTCATAGGAACACAAGGCTCCTTCCAGTTCCATCCTAGAACTTCCTTTTCATCGTGGTCATCTGAGTGACCTGGTCTGATTTTTGTAACTGCCTTGTGGCATAAAGACGACTGGACTGAGTTGGAATACCTAGTCTGTCATACGGATGCTAACCTTGTCCTGCTGGTATCTCACTGGCTTCATCCATTCTATGGGGAGAATGCAAGCTGCCGCCGCCCATGTTTCCCAGGATTGTGGTGAGGCTCAGATTGGATTGTGTTTATGAAAGAGCTTTATAAACCGTAAGCACTGCAGATGGGAGGCAGAGACAGCACTGTTG
This sequence comes from Colobus angolensis palliatus, assembly GCF_000951035.1. Lineage (NCBI taxonomy): Eukaryota > Metazoa > Chordata > Mammalia > Primates > Cercopithecidae > Colobus > Colobus angolensis. Next base: position 3,335,234 of record NW_012114755.1, read on the forward strand.
TTAGGACTTTATTATTCTTCTTGAGATGAATCAATCGGGGCCTTCTTCCAGGACTTTGGAGAATAAATAATATCTTTGTGCAAATTGTTCTTTTGTGCTCTGGGCCAGGTTTTCCCCTGGGCAGGGGAGACACCCCTTCTTTCCTAGGTGCCAGCTTGGTGTTTGGTAGTCTTCCTAGTAAACACCTAGTATAATAAAAATAATAAACACAAAAAATCAGAGATGCCTCCAGGCCTGAGAGCTCTGACATCTGGGCTGGAGAAGGGCCCGGGGCACAACGGTCATTTCCACTGTGGCCAAGTCTCTTGGCCATGGAGTTGCTGAGAAAGGAATGAGGCTCCTAAATGGGGAAGGAGCAGGCAAGCACGTTCCTGGGGCCGGGCAGCGCCAGCCACTGCTGGGAATTGCCTGCCTTCCAGAGTTTTTTAAAGCCTTTGCTACACAACTTTCCCACAAATGACACAACAGTCTTTGCCAGGTTCTGTGCCTCTCTGCCCAAAGGGCTGGAGGGCCGTGGCCATTTATGAGAACGTTAGATCTTCTCGAGTCCGTCTGTACTTTCCTTCACCCCTTCATCCCTCTGTCCCTTACCCCTCCCTGAGTACTTCTGCAAGTGTGCTCATAGGTGCTTCACATTTTTTTCCTCATTCAATTCTTCATCTAATTTGGTGCAGTAGATGCGATTACAATCTCCACAGATGAAGAAACAGAGTTTGAAGAGTTTAAGTGACTTGCCTGGACTTGGATACATTAGCAGAAAATTCAGGGAAGTTTATGGTTCATAGAGTAACATCAGCACAGAATATCTGCTCTCCTAAGCAAATGCTTCCAGGGTTTAAACATTTTACAATTGATCATTCCAAGGTCAGTGCTTTATGGTCCATTGTTTATGGTTGGCAACATTATGTAAAAGTATGTAAACATACATATAATATTTATACACAAAATATAATTTTCAGGCCCTTCCACCTCCCTCTTTCTCCAGGTGAAACCAGAGGAGGCTCCTACCACCTTTTTTTTTCCCCTCTGTGCCTTCGGTCACAGCTCCTTATGCAGAAAAAGGGACTCCACCTGGGGCCCTCTCGGGATCTACTTCTCCCAGATAAATCAGTCTGCTGTGTAATCTTTCAGGAAACCTGACCCCTCTTCTCCTAGGGGAAATCCTTAAATTCCCTACCACCTCACTGCTCAGGTTTCTTGGATAAGAAACAATCTCAAATAATCACCATGAGTGCACACAGTTTGCCTTGGGTGTTGGGAATTTTAATAAGCAATGTACCCCTTATATAGCCACTCACCTGCAGTGGTCTGAATGGCCCTAAGAAAACAAAAACAAAACAACCAAACAAAAATCCTTTACCATTAAAAAAAAAAAATCTCTCCCGGGCTTTCCAGAGTGATTACATAGACTCACATCAATCTCCTGGGGTTAAAGCATTGAGGATCCCATTGGAAATGTAAATGCTTTTTGGGAACTGTGACTCACCTTTCTCTGCCAGAGCTGCGTGCCTGGGACCTAGCAAGCCCTGATGGAATGGAATATGGGTCAGGTGAGTTTTGAGCAGAGCTAATTAGTTAGGTCCAGTGTCTGGAAATGGGGGAACACCTGGAGCGGGGCTTTTGGGACACCTCAGCGGGTGATGAGGTCCGAGTTGGGGGAGGGAAGGACTGGGCAAATTGAGGATGGGGAGACCAGTGCCAAAACCAAAGACACTCATGTGAAAGGAGGGATGGGGTGGCCAAGAGGGCCTGTGAGTCAGCAGTCCTTGAACAGGTGCTCTGTAACAAGCACACTGAGAGGTGCTGCAAAGGGAAACCTTGAGCTCACGCTCTACCCACTTGGCCCGGTGAATAAACCCGGGTCACTCTCTTAATGGGGAGTAACTGAATCTTGGCTCCACCTCACTTGGCTCCTGTCCCTTCACCTACTAGGAAGCAGAACTTGGCACCTCTTGTCCTTTCTGAGAAGGATTCCACTTGCCCTAGAAAGCACCAGTAAGAACACAGATCGCATTGGAGATCTCCAAGGGGAGAGTTCAGATCATATTCAGTCTCATTAAAGGCCTCTGGATCTCATCTCCAAGCCTTCTTGCCCACCCAGATAGCCTCTCTGCGCCCCACAGGCTTCCCAGCTCCAGATCTTACCTCTCTCCTTAAATTCCCTTTTTTTCATGCAAAGCATTTTAGCATAGTCTACTGTCCCCTAAATTTGCATACTCGTACCCATCATTCTACAAAACAAAGAGATTTCCAGTTTGGGGGAGGGTGATGGGTAAGGAGGGAAAATAATAACTCATATGTTTTTTTCCTGTCCCGCCTGTGTATATTTAGTGATGTTTTTTTCTCCATCTCATCTGTGTATACTCAGTGATGTTTAACAGTTGGCCCTCCAAGGAAAAAAGCCTGATAGGTAGTACTTGCCAGTTACCATGGTGTAAATCTTTCTACCAAGACTGATTTTGATTTAGCAACTCTGAGCCGGGAAGAGATGTACAGTAGTGCATTATTATACAGTATTTCCCTCATACAGATATAATAGGTGTAAATAATCTCATGACTATAAACAATAGTACAACACAGTAAAATAATTAGAAAGTGATACATTTTAAATATTTACTGTCACCTCAAAAATATAATTTTAAGTTTATATAATTTAATTATTAAAATAATGGCTGTAGTTAACAATCAGCTCCAAAATTTACTGAAGATGTTACAACCAACTCTCTTGAACCAGTCCATGCCTGCCCTGGCATACCACTGTATATGTGTTTATACCTTTGAAAATAGCACTTTAGTATCCATAGTCGGGTGGGTCCTACTACCAAGCTACTGAAATTGTCTCATGGCAGTGTTACTTACCAGTGCTTGCTGTGGGCCTTTTGCTATGACTGGCCTAAAAGCTACGTGAAATATGTTGGTTTCATGGACTTTATAATCTAGGCAGTGAAGGGGAACATACTCATTCGTCTGTCCCACCCATTCGTCCGTTTGTCTATTCAGGCATCCCCCACCATTTAATCATTCATCTCTTTTTTCCACCCACTCGTCCACACTTCCATCCATCTGAACATTCACAGATCTTCCTCCCTCCCTTCCTCCATCCATTTTTCCTTTCTTCCATTCATCCATCTACCAACCCACCAGTAAATCAATGAGTGCTTGTTTATCATGCTCCTGTAGTGAGTCAGGTGTTGTGCTTGTGTTTTAAATATATATATATATAAAACTTGTTCTCTACTCTATAGAAGCTCCTGATTGAGAGAGATGTGAGTAGTTAAAACAGCCAGGATAAAGGCTGATGCAAACTGCTTTCGGAGGTGAGAAGAAGAAATGAGTAATTCTGTTAGGTGTAGGAAAGCAGGTTGGGAATGGCTTTACGGGGACTGACATTTACTTTGCTTTTCAGGTTTCAAGTGGGCATTTCTTAGGTGGTGGGGGAAGGGCACCCTAGGCAGAGAGGGCAGCGTGTGAAAAGGCACAGAGGCCGCGGAGCTGGTCCCACAGGATTGTTTTAATTGCCTTCTCTGAACTCCCAGTTCACACAGAAGCCTGGCAGGCAGGATTGGCTTCTAGGAGAAGGGGGCGTTCTGCTAAGTGGAGGGGGCAAGGGAGGCACGTGGGACCTGAGAATCTGCCCACAGGGGCTGAGGATTAGAGTAGCATGGAACTATCGTGTGAGGGATGCCACCAGCTGATGCACTTGAAGGCATTTTTTAGGGACACGGAGATGACAGAAATAACAGAAGGAAACTAACAGTAAAGGCACCACCTACGTGCTAAGCACTTTACAAACCTTGGGTCCTCACAATAGACACAGCCGTCTTTACAACAATAGAGTATTATCCCATTTTACAAATGTGAAAACTGAGGCTCAGAAAGTGGTAGATTGCCCAAAGCCACAAAACCTCGGCATAGTCTGTGTCCAAACATGTGCAGAGTTCTGCAGATATAATCTCTCATTCTATCCCCTCAACAATCCTGAGACGTTAAGCAACCTGTCGGACGTCACCCAGGACTCCAAGGTCTTGGCTGGGCATGGGAAGGCCGGAAGTGGTAGGGAGCCTGTGCCTAGAAGGTGGAGCTGAGGTGTTTGGCTGGATGAGGGCAGCTGACAGTTCATTTATCTACAGTCTGCAGGTGAGGGGAGCTGTGGAGGTTTGAACAGCTAGATGGAGGCTAGACTTAAAAGGTCAGTTTGTGACCAGAGAGAGGCTTTACAGTTGCCTGGGTTCTCGCTACCCCCTTAGGTGTGTCTGCCCTGCCAGGCAGTGGCACTGATTGATGTCTGCTGTCAATAAGTGTGCTTGCAGCTGCTCCCAAGCCTTTCTGCAAGGGCCTGATTCCCATCATACCAGAGGAAGCACTTGGAAGGAGAATGCATCTAATTAGTCAGTAACTAATGAACGAAAAAAAAACACTTGAAAAATTCCTAGTGGGGCTCTGACATTTGGCTTTCTGGCAGCTAGTAGACATTGTGGTTAAAAGTTGTTCAGATCTAGGTTCTAAGGTTGGAGAGGGTAGGGGGAAATGCTGTAGAAAGGAACTCAATCTTGTTCTGAAGTGACCAGTAAGAATTCCAGTTTTCAGCCTCACTTGGAGTTATTTGATTTTCCAGGGAGTTTCTAGGGAGACCTGGAGACATATTTTGCCATGGTGAGAGGTGGTAGCTGTGAGGCTGGTCAGCTTGAGTCAGATGGAGCTTCACCTTTTATTAGCTGTGTGATCCCGTGCACCTTAACCTCCTAGAGCCTGTTTTCCAGTGTGTAAAATGGGGCTGATCATCCATTCAACAGCTGTTTAGTGAACACCTACTATGTGACAAGGACTGCTCTGAATGTTTCGTCCTGGCCTATTGGAGCTGTTACTCCAGTGAGTGAAAGAATGCAGATGAGATTACAGGTACGAAACACCTGGCACACAGTAGACAGAAGCACAGACTTCCTAGTACATAGTGGGTAGTGATCAAATGAGGAAATGAATAGGAAAGTACTTTCTATCATGTGAAGTGTGGTACGGGGCATTGCCTGTCCAGGAAACAGTTCAAGAGAGGAAGACCATGGGTACTGAATGTGGGTTATCCTGAGGTGTGGATGAAACAGGCACCTATACCCTCTTCCTTAAAATATCACCTGTTCCTCCCAGCACGTTCACCAGCCTGGTTTATTTTTTCTTTTAAGGCATAGTTTCAAAACCTCTGGATGTGCTGTGCACACCCACCTGTGGCTTGTTCATATTCCCAACAGACAGTGCCACCATTGTGTGGCTGTGGTGCCATTCCCAGGCATGACCCAGTGTCTGCTGCTGCATGGTGTCCCAGACCAGCCTTGCACACCACAGACTGGAAGAACTGGGGAACTTTGCCCCTGAGTGTTTCCCTATTTGGATACAGTCCTGCAATGGTAACTCATGTTATATTGGCATTTTTGTTTTTGCTACAGTGAAATTGTTGTGAAACTATGTTTGCTTTGTGCTTTGGTGACATGGGAAAGTGTCAGCTCCCCTCTTGGGTCTGTTAGTCCTGAGTGACAAGTGGCCAGCCCTGTTCCCAGGGACAAGGGGAACACTGTGATGGTTATTATGCAATATGCCTTTCCCTCTGTCTGCTTTTTCCACGCTGCTGTAGCACTTGACCTTCTGTGGCTAGTGGTTTCTGTGTGGGCCCCTCAGTAACAGTGTAGCATCATTAGGAGCCAGTTATTGCTTTCAAACCCTGAGTACTTGTCACGTAACATTGGGAAAGTCACTTTACCTCTTTGAGCCTCAGTTTCCTCATCTGTAAGATGGGGAAAATAATATCTCCCTCACAGGTGGGTTGGAAACTGAAGGAATCCATTGTTGGTAAAGTGTTCACATGGCATGGCATCATCTTCATGGTAATTATAATCACAGCTAACCTGGTGAGCCCTTGCCATGTGCCAGGCATTGATAGATTATCTCATTTCAATCTCACAGTAACCAGAATGGGTGATCCATTTTACAGATGAGAAAACTGAGTCTCAGATAGTTTTAGTAACTTGCCCAGAATTACTCTATCAGGAAATGGTTGGAGCATGTTTGGAACTAAATTATCTGACTCTAAGAAGTGTTCTCTTAATTGTTTCACCATAGACATTTGGCAGATGGTAGTTATTATCCTACATAAGACTGGAGCAAGCATTGCCCCCTGCACAGGTAGGTGCTCAGGCAATGTTTACTTCATGCACCAAGGCACACATGCAGCTCTAAGCTACTTAACTTGATATTCAGAGGCAAAGTTAGGAGTAGGGATAGTCCCGGGATGTGGCAAAAGATGAAAATCCTAATTAATGAGAAGCTGTGCCACTCTCACTGGTCACTTGCTCAGTGTGACTATCCCTTTGAAACAAAGGCTTCCACATGGGCAGGTATTAAGGTTTATGTTTGTTTGGTGGTTGTGGAGACAAGTAGGTTACTGCAGATAAAAAGTGAAGAAACTGGCAGATGGCTCTTCCCCTCCTGCTGCTGCCTTCTTCTGGGTCCAGACAGGGATTTATACCCCTTGGTATAAATGTTCATGTTAACCATATTACAAAGCATATGTCAAGAGCAAGTGCTGGCGGTACAATTCCTCATATGCTCAGATGGGGAATAGAAAACCCATTCACATCTCAGTGCTCCTGGAACCCAGCTTTCTAGGAGTCTTACCTGGCTCAAGATCAGCTGAGAACCAAAGAGCCTTCCCTGCTCTACCTAGGAGCAGCTCAAAGGGTTGTCACAAAATCCTTCTGCTTATGTGTTTTCCTTGAGGGAAAAGTTCCAGTGTGGCTCTTGCTTAAACAGTATGTGCTCTTACTTTATACAGAGTTTTGTTTGTTTGAGACAGGGTCTCACTCTGTTACTCAAGTTGAGTGCAGCGGCGATCACGGCTCACTGTAGTCTTAACCTCCTGGGCTGAAGTGATCCTCCTGCCTCAGCCTCCTGAGTAGATGGAACCACAGGCACATGCTGCACACTTGGCTAATTTATTTTATTTTGAGATGGAGTTTCACTCTTGTCACCCAGGCTGGGGTGTAGTGGGGTGATCTTGGCTCACTGCAAACACTGCCTCCCAGGTTCAAGTGATTCTCTTGCCTCGGCCTCCCAAGTAACTGGGACTACAGGTGCCTACCACCATGCCTGGCTAATTTTTGTGTTTTTAGTAGAGAAGGGGTTTCACCACGTTGGCCGGGCTGGTCTCAACCTCCTGACCTCAGGTGATCTGCCCACCTTGGCCTCCCAAAGTGTTGGAATTACAGGCGTGAGCCAGGTAGAGACAGGGTTTCACCATGTTGCCTACGTTGGTCTTGAACTCCTGGGCTCAAGCAGTCTGACTGCTTCAGCCTCCTAAAGTGCTGGGATTACAGGTGTGAGCCACTGTGTGCAGCTTATACAGTTTCTAAAGACTCTGGGGTCTCTTAAGGAAGGTCCAGCAACTCAGTAGGTCCTAAGGACATATCCATGTAAACATCAAAACACTAACATTCATAGTGATGTCCCTGGGGCTGGGGCCTGTTGGGGGCTGGGGGGCTAGGGGAAGGATAACATTAGAAATACCTAATGTAGATGATGGGTTGATGGGTGCAGCAAACCACCATGGCACATGCATACCTAGGTAACAAACCTGCACGTCTGCACACGTATCCCAGCACTGAAAAGTATTTTTATTTTTATTTTTATTTTTTCTTTTATTTTTTTCTTTTTTTTTTATTATACTTTAAGTTCTAGGGTACATGTGCATAACGTGCAGGTTTGTTACATATGTATACTTGTGCCATGTTGGTGTGCTGCACCCATCAACTCATCAGCACCCATCAATTCGTCATTTATATCAGGTATAACTCCCAATGCAATCCCCCCCTCCCCAAAAAAGTATTTTTAAAAAGACAAAAGAAAAAGCGCAATTGTGTTAATTAAAAATCAGAGATCATTATAATCTGTTTGGAAAAAAATCCCAGCAGAATAGTTTAAAATGTGTGGCTCTCAGAAGTGTGAACCTTCAGCAATCTAGAATGACTTATTCCTCCAAAACTTAGTGTTATTCATTTGAATATTAATAATCGTTGTTTATTTGCTACATACTATGTGCCAGACACTGAGTTAACCACTTATATGATCTCATTTAATCTGTGAAGCAACTGTATATCACCACTGCACCAGTTCAGAAGGACACTGACGTTCAGAGGAGACATGACTCCCCAAGGGTCATCTAGCTTGTAAGGCAAAGCCAGAGTTCAACCCCGATCCACACCCACACCTGAGACTGTAAACACTTGCCTTTATGATTTTGTGGTTGCGGAAAGCCCACAAATGTCCCAAATAATACATCAGAAGATGGCAAGGATGGGGATAGAAGGATGGTCATTGCCCTAGAGGTTGGGCATGTGGGACACTGTGGGGACATTGGGCAGAACCGGACTTCTCTGAGAAACCGGGGAGCAGAAACCCCTGTTGTGCTGTGCAGCCTTGAGCAAAAGATTTGCTTCTCTGTGCTCTACCTGTTTCTTCAGTGTGTAGGGCTGGGGATACCATTTCACCTATTTGAGTATTGTAAGGCAGTGTTTTTTAATCCCAAGGTGGGAACTACGTTAAAAGGATACACTAAACCGTTATAGAGAGACGGAAGTGGGAAAAAGCCACCAGCTAATTTCGGTTTCCTCACTCCATGCAGCTAAAAGGTTATGTGGATGTGTGGCTGATACCTGTGGGGTGGGTATCATACTCCTTGCTAGATGCTGCAGATGCAAGAATGAATGTGTCACCAGCTTTGCTCTTGATAACAAGTGGTGCATTTCGATTTTCTTAAAATTGTGAACAATTAAATAAACAGTGACATTCTTTGTGGTGTTCAAGGACAGGATGAACATGCTACTATCGTTGCAAAATCATTTTTATACTCCAGAGCATTCAGAACTACACCATTTAACCACATACTGCTCAGTCTTAGAAATGACATTGTGTTGGCTAGGTGTGTTGGCTCATGCCTGTAAACCCAGCACTTTGGGAGGCCGAGGTGGGCAGATCACGTTTGAGACCAGGAGTTTGAGACCAGACAGGCCAATGTGGTGAAACCCCGTCTCTATTAAAAATACAAAATTTAGCTGGGCGTGGTGGTGCTCGCCTTTAATCCCGGCTACTTGGGAGGCTGTGGCAGGAGAATCACTTGAACCCGAGAGATGGAGGTTGCAGTGAGCCAAGATTGCACACCTGTACTCCAGCCTGGGAGACAGAGTGAGACTCTGTCTCAAAAAATAAAAATAAAAATAAAAAATAAAAAAGATTGCATTATATTGATGACATTACCAAAGTCTAGAGTGAGGCTTCTTGAATTGGGGCCAAACAGTAGCATTCCCCTTACAATTAATCCACTGGAAATGCCTCAGACGCTAAATGACTGATTTTCTTTAATCATTAGTCTCCACATTGGCATTTCCTTCTAAGAAATACAGTTTGCTCTGTTTCTTCTGGAGCTGCTGAACTGATGCTCTCTGCCTCTGGATCCATCAGGCTGCCTGACATATCCATCTGCATTTATAGTTTGGTTGCTAAGGCTCCATTCTAGCACTTTCAGTGCAGTTGTTTTGCAGAATTTTTCTTGGGTTCTTTAGTGCTATCCTGCTTCATTTGAGGGCTAACTGCAGTATAAACTTAGCAGTGTTATTATCCCCTTTGGTTTAACATGGTACAATTATTATCAGTTTTTGTTATTACAACTAATGACTGGGTTCTTTCCTTGAATTGAGCTGTCAAAATGTTCCCTTTTGCATTTCAGCCTGTTGGATGTGGAATGATGTGGAGTTATAAGCAAACAAATGACGCACTTCTTGAAATTCTGTCAGGGGTAATAAAGTGAATCAAAATGAATTCACTGTTTAGCTGTCTTAGCTTTCCTTCCCCTTTTATCTTGTCAAGTCTTTGACAGCAGCTTCTCTCCCTCACACAGCAGTTCTGGAGCACTGAGTTTCTGGTTAGAAGGGATGGGCAGAGGGGTACCTCTGCGAGATAGAGTGATTGGAGCAAGAGGATGGCTGGATTCCTTCTTGGGTACTAGTGTCAAAGGATCCTAGAGCCTTTCTCGTGGAATGACTTGATGATTTAGGATTGGAATTGGGGATGGGGATGGTGGTTTTGTTATTTCCTACTGTTTTTTGCTGGTTCTTTGTCCTACCAGTTTCTACTGAAACTTCGCAGCTATCCACCTGGGGGCAAACCAAGATGAAGAATCAATGGGCTCCTGGGGAAAAAGCAGCAGCAGCCCTCAATTTTCCATCATTTTAGGGAATGGAAGGCTTTGGAGAAAACAATTCTGGATAGCTGAGGCTTAGACAGGAAGCCTGCATGCTTTACGCCCTTACTCAAAATCTTGAGCCTTTACTCAAAACACACATTGCTCCATTTTTGCTGAATTGCTGGACCTGATGAAATCTATCTTTGATGACTAAAGAAATTATAAGTTTATTTTTCAAGGGTACCCCTTGGAAGAATGATTTTCCTTGCATGAGCTACTGAAACAGCAAGTGGAGGAGATGGGGTTGAATTTATGTCTATGATTAGCATGGCCCATGAACACTGATTTAAAAAATAAATCTAAGTGTTTTCTTATGATTCACTTCAAAAAGTTGAGAGCTGGGGACAGGGAGGGAAGGGAGGGGAAACTCCAGATAATTAATGATCCTTGTTAAATGGTTTCTGATTAATGAGCCTGAGCTATGGAGTGATTTATTTTCCCTGCTCCCTGCTCTTTTTAATCAATAAAGAGATTTTGGTTGGAGGATTTGCTGAGAGCCCACATTATGTATGTCTCAAGTGTAATCAGTTTCCCAAGATTTGCCCTTTTTCTCCATGTTCAGCTCTACCTGGCAACCACTTACTAGCCTCCTGCCGTGGGCCAGCCCCTGTGAGGCGCTACCAGGAGTGCAGAGATGGGCAAGTGGGAGTGGAAAGGTGGTACCAGCATACACGTTATCTACATCTGCTATATCACAGGCAGCTGAGGTTTGGGTGAGGCAATTAAGAGGGACTTGATGGGGGATGAGCATTAGAATTGAGCTGGACTAGACGGCCTCAAGCAGCAGAGGTACCTGGGCAGAGGGGATAGGCTGAGTTCAGAGAGAGGGAAGTGTGGGGTGTGTCTGGTTTTCCTAAGGGTTATTGTATTATTACAGCTGAGCATGTGGTATGTGTAGGTGTATCATCTCATTTGGTCCTTATAGACTGGCAGACTTTCTGTGAAGAGCTGGAAGTCAGTAGTTGAGGTTTTGTGGGCCACAGGTCTCTCGGTCACAACTGCTTGGCTTGGCTTTGTAGCACGAAAGCAACCAGAGACCACAAATGGATGAGTCTGTGTCCTGATACCTGTCCCGAGATTGTTGACCACTTATTTGTTTACATACATAGGTGGTCAGCTAGAATTGGCCCGGGTTGCAGTTTGCCAGCCCCTACCTTTTAATATGCTTGATGTAATCCCTGTTTTATGGAGGATAAAACCGAAGAACAGAAAGGTTAGTGGAAACTAACATTGCCCAGGGCCAAGGGCCCGCTTGACTAGGTCAGATACCAAAGGCTCCATTCTTCCACACACGCTGCCTCCCCTTCAAAGGTTGGAGGACATTCTGGGGTAGAACAGACGGATGGTAAGTCTGCCTTGACTCAAGAGTGGAGAGTTTCCCTTTAATTCAGTGGGAAGTGGGGAGCCATTGATGATGTTTTGAACAGACAATTAGATTAGAACTGTGCCCTATGAAAGTTCATTTGGCATTGGTGTGTAGGTAAATTAAAGTTGAGAGAAGAGCTCTTGTTTCAGAATGAGAGGTTTACTTTGGCAGAGCTGTTTCCAACCACTCTGTCCTGTAGAGGTTCTTGTGAGCATACCTGATACTTGTGTGGCCTCACCATGGCTCTGCAATCGCAGTGTGTGTGTAGGTATACTTGTTAAAATAAGTTTAACCTTGGCTTCTTGCTGGGTTATGCAAACTCACAAAGAAGCCTAGTTGTAGAGACAGTACATCTACTTTAAAAAACCTTAATCATCTAAGAAGGGATGAGCTGAGGCACCGGCATCTCATCCCATTCAGCTGTGCCCTTGTTGATGTTCACTTCTCACTCAGCTGATGTTTTAGATGCACGTGGCTTTAAACTTTAAACTTCATGGTGCCTCCCACGTGGCTGAGGAAATCCCTCCAGGGTTTGAGAGAGCAGTGTGGTGCATCCCCTAGTTAGGGAAGGAAGCCTTGCTTTGTATACCAGCCTGGCCAGTTTCTGACTTGTTTTTCTTTTACACTCTGCCATACTTTGTGATTCCGGGTAGGGGATGTTCCAGGCTCTTGAAATTTGGCTGTGAGAAGGGGAAGAAATCCTTGAGTCATTTGTATCCTGGAGATTTAGGGTGGAGGCTGTGACTGATTTTGTTATGGCCCATTTCATGAAGCTGTTAATAAAATTTTTTTTTTTTTTTTTTTTTTGAGATGGAGTCTCGCTCTGTTGCCCAGGCTGGAGTGCAGTGGCTGGATCTCAGCTCACTCCAAGCTCCGCCTCACGGGTTCACGCCATTCTCCTGCCTCAGCCTCCTGAGTAGCTGGGACTACAGGCGCCTGCCACCGCGCCCGGCTAATTTTTTGTATTTTTAGTAGAGACGGGGTTTCACAGTGGTCTCGATCTCCTGACCTTGTGATCCGCCCGCCTCGGCCTCCCAAAGTGCTGGGATTATAGGCGTGAGCCACCGCACCCGGCTAAAATTTTTTATTATTAACTTTTATTTACTGAACACTTAGCATGTGCCGGATTCTGTGACCTTTGTATGTATGAGCTCATTTCATCTTCATAATACCAGTGATGCAGGTATTATTATCTTGCAAATGACAACACTTAGGCCAGAGGGCTCAGAGGGAATTGGTAACATAGAAACTAAGATTAAAGCAACTCTGTCAGTTCCAGACCACACCTCTTTATTGCCCTTCTCCCCAATTGCCTTCACTTCCTGAGCCCCTGTGTGGGTCAGGCCAGGCACTTCCATACAATGCCACTCTGAGTCTTCACATCAACCTTCTGAAGCAGGCTTTATTGTACTCATTTTACAGGTGAGTAAACTGAAGCCCAGAAAAGTAGAGTCACCTATCCAAAGGCATTCAGATAGCAAGGAAAATATCTAGGTTTGGGTTTTGATTACTTTTAAAATCTGGGACCGGGCACGGTGGCTCACGCCTGTAATCCTAGCACTTTGGGAGGCTGAGATGAGCAGATCACGAGGCCAGGAGTTAAGAGACCAGCCTGGCCAACATGGTGAAACCCCATTGCTACTAAAAATACAAAAATTAGCCAGGCGTGGTGGCGTGCACCTGTAATCCCAGTTACTTGGGAGGCGGAGGCAGGAAAATTGCTTGGACCCGGGAGGCGGGGGTTGCCGTGAGCTGAGATCACGCCACTGCACTCCAGCCTGGGCGACAGAATGAGACTCTGTCTTGGGAAGAAATAAAATAAAATAAATTCTTTCACTGAGAACATAATAGAGGCATGAACCTAGAGTCAGTAGGAGGATGCCACGGAAGGGATGAATAACTCAATTAACATTCATATTTGTATTCAGGGAGGCATTGTAGAATGTCAAAAGGATTGTAAAATAGGTTAGCCTGGGCTCAAATTCTGGCTGTGCCACTTGTGACCTTGGACAGGTTATTTACCTTTCTGCTGTTCAGTTTTCTATTCTGAAAAGTGGACACAATAATAACCTCTGCCACATAGAATGAGGATTGAATGAGTTCACGTGTGTAAAATGTTTATGTCAGTGCCTGGCATGTAGTAGGCACTGTATGTTAGGTGGATTTATTAAGCTCCTTCTCTGCATAAGGCACTCTTTCAAATGTGCTCTTGTAGATACTTGGCATACGTCATTAAACAAAACAGACCCAAATCCCTACTGTTGTGGAGCCTACAGAACTGGGACCTGAACCCATGTCTGCCTCTTTTCCTTTTAATGTTTATTTTCCTTCCTCTCTCCCTCTTAATAATTTTCTTTAATGATCTTTTAAATTTTAAATTTCAAGTTGGCCATTGTCATTACAAAGGTGATGGTCTACTTCCTGAGCTTACTTTGTGCTTATAAAATTGAAAATACTCTTGCTTTACTGGATTGTTGGTCTCTGACAACTGGAGAGTCACAGGGAAGGAGACTAGCATGGATTTAAGAATTGGATCCTTGGACTGTGTTGTGAAATAGAAGCACACCGTGGGTGGCCTCTGCAGTGGAAGACAGAGCGTCTAGGTGGGTGGGTGGTGGACAGGTGCTACAGCTCTCATCTCTTCATGAACCAGATGATGCAGCTCCACCTCATCCCTTCCTGTTATGAGGCCCTCATGGTCTCCAGGTGGAGTAGCCAGATATGCTGCCTCCTTAGAAAGTCTCTGCTTGGCGAACCTGACCCCGGCTCCTGTTCCCATTGGGGGAGGGGGCCATGACCATTGTGTGAGATTACACTGGGAAAGGCATTTGGAAGAACAGGATGGAGGGTGAACATAAGACCATATGCTGCTCTGGGAGTCACATGGATCCTTGGAGCAGGCCTACTGCTTGAGGTAGAATGATCACCTTCATTTTGGTGGAGACATCATGGGATTAGTACTTGAGCCTGTTGCTACTAACCAGTTGAGGCAGGACATTCTCTTTTTGACCAGTCATTTGTTCCTATCCCTCTGAAAAAAAAGAGGTGCTGATACCCTAAGGCCTATATGTTCACATATACACTCTTCTGCAAACTCACAAATCCATGCATGGAACTTGGCGCTCAAAATCAGTGAGAAGGTTTTTTGTTTTGTTTGTTTTTGGCTTTGATTGTTGGGGAGAAAATTTTCAGGCAAGAGTTTTCTTGTGCTTGTTGGCCTGTTTGGAAAGAAAATATTCTTCTGTCCTGACCATTCTGTGACCAGGAAGAGCAGGTCAGATGTGTTCCCCAAGGGGGTCTGCTCTCCTGATTCCATGGGTCAGCCAGTCTTTGCCTTCTAAATGCTGCACACAACATTGTTGTGTTTAAATATGTTGGAATTTGCTGGGTTTTGTTCACAGAATCCCAACAGTGAAAATGATGCCTGGCTTTTAAATTAAACCGATTAAATTTGAGATTATTGTGAGGCCATAAATAACTTCACTCACACAAGAGTAATTGAAGGGGCTCTGTTTTCATACTTGGCTTCTTTTCAAGGGACCCAGGCTCCTGAGAACTCAGAATAGCTCAATAGCCCTCCTTACCCTGAAATGGCCCATTAAGAGATGCCTGTTGGGTGGTAACCTCCCCATACGTTTTCTCAATAAAGAGAAAAAGATGAGAAGGGGTGGGGGAGATTTTGCTTGCATCTAGAGTCGCAGCCTCTCAAAGCTGCAGCCTCTCAAAGCCGTCTGGAGCAGACTGTTTAGTTCTGTGTCCCCTGTCTCATTCAGGCCTCTGCATGTTTTGAAGCTTTCTTTAGTCTTTCCCTGAATCTTGACGGCAGTTCTCTCAATAGGCTAAGGCCCAGCTATGGTTAGCTGAATGCGTGATCAGCACAATGCACTGAATTTTAATGGTGCTGGCTGGCCCTGAAAGCTCGCCAATGGGACAGTGGCCACTGTGCCGGCCCGAGCAGCTGTCTCAGATTCTGAGAGGGGATCCGACTGGCTTCCTAAAGTTGCCTATTTGCTTTTCTTGCAGATCTACACAGACTGGGCCAATCATTATCTAGCCAAATCTGGCCACAAGCGTCTCATCAAGGATCTCCAGCAAGATGTGACAGATGGCGTCCTCCTGGCCCAGATTATCCAGGTTGTGGGTAAGAGCAGATTTTACCTTGTGGGTAATGAGTTACAGTGGAGCCATCCCAAAAGGCTGGGGTGAGGGGAACAGCACACTGAAATCTCTCAGAAGGCAGCTTTCTGTCTCACATCTTGACAATTTATTTGATTCGTGTTTTGACTCAGGTTGTGTGAGTACCAGCATTGATTTTATGCTTTTCCTGTTGAGGTCACATACACAGAAATATCATCTTGATTCTCTTAGAAGAAAGGCTGGCCAAGGCCAGAGGGAAATGCTGGTGGTTTGGGGAAGAGGTGTTCTGCCCCACTTCTTGCCTCCCATTATCCTTCTGGTTCTCTCATTTCCCCCTTTGTATGGTACTTTTGTGGATTACTCTGGAAA
The DNA here is from genome assembly GCF_000951035.1 of Colobus angolensis palliatus. NCBI lineage: Eukaryota > Metazoa > Chordata > Mammalia > Primates > Cercopithecidae > Colobus > Colobus angolensis. The sequence goes on from NW_012114755.1 coordinate 3,351,388, forward strand.
TATTTCCCAAAAAAAAGTAACATGGGGCTGGTTTAATCCTGCCAACTCTACTTGGGTCTGACAAATCAAAGGCTAAGACTCCAGAGAGGGTTAGATGGTCCTGGTTAATACTAGGGGAAGGGAACTTGAGCAGTGGAATTTTTCATGCCTTGGCCATGTGCTGGGAGGAGAGAGTTCCTCCAGTGAAGGCACATGGTTGGATACTGGCCACAGCTCTGCCTTGGGCTTTAAGGCAACCACCCCGTGGGCCTGCCTGAGAGCCTAGAGCAGATTGAGGAGGCTTGGAGATCAGTTGGACAGCATTAGCCTGATTATTGTCGCTGGTAGCCTTGGCTAAGGGAGAAGGTGCAAGGAGAGGACAGGGCCCAGCCTCTCTGGCATGTTGTTGTGGAAAAGTTGCTTACCCTTCAAGTGTGAAAAGTAGTATTTCATAGTTGGAGCTCTACTCAAATCCGTGGAGTATGTACCTGAAAACACAGAAGGTTGGCCTTAACTGAAACGTTTGGACTGCTGCTGCCATTGAAAGAGAAAGGAGTTTGTTTTCCCTGCTGTCTTATTATTTATTTCTTAAGACTACCCACCATTGATTCTCCTCTTCTCCTTTTTCCTCCTCTCCCTGTATTAGATTTCTGTTGCTGTATAACAAATTATCGCAAACTTAGCCACTTAAAACAACACATATTTATTATCTCACAGCTTTTGTGCATCAGAGCTCTGGGCATAACTTGGCTGGGTGCCTCTGCAAGGCTTCAGTCAAGCTGTTGCCCAGGGTTGCATTCTCATCTGGAGGCTTGACTGGGGAAGAGTTTGCTTCTATGTTCACTCAGTTTGTTGACAGAACTAATTTTCTTGCAGTTATAAGACTGTGGGTCCTCGCTTCTTGGTGGCCATCAGCTGGAGGCCACCATCACCTCCTAGAAGCCGTTCTCAGCTCCTTGCCACATAGGCCTCCCAATATCTGCTTGCTTCCTCAATGCTAGCATGGGAGAAAGCTTCTGGACCAAGTCTGCTAACAAGGTAGAATCTTACCTAACCTAATTGTGGGAATGGCATCTTATCAGCTTTGCCATAGTCTGTTGGTTAGAAGCAAGTCACAGGTCCCTACACTCAAAGGGGATGGGATGATACAAGGGCATGAATACCAAAGTGCAGGCATCATTGGGGGGTCTCTGTAAAGTCTGTCTGCCACATTCCTTTTTCCAATTCTTCCTCTTCCTCCTACTCTTCATCATTGTTGTCCAAAGCTCTTTAAAAATTTCTTTCATTTTCTCAAAACCCTTTTGAAGTAAGTGGTGTCCTCTCCATTTTACAGATGCAGAAATTGAGGCCCAGTGTGGCTTAGTAGTCCAAAGTCACCTGACTAGTTTCCATGGGAATTCTAACCCAGCCAGTCTGCTTCTAAAGCTTCTGTTCTTTGCTCTACTGTATTATATCACTTTTTACTCCAGAGATGCTGAACTTAGTGCAGGGCTTTGTCCTCCTTCACTTTAGTAACCACTTATTGAGCACCAACATGTTCCAGCACTGTACTCCTTGCTAAAAATAAAGAACAAATGTGTGGAAGGCCGAGAACCTCAGAGGAAGGGGTGCCATTTTTTTGGTAGGGTCTTCATGGAAATACAACTTGCACCTGAACTGGGTTTTGAAGCCCACATCAGCAGAATCACATTATGCATGTGGGCCTACTTTGACTGAGTTTTGCAGCTGTGCAGAGTTTTTCTACCTGAAACCTTCCCAGGTTTTGGCACAGGCAGCAGGAGAGGGAGTATAAAAAGGATCATACTGAGAGGTCTTGCATTCATTCCAGCTCCATTCCTCCTGATTGTGGGATCAGCTCTGCTGCCTGTTTCACCATCTTTAAAATGAGGATATCCATACTTGTTTTGTCTGATCTTATAGCCATCTTATGAAATTCAAGTTAGGTATCAACTATGACATATATTTGAAATCTATGACATGTTCCTGGATAGCACTTGGCAGCAGCTACCTAGAAAGGTATGTATGGAAGGATGATGAGGTCTCAATATCTGTGTCAGTATGTTGTGATAGATTAGTCATGTCTGCCTTGGGCTCAGAAGAGGCAAATGGGAGTATGTATGTTGTGCATTTTCTAAACATAGTGCTATGAAAATGTAAGTTAGCAGTTTTATCATTGCTCAGGAGGATGCTTCCCTGAATCTATTCAGATGAGATGAACTTCCCTAGACAGTGGTGTCTTTAGGCCTAGGGTACTGGTTTGCAGTTCCAGAGACCTAAGTTAGCACCAGTTGTTCAGGCCACAACTGAGGCCACTAAATTGCTTCCCTAAACCCTCCAGCACCAGATCGCTCTGTCCAGAGACTCCTCAAGTAAGGCTGGATGTCAGCATGTGACTCTCTCGCCAGACTGGTTGTGCTGGGGCTTGGAAACTCTGCTCTGTATGTAGAGAACAGACTAAAAGGAAGATTGAGAAGACAGCAATCATAGGCATCTCCTGTGTGACTTCTTTCCTCAGTTGTCTATCAGCCAGCTCAGAGCATTCACTCTTAGATTGTCTTATGAACGCAGGTCTCTTGGTGAAAGAGGGGGAGAAGCATCTTCTAACTCAGATGCTGAACTACTGGCCATTTGAACACTTTGCCTTTCAAGTCCATGCTTTCCCCCATACACACACATTAAAAGAAAATATAAAAAGATATATTTGTATATGTACACATATTTAATATACATATATGTATATGTAGAGAGAGATATCCATATCTATGTATCTACAAAAAATTTTCCCAGAATTGGAATCTTGGTGACTTCATCTTATGCTGGACAGAATTCTAGTGGCTGCACTTGTTCTTTTACTGGCAAGCTCCTACTCATTCTTTTTTTTTTTTTTTGAGACAGAGTCTCGCTCAGTCGCCCAGGCTGGAGTGCAGTGGCGTGATCTCGGCTCACTGCAAGCTCTGCCTCCTGGGTTCATGCTATTCTCTTGCCTCAGCCTCCTGAGTAGCTGGGACTACAGGTGCCTGGCACTGTGCCCAGCTAATTTTTTTGTATTTTTAGTAGAGACGGAGTTTCACCATGTTAACCAGGATGGTCTCGATCTCCTGACATCGTGATCCACTCGTCTCGGCCTCCCAGAGTGCTGGGATTGCAGGCGTGAGCCATCACGCCTGGCCTCCCCTTCTCAACATTTAGTACTCCCCTAAACATTCCTCTGAATTCTATATCACACCATTCTACTTTCTAGGGATCTGCCACAGCTCTCAACTGTCAGGTTTGGAAGGGGCCTTTAAAAGCCCCAATCTGATGAATGAATTGCTTCTGTAAAAACTAGTCAACAACCTCTATTAATTACTTCCTGTGATGGGCAGCTTACTACCTTTTCAGGCACTAGTTCTAATGGTGGAGAGTTGGAATCCTTCAAAAGCTCTTGTCTTAGATTCAGGCTGCTATAACAAAATACTAGACTGAGTGGCATATAAACAAAAGACATTTATTTCTTATGATTCTGGAGGCTGGAAGTCAAAGGCCAAGGTGCTGGCAGATTCTATGTCTTGGGAGGGCCCACTTCCTCATTCGCAGACAGCCATCTTTTCACTGTGTCCTTCCATGGTGGAAGGCATGATCAAGCTCTCTTGGGCCTGTTTTATAAGGGAACTAATCCTGTTCATGAGAGCTTTACCTTCATGACCTAATTATCTCCCAAAGGCCCCATCTCCAAACACCATTATGTTAGGGATTAAACCTGAATAGATGAATTTTGGGAGGACACAAACATTCAGACCACAGCAGCTCTTCTTTTATTAAGTCCTCCCCTTGGTAGTGTCTCTTCCCTGTAGGGCTACAAAGAACAATCCAATCTGGGGACAGTGTGAGCATCAAAATCAATTGAGGACAACAGTGGATTATAGCCACTAAATAAAATAGGAATCCACATGCCTATAATAATAAATAGATACATTTAAAAATAGATCTATCAATGGAGGAGAAGAGACGGCTGGACTCTACAGGAGAACGCTGACTGATAAAGGTAGAGGGAGTTGCAACTGTCTGGTAGATGGGAGTTAAGGCAAGAATCATCAACAGATGCTGAAATCTAGAAGGGAACATTTGAGGAGGAGCAGGATTTTTGCATAGTCTCAAAATATCTCTCTATTGATTGCTTATTAGCTGCAAGGGGAAACAAAGTAAGTACTAATTGAAGTATCCAGGTCACATCATGACTAGGTGATGAAAATTACATCACTGGTGAGGGACAGATGGACGTCATGTGCTTCCTGAGGTTATACCCTGAGAAGAACACAGCATCACTTATGTTGTATTCCAGTCAGGGATGGAAAACCTGAAACTAATCATGAGGAATCTCAGACAAATCCAAGTTGTGGAACATTCTATTAAAAAAAAAAAGAAAACTGGGCTATATTGTTCAAAAATGTGAATGCTGTGGAAGACAAAGGCTGAGAAACTGTTCCAGGATGAAGGAGACTAAAGAGATGTGACAACTAAAAGCACTATATAATCCTGAACTGTATCCTGTGCAGGGCAATAACATGGTCTAGAGGACATTTTTTAGTCAATTGGCAAAACTGGAATGTTGGAATTAAATCAATGTTAAATTGTCCGAATTTATAGCTGTACCACGGAAGACAATATCCTAGTTCTTTGGAAATAAACACTAAGCATAAGAAGCAAAGGGCATGATCCACGTGGCTTACTCTGAAATGACTCAGAAGAAAGATATGTGTGCCTTACAGATAAAGAGGAGGAGGGTAGGAGAGGGAGAAAGGAAAGGAGAATGGATGAGGTATATGAGAATTCTCTATACTATTCCTGTAACTTTTCTGTAAGTTTGAAGTTATATCAAAATGAAAAGTTAAAAAGAAAACATATCTAAATGAAGGCCCATCAAAATTTGCAAGCAGCAAGATTGTGCCTTTTAAGGGACAGCCCCTTTCTAGGCCCGGGAGGAATGTAGTGATGATGTCATGGTTAAGGATCCACTCCATCATGGGTCGGGTGCTAAGCCCCGATCTAGGACGGAGTGGGGATGGTGGGAAGGTGACAATCACAGAAAGATTCCTTAAGGAGCTTACCTATAAGCCAAGACTTCAGACTTTATTAAGAGTGAAACAGGCAAAGCAGTCAGGGAGGGCATTCCCAGCAGACAAAATAGTGTGTAGAGAGGAGAGCCAGAGGGCCAGCAAGGCAAAGTCGGGCAGGGCCACCAGGTATAAGGCAACGAATTCTGGGCTTTAGCCTAAGAACAAGGGCCGGTGGTTGAAGAGTTGATTTTTCAGGCTGGGAAGGGACATCAGATGTGTAACTTCAAGGAAAATCTTAAATGTTTTTTGTTTTGTTTTATTTTGAGACAGTCTCACTCTGTCACCCAGGCTGGAGTGCAGTGATACGAGATCGGCTCACTGAAGCCTCCGCCTCCCGGGTTCAAGCAATTCTCCCACCTCAGCCTCCCAAGTAGTTGGGATTACAGGCATGCACCATCATGCCCAGCTAATTTTTGTATTTTTAGTAGAGATAGGGTTTTGCCATATTGGCTAGGCTGGTCTGGAACTCCTGGCCTCAAGTGATCTGCCTGCCTCAGCCTCCAAAAGTGCTGGGATTATAGGTGTGAGCCACAAGCCTGGCCTTAAATGCTTTTTACATGCCCTGTTCTTAAGTCTTCATCTATCCCAGACACCCCTGGAGCTGGGCTTCCTAGATAGTGGGATTGTTTGGGACTTTTCTGTCGTCATCTTCTGTAAGGCAGAAAGTGGGCCTTTTGCTACTGCTCTTTAGGAGCCTTCCTTTGATGGCTAAGGTTAGATCTGTGTATTCAGCCTCTTGTTAGTGTGATTATCTTCTTGAGTCATGAGCTTCCCCAAGTTGACAATTGCCTGCCAGCCCACCACAGTGGCATCTCTGTGAATTATTAAGAAGGTTTATGAGGCCAGGATAAACAGCATGAATCAAGAGAGAGACAGGCCTCCCTCCTTTGCTTACGTTGCTGTCACTCAGGGAGGATGCCAGAAGAGTTTGGAGCAAGGGAAGCAGGGAGGGAGAGAGAAGGGGTAGGAGAAAAAGGGATAAGAATTGAGAGAGGAAGGAAAAGATGAACAAAGGAGGATTGGAGAAAAAGGGAGCAAAGGGAGAGAGAGAATTTCTTCTTAGAAGTGGGAAGACCTGATAGCAGCTTCTTTTCCACCACCATTTGGGCTGCCTCTGCATACAACCAGGAAATTCAGACAACATGTAGGACTATCCCTTCTTTCTGTTGATGTTCTACTACCATTATGTGACCCTCAGTAAGTCATTTGCATTTCTGGGGAGCCAGTTTTTGTCTCTTCCCATTGGCAGGATTGTTAACTGCCAGGGATGGTAAGTGCATAGATGCACAAGCTATATTGAAATGCTCTGAATCCTTTAATGAAGTCTTTTGAAAAGTAATAAGCTTGATGCCACTGTTCTTATTTTAAAAGTGCACTGATGCTTTCCAGGCACTAACTTGTCACCTTGCATGCAGGCAGGTTACTGCATTAGTGGGGCTAAGAAAGTCTTGAATACGCTGGGATAAATAAATTACCATTGGCACTTAAAGATGCCAGTTTTAATCACAGATGAGGACTTTGGGGATAAGTGCCTTTGTTTCTTTGATTATCTGCTTTTGGGATGCTGCCAAAGACCCCTTGCCCTGAGTTAATAAATTCATCTTTGAAGACCAAGCTCTTCCTTCTTACCAGCAGAATCAGAGCTGCTATTAGCACTCTAATTATTTATGACAACCATAGGAATTCCTGGGAATTTAAGTAAAGGAGAAGTATTTCAAGTATATGAAACCGGAAACTAGGAGGCCCAAAACTCATTTTGTAGTTTTATTATTTATTTTGAGATTGGATTAGTCATTTGATTCATCTCTTCCCATATACTCTTTAGAGTGGTTGTAATTAGGCTCTACCCCATCAGTTTATTTTGACTTATGTAAAATGGAAGTATTATGCTTGTAAGAGCCATGATATTTAAATTCAAAGAGCACCTGACTGGGTTTAGGTGACAGACCATGAAAAGGAATTAGATGAGAAATTAGACCAAGCCCTTTGGTTTCATTATTCAGGTGGCATATAAAGAATCTTTAAAATGTCCAAAATGACTTCTTAGGATCACAGTTAACCATCCTTTACTGTAATGAGCACTAATGACCTAATGCTGAACTAGGTATTGATCAGAATCCAATGACTTATGACTTTGGCCATCAACAGTATCCAGTTGTAAGACACCTTGATTGGCCTTGATTCTCAAAAGCCGCATATTTATTCTCTCCAATGTTGAGTGTCAAAATCCAAGGTCAGAGCTCATGCCTGCCATAATTTCCCATGTATGAAAGAATGCCATTTGTCAAGCGTTTGGTTTTTTTGGTCTTTAGTATGTACATCTGTATTACAAGTGGAAGGATAGCTGCCTGAAAATAGGCAGCCATTCTTGATTCATCTCAATGCTCAAGAATCAAGATTTCTTGATTCATTGAGATATTCGAAGACTCATTTCTTAGTTCCACTCAACAAGTATTTATTGTGTGGCTCCTGTATACCAGACACTGTGCTAAGCTCTGGGGTGAAGGTAGGAAACGAAGCAGATAAGAATCTCTGTTCTTATGAAGTTTACATGCTAGTGATATATTCTGGCTCATTATATTTTCTGATAAACAGAAGAACAAACACCCATGAGTGATTTCATTCAGTGGTCGCCTTGTTTGTGGTTTTCATAGCACCTCTTTTGGGAGCAAGGCTTTCTATGATGTCTATCCTAGTGTTCTTATATTAAGAGGAGTTGAGAAAATGCAATTAGATCTCTGAAGATTGGGATTTTCCCAGGTGGGTCATAAACCTTAACATCTATTACTTCTGGCAAGTTCTAAAAAGAGGTGTAGATTAGACTGAATATACACTAGCCAGTCTGTCTTATGGTGATCAGATTTTTAAACAATTTTCTGCCACTCGCTTGCTTCTTAATTTTCACTTCTCTCTCAAGATAGAAACAGAGAAAAAATAAATTCAATTTGAGATAATGGTTCAGGTTTCTAAAATCTTGGAGGCTTGGGACAATGTTATTCTATTATCTTTTTTAGACAGTTTCCAATGGCTTTTCTCTTCGTGGAAGTTTTAGATATCATATTTATTAAAATATGACATGATTTTATTTGGGGAATTCAATTTTGTGAGCAGTTATTAAGCTCTAAGGATACAGATGTGAAACATAAACTATACACGTCTGCCAGGCTCTCACAGCATAGCTGGGGGAAACAAGAAAAGGAGAAGTTATGTATTGGATGATGAAGAACAAAACAGAGGCAGGTAGAGGGTGCTGTGAGAACAGAGGCCTGAGTATGTCTTACCTTCTGTGGGTGAGGACATAGGAATGCAGAGGGAGCTTATAAAGGTTTCAAGAGGAGGCTAACCCTTAGTTCTTTACTATGGAGTCCTAGCTAAGTTTCCAAACTTGGAGATATCAAAAAGAAAATTTTTATGTATAATACATATTACTGGGTTAATAGTTCTACCATTTGGAAAATACTTACTATGTATTGGGCACCATGCTGAGCATTTTACTGACATCATCTAATTCTCATTGCTTCTCTGGTGAAGCAGGTAGTATTAACTGTGTTTTATAGATGAGGCAACTGTGACCCAAAGAGATTGAGTGACATGTCTGATGTCACATGCTAAAAAACTCTGCAGCTGGAATTCACGCTAACATATCTTTGCCTCCAAAGACAGTGCTCTAACCACTATGCTTACTGCCTTTCTTGTGCTGCTGTATTCTCAAACACAGTGTCTCCATAGATACCTTGGACTGCGTCGTGCCAGGGACTCCTCCATACTTACGATGAACTGCATTCACCCTGGGAAGCTGGGCCAATCCTCCTTTGTATTAGTACTTGATTTCCTGTGAATGCAATGCAGCCTCTTTTTATCACTTCTCTAAGTAGCTGGTTGATATGACTTCACACATGTGTGTCCCTTGATCTAATTTGGACTTACTGTGTGGCATTGGTCAAGTCACATAGTGAGAAAGTGATAAAGTCTCACTTTCTCATTTTCCCCATTTGCCACTGCTTTGGGAATAGTTATTAGGACAAACAAAAGCAATATTGGTCTGGCCAAAGATAGAGTGAGATGCTTTCATTTGTGGCCTTTGTCCCTGGGAGCTGAGTTGTAGCTGGACTGATCCACTCTGAACTATTCTGTCTTTTGTGACAGTTGTGTTTGCCTTTCCAAGAGCCTAAAGCACAATCACAACTCACTCTCTTTCCCAGTCTCCAAGCATTTCCACGATGCCCCATCACTCCAAGACTGTCATCGATGCAGTTGTCTCTGTTTTAGATGACGACCTTGCCCCAGCTGTCCCTGGAGGACGGCAGCTCGATGAGTAAGTCCTGAAGCTCGCTAGATGTGTCTCAGTATTTCACATGCCTACACTGATTGGACAAACCCTGATGTGGGCCTTAGGACTTGGTTGCCTCAAGTGTCCTGAACATCACTACTGAAAGTGTCTCTCTGGTGATTTACTTTTCTGACTTGTGTTTCCTTTTTCAGCAAATGAAAAGATTGAAGACATCAATGGCTGTCCGAAGAACAGATCCCAAATGGTAAGTGGTGCATAGGTAGCAAATGTTTGAGTTCTGTCAGTAAGCCCTGCCTCTAAATGATATTGGCCATCTTGAAAACATTCATACCAGATGCTTTACTCCAGGGGATTATATTAATAAACTCACAGCTATTTCCAAGTAACCGTGTTCTGCTTTTCTGACATTTGTTGGCATTTATTGAAAAATGGCTGTGATTTTTATGTAGATTGTGAGACAGTTAAAGTGAAATATTGTCCTTGCTCTTAGACACAAATTATGCAGAACTGGTACAAACATACACATGTTTAGTACTTGAACTGTTATGACTCGTTCTGCTTCCTCAAAGACCCACATCAGTGTGTGTTTGTGTGTGGAGCTGAGGCATGGATGAGGTGATGGTATCTTACTAATCAGAAACTGGAGCATGTGGTCAGATTGCCTTTAAAGGTTAGAATGATGTGAAATCAGAACTGTGACGGGAAATGTGAAATGTGCAGTCACATCTGAAGCTTTTCAACATAACCTTTGCAAGTGATATTCTCTCTGGCATGATACATTTAAGCTCTGATATTATAGCTTTATACATAACCCCCCAAACTAATCTTTTAAAAATCTGTTCTTTTTCTTATTGCATGTCCTGCACATAATCTTTGAATTAAAATTTCTGGTCATTGTTGAGTTCAGAAAACATCAGCTTAGTTTTTTACTTCAAAACACATTTCAAGCATGAATATTTACCAAAAAAAAATATGTTTTCAGTGTCTGTTAAGATAACACTAATAACCTACTTAAAACATGAAGGTGGCAACTTAAGGACAACTATTTTTTGCTGGACATTCGCTTCCAGAAATCTAAATAAAAAAAAAAAAAAGGCATAATTTGCTTCTCTAACCCCATCCTACCTCCTTTGAGTAGGCACAGTTTGATAGGTCTCATATCAGAATAAACCAAAATGATTGGCATTCCTTGGGTTTACTGTTTAGTTTTCTGAATTGTTATCCCAGTGACTTGGGCAAATAGGCAGCCTTTTCAGCTGGCTTTGTTTTTCGTGCACAAAAAACTTTTTTTTAATAAAGATGTCAGTGTATATATGGAAGGGGAGTCATTTTCCAGTTTATATTCTGAAAAAGTTTTTGTTGTTGTTGTTCCACTGAAGGTTTTCTTTCTTTTTGATCCAAAGACCAACCACTCCTTACATAGGAAAGTCCCCAGGCTGACATCTCATGGCTGCTTTGACTTTTGGAAAAACTGGGCTGCTATTTTTGCTGCAGCTACTGCAGCTGTCTAGGGTATTAATAATTGAGAAAATTTGGATGATAGAAGACTTAATTTTAGTGCAGGCATGCTACACATGTAGTCCCATCTTCATATGAAACAGATGCATTATTTCTCTCCAGGATAGATACTGATGCAATTGCCCCAGCCCATTATAATGTGCATGTAGAACTGGTATGTGGAAATCGTCAACCTTTTATTCTATTTGGTGCACCTGTATTCTAAGCACCTTCTGTTGGAGGTTTTGCTTGTTGTTAGAGTCTACTTCCAAGCTTATACAGATTGAGTAGCCCTAATCTGAAATATTTGGGACCAGAAATGTTTTGGATTTTGGAATATTTGCATTATATTTACAGCATCCCAAATCTGAAAATCCAAAGTGTTTCACTGAGCACTTTCCTTGAGCCTCATGTCATGCTCAAAAAGTTTCGGATTTTGGAGTATTTTAGATTTTTAGATTTGAGATGCTCAACCGGTAATATTGTCACTTCAGATTCTTCTTTGCAAATTTATATGCAAATAAGTTACTTATAAATACTACCATAGCACCAATGCAGTGTTGCAGTTTCTCCATAACTCTTTCAGCCATGCCAGTGCTATATTGTTTTGTTTTTGTTTTTGTGTGTGTGAACTGTGTTTTTTTTTTTTTTTTTTTTTTTTTAAGAACACAAGAATAGAAAATCCTATAATTGTCTGTGATAATTAGTTCCAACTTAGGGGTGGGGAGGCAGACACAGTCTTGTGGTAAGCCTAGCAGAGAATAGTTCAGCGTACAGGATGTGAGTCCAGAAAAATGTGAGAACCTCTGCCACAGTTATTCTATTCTGTAGGAAATAAGTAGGATGATGGTAAGGACAATAGGATCTTTGTTCTTTTTTTTTTTTGAGACGGAGTCTCGCTCTGTCGCCCAGGCTGGAGTGCAGTGGCCGGATCTCAGCTCACTGCAAGCTCCGCCTCCCGGGTTTACGCCATTCTCCTGCCTCAGCCTCCTGAGTAGCTGGAACTACAGGCACCCGCCACCGTGCCCGGCTAGTTTTTTGTATTTTTTAGTAGAGACGGGGTTTCACCGTTAGCCAGGATGGTCTCGATCTCCTGACCTCGTGATCCGCCCGTCTCGGCCTCCCAAAGTGCTGGGATTACAGGCTTGAGCCACCGCACCCGGCCTAGGATCTTTGTTCTTGCCCCTACATCACAAAACAATGACAAGTTCATAAGGCAGAACTCACTAGATCACACAGGAAGTTCTTTCGAAAGACAGGCATGGGTGATTTTCTGGCTAATAGGACACCTGTGTGCACACAAGCATATTTTGCTCAAGTATAATTTGAGAATATAGCATAGGGTATGAGCCACTGTTTCTAGATTCCTAGGTGGTTAACCTTCTAATTAGACTTTATATGGGTGGCCAATAATAAACAATGGTTGTTTGCTAAATATTGCCTGTTTGGAGGATACCAAAGGAGGTGATATGTAGAAAGCATGGCGGCAGGAAGATGACACACAATGAGATGAGAACTTGGGAAGTGTATCCTGTTAGGAGGGTAATGGGCTCTGCCAGAAAAAAAGAAAATCAGCATAGAGTTAATGTGGTCACTCCCTAAGAAAACAGATAGAGCACTTTTAGGGTCCTTTAATAATGGAGACAAAAGCAGTTTTATTTCAGAGCAGGAATGGAGTGGGTGCTATTTCAGTTTTCAATGGGTCACTTCGTATCCTCAGCTAAAGGGTAGGTTAAGAGCATGAGCTTTGTAGGAGGAGCAAGTCCTGAAAGAAGGCACCTTTTTCTCCCTCCCTTCACTCTTCCTAACCCACTAGGCTGTCCAGCTGCTCCGTTCTCTGCTCTAACTCCTGCGGTCTTCCCAGAGGATAGGGAAGTGAAAGCAGACATTTGTGGAATATGGCTTAGAGGATTCCAGGGGCAGCAGTGCATAATCATAATGGGCTTGGCATTGTGTACTTTTAGACTGTCAATCTGCAAGCAGTCACAGAGTGCCTGCTAATGCCAGGTGCTGGGCTAGGCCAAGCTGGATACACAGGTGACCAAGATGTGATCCCTGCCCTCAAAGAACTCAGATGAGTGGGCAAGAGACCAGAGAACAATTAGAACAATAGACAACTGCAGCTGCTCCCACAGACATCTGTGCATGGCACAGTGGGGACCTATTCTACCCCCAGGACAAGGAAGGTTCCAAAATAACTTCTAAAGGGTCAGTCTTGAAAGGCCAGAGAGTTCACCACAAGAGACGATGGGTGGAACAGGATTCCAAGTGGAGACAGCCAGGCATGGAACCCATTTCTGGAGAATGGGTTTACCTGAGGATATCATGGATCCCACAGAGGAAGGTTTTACAAACATTCATTGATGGTACCAAATTGCCACGAACTTTGTCTGGTGAGGCTCTTCTAGCCCCTCGGCAACATCAACTCCTCGTCCTGCTGTGCCTAGGGTGAAAGGAGGGGCATGGAAGAGCCCAGAGTACAACAGACTCATAGGCACAGGGGTCTTTTCAGAGCTGGGATAAGCCTTCTGTACGCTTCATCACACAGATTCCTACATCTGGGGGAGAAACCTCAGAACAGAGTTTTCTAAAGCAAAAAATTCAAGGTCATCAATTCCTGTGGACAGAAGTTCAGCCATGAAATTTGGGAAACGGAAACACAACCCAGTTGGAAGCAGCTGTCAATATTTTTATAGCAGCACTAATGTGCATCTACACAGTTCTTTAAGGCTTATGAGACTATGACACATTCAGTCCTCCTGACTGCTGTGGGCTGGCGTAACAGTCACACCTTTTGGGTGAGAAACCGAGATGCCATCTCCAGGATGCAAGCCTGATGCTTTTCCATCAGCATTTGTAACCCTCAGTGCCGCCCTCCTCTTGGCCTTCATAAAATGACACCAGGACTGTAACCCAAAGGCAGAGAGGCTCAGCAGTGGCTTCCCTTTCCTGGAGCAAGCCCAGCCTTGGCTTGTTTTTAAGGAGCCCTTTGCCCTGTTTCAGTCTGACCCAGATGCTTTTGGGGCCAAATTCTTGGAGATGGAGCTTTAGAGACAACACTCCCACCCCATTCCCTCTCCCCCACCAAATTCATCCCCTTGGCCCTTAAATAAGTTTGTGTGTGTGCGTCAGAGCTGGTTAAAATGTTTTGTCTATTTAACATTGCCATGGCAACCAAGGGGCATCTCTTTGGCTTTCAAGTGGTGTGTTCAGCAGAGTTATGTGTTAGTGTGGAAGGAAAAACATTGCTTGGAGGTTAGCCAGCGGGTGCTGGGGCGGACCTGCTTCCCAATTTGAACTCACTGTACTCAAGACATTGGGGGCATTGGCTCACTTTGGAGCCTGGGAATAACCAGTGGCAGGGGGTGGTTTTCTTTTTTCATCATAATTATTTTAAGCAGCTTGCCTCTCTGTTGTTGATGAGGAGAAGTGCAAAGTTAGGGAGGCTTGCTTGCCTTTTCAGCAAAAAAGCTCCAGGCCTGCTTTCCCCTTTAGCTGATCTTGAGCCTGGGGTCAGCTGAGCCTCCCAGCACTGAGCCTCTGCTTCCTCTGGGCTCTTCAAGGAGTCTTCCTGCCTTCTTCCCTCAGTGCATCTAGACTGAGGGCCAGCCTGAACTTGGGGACCAGCCAGGCCAGGTTTCCAATTCCTTTTCTGCTATTCTGCAGCCTTGAGTTAATTACTTAACTGTTTGAAGCCTCATATTTCCTTTTCTATGAAGTGGGGTTGATAATAATACATACCTCATAAAGTTTTCATGAAGACTAATGAGGCAATGAAAATGATAATAATGGATAATAATAATTAAAGTGATAAAATACAACCGAAGCTTACAGTGTTTGCCTTGTGCTAAGCACCATTCTAAGTGCTTTACAAATACAGCATGTCCCCTTAGTTCATCCTCCCAATAGCCCTTTGATGCTGGTGATCTTATTATCCCTATTCTCCTGGCATAGAATCAGCACTCAATATATGGCAGTTGCTGTGATAATGAAGATTTCTTTCAGTGGTCATTCATGTTTTGGGGGACATGGAACCCTTTGGAAATCTGAGAACCCTTCAGAAATCTTCTAGCGCTCTCCTCCCTAGATTGCACTTACCCCAGAATTTTGCATACAACCTGAGCAGATCATGAACCCCAGAGGCCAGCTCATGTATGCCCTGGGGCTCCATAGACCCCAGGTTTGGTGCCCCTGCTGCGTAGGGCACTGCTCTGCTTCTTGTCCTGTCCTTTCAGGAGCTCTATGGAAAATGCCCGCACTGGAGTTCCTAAGACAGTAGGAATCTACACTTAGGCACAGAGAAGGGCTAGGCAGTGATTTTCTAACTTCTATTCCATAAGCAGAACCCCTCATTTTCCCAAATAAAAGCTATGGAACCCCATATATAAGTGATAAAAGCTGCTATAAGTAGGGATAGGTAACCCAGGACAGGCCCACCATAGCTGCCCCTTTGCAGGAGGCCAGCACCTGGGGAGATGCAGTGGGATAGAGCCTAGGAAGGAACTTGGCAGCATCAGGTTTCTGCTCTGCTCCTGGCTCCGGCCCTCCTTTCTCTGGTCCTCCTCAGTCTCTTTTCTGTGAAAAGACACAGTCAGATTAGGTCTCACTTACCTCTGACCTCTACAGGGCATCACAGCTGAGAGCAAGGGCTGGGAAGGCCAATTGCTTGTAACCCAGGCATGTCCCTTAGGCTCTAAGGGAACCAGTTCCTATAACAGAGGTAGTAACAGTACCTGCCCCACAGGGTTGTTTTAAGACTTCTGTGGGACAATCTACATGAAGTGCTGGCACGTTGCTGGCCACAGAGTTGCTGGCTTCAGCAGATGTTAGCTCTTTTGATGATTTTTCAAGGGACTTAAGTATTTGTTAAAAAAAGCAGACATGCTTCGGGAACAGCCAACCCTGCTTTTGGGTGGGGGCTTGTTTAATGGGGTTTGAATTCATCTGTATACCTACATCTCTCTGAATGATAGCACTGGACTCAAAGGAAACTCCTGAGAGATCTCATGTCACAGAGCAGGGTGGTCAGTCTCACTCAGTCCCATCATAAGTGGCCCTGGATAATCCACTTGGCCTTAGCACTTCACTTCCTTCTATGAGAAATGTGGAAGAGAACAATACCTCACAGGGTTGCCATGAGATTTTAATGAACTAACATTTACTGAGTACTCACTATGTACCAGACTATGTGCTGAGAGCCTACTTAATCACTCAGAACAGCCCTATGATAAAGATGCAGTTATTGTCTATATGTTGTACATGGGGACTGAGGATTTAAAAGGTTGCTCTTGGTCCCAGATTATTTACCTAGGCAGAGGCAGAGTTGGAGCTCGAACCCAAGTCTATTTTCAGAGATAGGGTGTTTACCTCTGTGACAGAGAAGGGGTATCAAAAATAGTCTCCACCTCACCAAACCTTGTTCTCCTTAATTTTCATCTGCCAATACAGCAGAACCAGTTAGGCTTAGCTGAGAGTTAGCAAAAAGGGAGGAGACGGAATATTTCTGGAAAGGGCCTGAGTTGACCTGCTGATGGGAACATGAAAGCTGAAACGGGCAGGTGGCCCCTTGTGAAAGGCAGCTCCTTGAGTTGGCCTCGAAGAGCCCTGGCGCCAGGTACCTCTGGCTACATTCTCTCCAGAATCTCCTGGGCCAGGAGAAGGCCATCTGCAGTGGGATCAGGTTTCCAGACCCAGTGACCTTGAGCCCTCCCAACAGCTGCCAGAAAGCCGGCCACATGCCTGGGGAGTGTCTGAGATCCTTGGGCAGCTGAGTTGCCTCTTCCCTGGGCCTTTGGCCTATTTTTACACGGCCCTAAGGGCACACACATGTTGCAGAACCAAGAAGGAATGAAGAAAAGTCCGTAGGCCACTTAGAATTTAAAGCAAAGTAGCAAGAGCTCAGGCCCAACATCAGCAGGAAGCATGCACTGCTTCCCGCCCAGGGTGGCACATACACACTATCACTTTTGTGTGTTGGCCATCGTTCATTGTCTTTCAAAGGTGGCAACAACCTCCACGTCTGTCTCTCTCTTCAGTCATGCCTGTCTAAAACTGTCACTGTGTTCCCATTTCCTTCTCCATACTCTTGAGCACAGAATAGAAGATCCTTTAAGATCTGATTACCATCCTCTCCTGCCACTGGGTCACTCAAACTCTATGCCCCAGCAAGACCAGATACCTTGCAGTATGCCAAAGAGGCCTCGTATTCTCATGCCTTTGTACTTTGATAATGTACAAAGTACTTATTTACAGACAAAGTACTGTCCAGTCTGCTAGGAGTGACCTCCCGCTTGCCCCTTCCTGGGCAGTGTGACCTTTAATATTCAGGTCACTTGTTTCCTCAAGGTGTTGACATAATGAGGTGCCTGTCATCTTTTGTGTCCCCAAGTGTCCTGTGCCTGCCTTTAGCATAACACACTCTCTTGTGGTTGTCTGTTTACTCATCTTCCTGAAGGAGATACCGTGTCTTTCACTTGAGTATCCCAAGCATCTGTCATTTTGGTGAATGGCATGTGGTCAGCATTTAGTAAATACAGGATGGGTAGATGGACAGACAGAAAGACCAAGGAGGGAGCTGACCTGAATGTGTGTGTGTGTGACTAGAGGATTGTAACATACAATTATTCTGATTTCATTATCTACAGCTGAGCAGTGCTTTGAGCACTCAGTATTAATTTGGAAGTTCTTTATAGGATTTAAAAAATAGATATGTAGCACTGTTCTAGAAGTGTCTTTCCCTAATTCTTTTCTTCCTCAGTTTATCCAGAGGACCCAAATAGAACATTGTAATTACTCTCAGGAATTGTGGTTAATTTTTAGTTTGTTGAGTTTTTTGTGTTGCTTGAGGTGAGCATATTTAAGCACCCTTACAACCACCAGTTTGTTAATGTTGATAACAAAAACGATGATAAGGTACTGTTCTAAGTGCCTTACATGTTTTAACTCATTTTATTCTTATAACAGTCCCCTAGAATGAGGAATATATTTTATCCATTCCATTAAAAAGAATGGAGTACTTAGACCTTGTGCCACTTGATGTGCTCTGCCAGGGGCCAGCTATGGGTTGTGATAAAGAACCTCTCATTCTTTCCCTCACACTGTAGTGCCTTTGTCCCTGACTTTCCACCATGCTTTTATTTAATAAAGTACAGCAAACCCTCAGACTGGGTACTGGTTTAGATATTTTATCTGTATTGACTGATTTTATCTTCCTAAAACTCTATGAGAGCATATACAATTATTATTGTCATTTGACAGATGAGGAAACAGAGAGCAGTTGAGTAACCTGCCCAAGGTCACACAGCTAGTAAGTGGCAAGCTGGGGTTTGTTTGCTGGAAGCCTGGCTTGAGAGTCTACTCCCTTAACTGTTACACTATTCTACATGTAAAGAAATTGATTAAAGAAGAAAAAAAAGACTCACTATGACATGGAAAGGCAAACATTCTATTTGTAACCCTAGCCCCTCATCTAGGCAGAGGCTCAGGATGCGACGACATTCTATTGTGGGAAGGAGATGTGAGATAAGAAGAATAAGCATGGGCTCTGGGATCAGGCAGACCTGGGTTCCACATACGAGCATGTGTGCTGGGCAAGTTAATTTAATTTCTCTGAGTCTGTCTTCTTATCTGGAAAAGGATAATGATGGAAGCTACCTTCTAGGGTTGTTGTGAGGGGGGTATAAAAGGCATCTGGTTTCGTCTTGGCTCACAGTGAGTGCACATGAGAAGGTCATTCCCTGCTCTGTTTACAAGTCACATATTTTCTAACTATGGTACATCAAAAGATTTCTTCATATTCAAAAAGTACGCCCTCAGTGGGGTAGCTGAATAATGTCAACCCATCCCCCCCAACAATGTTCACATCCTAATCCCCAGAACCTGTGAATATGTTATCTTACCTGATGAGACACTTTGCAAATGTGGTTAAGGATTCTGAGATGGGATAATGATCCTGGATTATCTGGACAGGCCCAATGTGATTACAAGGGTTCTTGTAAGAGAGACAGGAAGGTGAGAGAGAGGTGACAATGGAAGTTAAGTTGGAGAGAGAGATTGGAAGTTGCTAAGTTGCAGGCTTTAAAGGTGGAAGAAGGGGCCATGAGCAAGGAATGCAGGTGACCTCCACAAGCTGGAAAAGGAAAAAGAAACAGATTCTCCTCTAGAGCTTCCAGAATGGATGCAGCCCTGCCAAATCCTAGGTTTTAGCCCACTGAGACTGATTTTGGACTTCTGACCTCCAGAACTGTAGGATAATACATTTGTATTGTTTTAAGCCATTAAGTTTGTGGTTCATTTATTGCAGCAGCAATAAGAAACTAATACACTGGGATTCATGCAAAATAACTCTTGCTGTATCAGAGAGTAAGCTATTTGGATTTTACAGCATAGGCTCATTTTGCTGTAAATGTGGGTTCCTTGGATTTCTGAGTTTACTGGAAGGTGCTTCTATGGTTAGAACTCTTCAGAAGGGAGCTTGCTGCATCAGTCCATTCAGAGCACATCGCTGTAGGGAAGCATGTGGAGGACAGAGACCCACAGCTTTTTATTTCTAGCACTGTGTCCACTTTGTGGGCTGATAGACATACTGAACTGTCATGAGAGAGGCAAGTGCATCTCATCTCAGTAATTAGAAGTGAATATTATATCTTCTGGACCTCTTTGCCAATGTAAACTCACAAGTAGGTACTTTGTCCCCGCAAGTAACATATGTTTGTCTTGTTAATTAACATAACATTTAAGCAAATGTTAGGAATTTACCATATTTTATATGCTATTTAATAACATCAAAGCTTTGAAATGTGAATAGTTTTTTTTTTTAAATCTCTTACAGTTCAGTAAAAATATCCATATTCTCAGCACCTGGCATAGGCCTAGGTATGTTAGAAGTGCTCAGCTAATGTTTCTCAGATGAGAAAGCTAAACAGTAAGTGGTCCAACAATCCAGGAGTTTCAGAGAGAATGGAGTGATGTGACACATCACATTTTAATATTTTGAATGCACTGTGTAAGTTTAAGTGCTCTCAAGAAATGTGAGATTCAGTCTCTTCACTCACAATTTTATATTTTAACTCAGTTATAAAGGTAAATAAAAAGACACCAAAATAACAGATTATTTACATTAATAAGGGAAATGGTGTTTGGGTTGAATGGTGTTTGGGTGTCGGAGTGTTTGAACACTCCGATAGCAGTGTTCAAACTTTATGTGTGAGAAGTACCTGGAGAGATTATTAAAACAGATTGCTGGACCCCACCCCCAGAGTTTCTGATTTGGTATGCCTAGGGAGGAGCTGGGGAATTTGCATTTTTGACAGTCTCCCAGGTGCTGATGATATTACTGCTCTGGTGACCACACTTTGCCAAGCATGACACGTTGTCTCTGAGTTAAGTAACAAAGCCTCTTTGCTGGGATATGACTGAGCAAACATGCATTTAAATACATATTAGTTTGTAAAGTTGTTTGCAGTTTGAAAAGTTAATATGAGGGAATCCTTTTGCTTTTTTGGAAAGGTGAGGATGCCTTTAAGCTGGTCCAACCCGTGGCCCACAGGCTGCCTGCGGCCCAGGATGGCTTTGAATGCACCTCAACACAAAATTGTAAACTCTCTTAAAACATCATGAGATCTTTGTTTTTGCGACTTTTTTAAATCTCATCAGCTATTGTTAGTGTATTTTACGTGTGACCCAAGACAATTCTTCTTTTTGCAATGTGGCCCAGGGAAGTCAAAAGTGTGGGCATTCCTGCTTTGTACATTCTTTTTTCTTAGAACTATTGTAAGTTCCAAATTGATATGATCTGAACTGTGCACGTGGTCATGATCTGATTGGAGTTTGAGATGCCTTCTGTATCCCCTTCCAGCTCACTTAACCTCTGTAACTTTTTTTTCCACTGAATGTTTGGGGTGATAATTCTTTAGCATAATGGGCTTAAATGCCTGTATCCCCACTACACATTAACTTCTTTGAGGACAGTAGTCGCATCTGTCCATTTGCTCACACTGCTTAGCAATCTCGTAGATGCTCACTCAGTGAATGTTTAATGAAGAAATTCCCAACACACCTGCATTGGGACTGAAGTGTTGTGAGTGGGAACATGGTATACTCAGGAAGGTTAAAGAATGTAGCAAATGTGAGGCTGACCGAGGTTGGGGCTGGGGGAAGGAAAACATAGCTACATATCTGAGCAGAAAGAGAAATTGGATGGTGATTTATAACTGTGTGGATTGTGGTTTATATAAAAGCCATCTGGGCCTCATGCTTGGATCCACCTCCCTGCATATGTCTTCACGGAGTTCTTATGTTTCAGCCTAGCATCAAAGGGGTGTTTTTTTGTATATGTGTTCTTTTTTTAAAAATTTTGCCATGAAGTGGAACTTAGCAAGGAATTCCCATTTGCACTTTGTAAGGTATGATTAGCCTATGGCATCTGCATGTTGGGAACTGGTCAGGTCAGTGGACAAATGCCAGTGTGCTCACTTCAGAAAGTAGAGAATGGTGGCCAAAAGGCTAAGTTGAGGTGCTTCTAAAACAAAAACTGAACAGATGCCAACAGTTAGATAAAAATCAATATATTTCATTAAAGTTGATCTTTTGTGGATTGGCATGCAACAGGCAAAAAATTGACTATAACTGGGTAGCAGCTGCCCCCTTTAGGTAGGTGTGGGCTGTTGGTCACAATCTCCACCATTCCCTATTGTCTTATACCTAACCCCTTTTACTCATTTGTTACCGGCCTATCCCCCTGCACACATTTGAGGTTTTTGATCCCTAAATGATTGTATTCTCATAAGTTTCCTGAGCTTCCTCAGGAATCCTAAGCACTGGCATATGGTAGCTTGAGAGATCTCTGTTTTGGGAGCATTTTGATTTGGAAATAAGGCCTATAAACGTTTATATTGATTTAAATTATTCTTGCTCCTGAAGATTTAAAATACTACAGAAGAACCTAAATGTCTTCCCTAAGGAAGTTACTTCTTCCTCTGTGAAGTGTCCTTTCTAAAATGTAAAGGTTAGATTTAGTTTGGAGGGACTGATTACTTATTGCCTTGTTGCACTGCTGAAGTCAGAGGGCAGGAAAAATGACCAAGAAAGGGGTGATGTTTCTCCTCAGCTCTGGCAAAGCACTTGCTGTTTGGTTGTTAATGCCCCATGTTTGCACAGGACTTCGTAGCTTACAAAACATTTCCTATTGTGTTCAAATTCTAACTCTGCTGTTTAACAGCTGTGACTTAGGAAGGCTATTAAACACCCTGTGCCTCCATCTCCCCTTCTGAAAAATGATAATATCTTTCTTATCTAGTGTGGATTAAAAAAATAAAAATTAACTGAAATAATAATGTATGAGACAGAATTTAGCCCAGTACTTCATGTTTCGTAAGAATGCAAATATTAGTTTCTGGCAATGTCTCTGTACGGCTTTCAAGAAAGGAATAATTATCCCCATTTTACTGAAGGAAAAACTGAAGCTTAAGGAAATTAAGTACCTTGCCCAAGGTGGCCAAGGAGCCCTAAGAAGTCCAAGATTCCCTGGACTTTCCATCTGGTCATTTGAAATCCTTAATTCCCCTTTCTACCCTTGAAATCTCCTCTTAGTAGTAGCTCCAATAATGATGAAACTTTGAGATGAGTTGACTTTTCCTATTTCAGTAGCTTTCATGGGTGAGAGGGCTCCCACAGTGGTGGGAACATGGTACCAGTTACACAGAGTTGGATGTCGGGGGGAGAACCTGTCCACAATTTAATCTCATATACTTTCCCCTGAAGGAATATGAAGCAAGAAGAAAGGGGCATGCATTCCAGGTTTCCACTAAGGGACTACTCGTGCATACCTTTAGTGGGAGGTTTTCTGAAGTGAGTCAACTTGGCATTAAAGTATTCCTCAGGCCCCCTTCTGTTTCTCCAAGGAGATTGTACAGAAGAAACCCTAACCAGACCAAAGGGCCTTTCATGGTTAGCCTTTGGATAGGGTGTTTCTTCCAACTTGGTCTTTTCATCTACATACATTGTATAACCAGTCGTGTGAGACTCCTTTGAGAGGGATTTGCCGAGATTTTATTTGAGTTTCAGAATTTGTTGGTTGCCTCCTTTTATGAATGATTATCAAGTGCTCTCTCTTTATGATTACCCAGCAGTTTAATTTTAGCCTTTGGGGTGGGTGGAGGGAACCTTCCTGATATGTGGATATATAGATAGAACCATATGGAATGACCAATATTTAACCATTTTTTACCTACAAAAATGGCAATTTTATCTGGTTCAACCAAAGATTTGGCAAGGATGTAAATAGTAACAGAGATTAGCATTCTATGACAACTTAAAAGTTATCACTTTTTCTTCACAGGTACATTAGGTATCTTGTGGCCTTGGAAAGCTCAAGGATATCCTGTAATGGAATCTTTCCTTGTCTAGTTTGCTCTCCTCTTTCAGTGGATTTTGGTCATGCCTCTGACATTGTGGCTGTGGCAGTAGGAAGTATGCAGAGTGGAGAATTAGTTATTATATGCTTAATTATTTTTAATTTCATAATTCCTAATTGGCTGGCATGTAGCTCTTTGCCTTTATCGCAGATTTTAGAATTTGAAACTATTGGCCAAATCATTTCTTAGTATAAAATATTTTGTGTATTCCTTGCAAAATTCCCCCAAATTATATATTCACAATCATTAGTGATCTAAGGATTCAGGTGCAACTCCTTAGCCATGCCTACAACTAGCTTTTGAAATAAAAAATAGATTGAGGTAATGTATGTGGAAGTTTCTAGTATTGTGCCTGACATGTAATAATCACCCACTGATTGCTAGCAGAATTTGAAATTAGAGTGGAAACAATGGTGATTTGGGGTTAAATTTCTCATACGCATTAACACAAATAGGGTGTACTATAAAGGCAGAGAATAGCAGACCATGGCCTTCATTCTAGCCATCATCAGAGTAGGTAAGCAAAGTCCTGCAGGACTCTGAATTGAGTATTAACACATTCAAATGTATTTGCTTGGCTTCGTTTCCTGCTTATGGATGCCACCAGGACAGGTCTTACATTTAAGTACATACTATCCTTGGAATTTCAGGAAATACATGGATTGACTGTTCATGAACAACCAGAAGAACCATAAGCTGCCAATAGTGGCAAATTGGCTGAGGCACAAAGCACAAAGCTGACTTACACAGGCTGGTGTGAGGGAACTGGTACCAAGCTGAGGAGTGAGTTTCACTCTTGGCCTTCCTCTACAGATTTTTCCATTACCATATTCCTTTATATCTACTTATTTTGTGGGTATAACGATGTGGTCTAGTGATCTTCCGAAACTGAAGATTCACTGCACTCTAGAGACATATCTACTCCTGAATTTCAAGGATTTGCTGTCTTATTTAATTTTGCATTTATATTCTGCTACCGCTTGAAGATTCTATGGTGGCTTATGGGTTTAAGCATGTAATATGGCAAAGGTACCAAAAAAAAATCCAGACCTTTTTAAAAGAGCATAGTGAGTAAGTGTCAGGCTTTTGAGTAGGTGCCTTGATAAGAATAAGTTGTCCCTTAACGTATTTGTGACTGTATGTTTAGTGGAGTGATTGTTTACTTAAAGTCAACTATTGCCCAGGAGACTAGCTGCTCCTTGAGGGAAGGACCACACTGTCTTGTCTGCCTGCGTTATCTGCCCATTGAATAGGACTGAGAAGAGAGTAGATGCTCAGTCTGTATTTTCAAGGAATGAACGAGACTGTCAGGTTCCAGGTAATTGCACTGGGTGAAATCTCCAACAAGTGTCTGTAATCCCATTCTGTCTACCTCTGTTGTGTGTCTTGGGGGACTGGAAGTCAGGATTTTTTTCTTAAAGTTTGAGTCCAAGTTTATGTCTTCCTCTGTGGGTAAAACCAATGTTTTCTGCAAAAACTATTTGATTTTTAAAAAGTAGAATTGATATATGTATACACTGTATAATGATTTCCACAGTCAAAATAATTGATACGTCTATTACCATGCATGCTGTACCTTAGATCTCTAGAACTTGTTCATTTTAAAACTGAAAGTTGATACCTTTTGACTACCATCTTTCCATTTCCCCCATCCACCAGCCACTGGTAAACCACTGTTCTGCTCTCTGCTTCTATGAATTCAGCTTTTTATAATCTCACATTTAAACAAGATCACGCAGGATTTGTCTTTCTGTACCTAGATTATTTCACCTAGCATCGTGTCCTTCAGGCCCATCCATGTTGTTGTGAATGGCAGGATTTCCCTCCTTTATTATGGCTGAATAATATTTTATTGTGTGCATATACCACATTTTCTGTATCCGTTTATCCTTTGATGCATTGCACACTTAGATTATTTTCCTAACCTGGTAATTGTGAATAGTGCTGCAGTAAACATGAGTCCCTAAATTAAAAGGAGCTGGGTGAGGCAATAAAGCAGGAGGAGAAGCAGTCTGACATGGGGACTCATAAACTGTGTCCAGCCCCTGATTCCCACATTCTTAAGCTTTCCTGTTTCAAAGCCACCATGAGAGCTTGAACTGGCTTGCTGTAAACGTTAATGCTTGAATGGCCAAATATCTCTTTGAAATGCCGATTTCCTTTCCTTTTGACAGTGGTAGTTCTTATGGTAGTTCTATTTTTAAGTTTTTGAGGAACTTCCATACTGTTTTTCATAATGGACTGTTGACTCTCCTTAACGAAAACTATTTGCCTAAAAGGTCTTAGGGTTTCTCATGTAACTCAATAGAAGAAACTTGGACCACAAAGTTGTTTGGATAGATAGTTGTGGTTCTGGCAGGGTAAAAATGAATGCTAGTGACAAATTATGTATTTGTAGAAAGGCTGTACTAGTGTCACATAATTTAACAAGTCTGAGTGTCTCACACTTCAAAATGATCTTTCACTTTCAGGAAATGCTACTGGTATGAAAATTCTGCCATTATGAAATTACATGAAGAATGAGCCCTTTTAGAGCTCTGAATATGTGAAGTTCCAGATCATTGACATATATCCACCCACCCAATCCTCTCAGTAATGGTGGGAGATAGATATCAGCATTTCATGTTACAGATGACAAATCTAAGGCTTGAAGCAGTTAATAATTTTCTCAGCGTCTTGTGGGCATCTGTCAGGGAGCCAGAACCAGGTATGGAGGAGTCCAAAGTCATGTTCTTTTAAACAGATATTGTCACCTAATAATTGTGGGCAAGAGGTAATGTGGGAAGCCAATGGCAGTCCCTTCTGTCGTGGCGTGAATTTGTTTATCAGCAACTTTTCAAGAAAGAGTTGTGGAGAAGTAAGCATGACATCAGGTTATGGAGAGGGCCTAGATTCCTGGAGAGCTGTGCTTGAAAGGAAAGCCTGGAAGAGGAAACAGAAAGCAGATAAGCCTGTTCCATTCTCTGTTTCACCAGGGGCCAACCCAAGACACAACTTTGGAATGTCCTGTCCTTAGAACTATTGCCCAGGGCCACTCATGCCTAAAATTACAACACAGTAACAAAAACTACCAGTTGTTGGGCACATATTAAACATCACAAATATATCCTCTTGTCTAATGACAACCACCACCCTGGGGGGTAGGTGTTATGATGCCCATTTTATAGATCAGGACACTGGGGTAACTTGCTGAACATCATAATTCAGTAAATGCCAGAAACAAGATTTGAATCCAGACTTGTCAGAACCTAAAGCCTGTATTACATCCTCTAAATATCACTTCTTAGCCCTAATCATTCTCCTTTTGTGTTTGTGTCCAGCTTCTAGCTTGAAGTCCTTGACTTGGAGCAGTGATTCCTTTTGGAAGTGCTAGGAAGTTTTAAAGAGAGTTACTCTGAAATTGTAGCAGGAGAAAGGAGATACAGAATGGGATACTGATTGAATGTATACAAAGGTATCCTTGGGCCTTTCTGACAACACTGGTCACCAGTGGAATTTTTCCTCTTGTAGGGTCTACCATCTCTAAAAGAGAACAGAGTTCAACCATAAGAGTTTCTTATGGGAACCTCCAGAGTAAGGATAGACTTCTAGAACTTTAGCTACAACTCCCCTCCCAGGTTTCTTTCTTTGTTTCAAGGGAAAAATTGAGAAGTCAGAAAATAATAGGAAAATTTATTCTAGGCACTTGGAAGCAAAGTGGAAAAAGACAGTCACTGGAGGAATTTGAGAATCTTGCTTTCAATTTTTTCTCTAGAGATAATTTTCTTTGTATCCATATGGACTTGCCCATTTGCTGTAAAGCAGAGAGACTCCTAAAAAGTTTTTTAAAAAGGCAATTTTTGACAACATCTTGGAAAGCTGAAGTTATAAATATTATAAACAGTATGGTGGATAACACTGCCAAATTAAAAGGAGCTGGGCAAGGCAATAAAGCAGGAGGAGAAGCAGTCTGACATGGGGACTCATAAGCTGTGTCCAGCCTCTGATTCCCACATTCTTAAGCTTTCCTGTTTCAAAGCCACCATGAGAGCTTGATCTGGCTTGCTGTAAAGGTAATAATACTTGAATGGTCAAAGCTGGGACAGAGTCATGGAGCCCCTCTTGTGACTGGACAAAGTTGGCTTTCTTTATACATCAGCCTGTGTGGCTTACACAAGGGCAGGCCCTGATGCTCCCGAATATTTCCATGCCCAGGAGAACTGGAAGCACCACCATGTGTTTCCCTCATTTCTGAGGTCCCCTTCTAAAATTAAAAGTATAGTGTCAGGACCCCGCAAGCTCTGCCCTATGGGGTTGTGCATCTCCAGGACCACACTATGCTCCATGAGACATGCGATCTTGTGAGTTTGCTAGGCCCCCCACACTGATACAGGTGGACCAAAAAAAAAAAAAAAAAGTTGGGTAAATCATGCGTAAAGTGGTGGCCTCTAGGAGTATAGAGGAAAGAGACAGATAACACTGCAAGACAGACATTTAGGAGGGCATCTCCCCAAAGTTCATTTTGCTTTTTGGCTTTATTTCATGGTTTTCTTCTTCTTTTTTCCCCTTGGAAAGAGACAGAGGAAGGGGTATTAGAAGGATATGGAGACCACTTAGATATGGAACAGACATTTCCAGTACATGTGACCACAGATGTTGATATCTGCCTCCCATCCCTCCCCTTCTTTGTGACCAGCCCAGAAGCCTCTGGAACCCTACCTTGAGGCCCCTGTTTGACTCATCCCTAACATGAAACAATCCATCCTCCAGCTTTCAGATAGGAAGGACTTGGCTGGGTTGCTACTGCCATGGTAATGGGGCAGGTGGAGGTACTGACAAGACTTCCCAAGGAATGAAAAGACCCTTGCCTTTGCTCCTTCTCCATGTCAACTCCTTTGTGTGGTCAACATGCCCCAATGTGGCCCTGTTTGCGCTTGCTCAAGGGACCTCTCATTGCCCTTCTCCCTTGCCCACCATGCTCCAGCCATTATGACTTTTTTTGGGTTCCCAGAATGTGGTATATTGCATCCTGTATGGAGTCTTTTAGCTTTGGATTCCCTGGTAAGTTCTTATTCTCCCCACTGTTGGTGCCTGGCTAATTCTTTAGATCTCAGCACAAATTTCCCTTCATTCCTTCAGTCAACAAATATTATTGATATTATGTGCTGCACCCTATCCTAGGTGCTTGGGGCTACATCAGTGAACAAAGCAGACAAAAAACCCTATCTGTGGACCTACATGCTGCCTCTTCCTTAAGATATTCTTGTCTGTTACCCACCGCCTGGCCCTGCTGCACCCAGAGGCTAGATTAGGTCTTTCTTCCTGTATACACGTTTCCAACACTCTTCTCTTTCATGGTAACCATAACAGCTTGTCATCGTGTACTTATTTGTGCATTCTTTATTTAATGCTGGTTTCCCTATGTTAGACTGTAGGTTCTACAAGGTTGGGGATTATGTCTGTCTTATTTACCACTATATACTCAACACCAGCACATTGGTTGACACCCAGTAGGTGCTGAGTAAATAGGGATGAAGGAATAGATAAATGAATGGATGACAATTATTTTTGATGGCAAATAGCAATATCAGGTATGAGGGTCCCACCCACTTCTGGGAGGAAGTTGTTTGAGTTGACATATGAGTTTCATGAAGAAGCTACATTGTGCTTCCAGAGTCACCAGAACTGGCAGATTCTCACTTAGCCTTTCCTGGGGTCTAAAGCTCTTACTGCCTAAGCTTTAGGCATTTCATGATTTACAAAAATGGTAGTGACCATGCCTGACTTTAATGAAGCAGCTGTTTGCCTCTCCTTCCAGACTGGAGATTTCCCAAGGGGCTTGGTGAGAAACTGTTATACCATAAGAACTACAGTTCCATTTATTTGGTATGCCCAGAATGTCATCTTCCCCTAGGCTGTGGTAGCACCCATAGAGATGGTCTTCGTTTGCATTAATCATTTTCATGCGCTTTGCACTCAGCCACACTGGCATTCAGAGAAAAATGCTGCCATGACAACTGCCACAACAGATGGTATTTGATCAGTCTCTAAGCTACCAGGGAGATATATAGCAGTGCTTCCGAGGTTTGCATATTTTACGTTATCAGGAGACCCAAGTCCAGCCTTAATCATGATTGAAATGCAAAGTTTTCCATTTGTTTCTTATCTCCTGATTCTCTTTCCAGTTGTTTGGCATTTGTTTTGATTTTTCTAACTCCCTAGCTCTCCTGGGTGGGGAAATACTTCAGGATATGGGAGACAAAGGCTGCAACACACATAGACCATGGAAGTTGCCCTGCAAGTCTAAACTTCAGAGACTGTTGAAAAACTGTTCAACTTTGGGATGGCAGTCTCAGCAGAGATTGGCAAAAAGGCTTAATTGCAGCCTCTCTCATGGATGTTCAGGCACTGCACAAGGTGGAAGCCACATTTGGCTCCAAACAAAGGGAATTCTGGGGAGGTGTATCCTGGTCTGCCCCTTTTCTCTACCTCCATCCTTCATCCAACACCTCTCTGCTCGCAGAGTCTCCAAGCCACGTGGTGGTCCCTCTTCTGAGTTTCCCCCTCTACCCCAGCTAATGCTGCAAATTCCAGCAACTCAGTCCCAGAGCTCTTGGACCTATTTCTATGCCAACAACTACAATAGCTTCTCACCCAGTCCCCAGCCCCCTTCAAAAACACTGGAATGTCAGACTTCATACAGGTATTTTTCAGCTCATTTTGGAAAGTAGTTTATATTGGCCACTACATGCTAGTGAACAAGTTTGGTCTTATTTACATACTTTGCTGTTTAAGAGTCTTTTATTTCACTCTGCCTCCCAACTTTAATCGGATCCTCATCTCATGCTGTGTGTCTGGATCACACATGAGTCTTGTTGAAGATGGGCACGAGAACATCATTGTGCTGTGATGACTACTGGGGTGCTGCTGCTGGGGCCGTTCCCTCTTGAGATGTGGTAGGAGTTGGCAATTTCAACAGTACTCGAAGATGGATTGTGTTTACCTGTACAGTATTTAGAAGAAAATCTTAAGGTGAATTTTAATCACAAGAAGGACTGGATCAAAGAAACAATCTCCCTTTCTGATCTCCTTCCAAATGAAGCCAGGAGGTTGGAAGCCACATCTGACCCCATTCTGCTTCCCAGCCTCACTCTATTCCTGGGGTGCAGATGAAAGAGCATGGGTCTCGGCCGCCTTGTCAGCAGTGATTTTTAACCTTAATGGAATATTATTAAACAGTGGATTTGAGACTTGAGGAATGTTTTTTGAACTCCTTCTGTGAACAGAGAAATCATAGTAGAAGGGTAAAATTCAAGGCACTTGATGGACTTACGAATGATCTTTTAAATAGTGACTAAGTTCTTCGTTTTAACATTTTCTGGAGTGCAGACCAGCCATCTGCTTTTGGCTCCCTGTGTTTCTTCTCTTTAGAAGAAAACACTGGTGCCCTTAGGCTTTTTCTGTTCACCTACTAAAGGAAGATCCTAATGCTTCTGTTGTTTATGTGCTCTGATTCTTCCTGAGACAGACAGGAATCAAGGTGTGTGTTGAATGGCTCTGTGGACCCTAGAGGAGGATTATCTAAATGCAGGCTCCTATGTATGATGGGCAGGAGGACCTCCTGGTTTCTCACCCAGCTCTGTCATTTACATTGACCTGTGTAATCTTGGTCAAAAATCTGACTTCGTTACCTCACTTTCTGTATCACATAATACTTGCTAAAACCAACACCATCCAAAGAATTGAGTGCCATGCTGGCGCAGAGCAGACATCTATACAATGATGTTGACTGAATGAATGCTTGAAAGAATCCTGCAACTCAGGGCCTCTCAATCTCAGCACTGTTGACATTTCGGACTGGACAGTTCTTTGTTGTGAGAAGCTGTCCTGTGCGTTGTAGGATATTTAGCAACATCTTGGCCTTTATCCGTAAGATGCTAATAGTACCCTGCCCCCGTTGTGACGGCCCTAAATGCTGCCAGTTGTTGACAAATTGGTCCCTCACCTCCACCCTCCATCCCTAGCCAGTGGAGAACTACTGATCAAAATTATAAAATTCTGTGAAAAAAATGACAGGACTTTAAAAAGTTAACAAAAAAGAAGTATTCGGGTAACTTATTTATAATTATCCTTTTAATAGAATCGGACATTAAAAGAAAGTCCAGCAGATGGCTGAATTGAAATGTATCAAGGCTAGCCTTGCAAACAGACACTATCATGTACTTTAAATGATGCTGTATGTGTTGAATGTTCCATAAATGTAAGTAATGTACTTTATGCTTCTTGGAATGTGAGCTCTGTAGAAATAGTGTTGTAGTAGAACAGTGCTTTTCTTGAATATGTTGGCAGTTGTCTTTATTTTTTTATTCAGTGCCATATTGCTGGACTATTGCTGAAAAAACTTAACCTACCTCATCAGCCCACCTCCATGACACTTCCCAGGATAAATATCAAGTGTACTATTTTTGAATTTGCAATTAGAGATTCAGGGATGGTGAGCTTTTTCTTTTTCTCACTTTCCATGGGAACAAAATTGCCAAAGCCTCACTTACTAGCCATGTGAAAGATATTATATAAAAGGAGTAGGAGAGAATGATAGGAAAAGGCAAGCAGTAGAAGAAGGATTTTATAATTTTATTATGATTTAAATACTAGTGTCTCTTTTGGGGGGCAACAAATCCTTTTGAGTGGATTTGGTATATTACCACTGTGTACAACAGTAGAAATAAGCACTGATAATTAACATTTTTTCTCAAAAGCAGGGTTTCATGGTATGGTGAAGTGGCATTTAGAGGCACAACTGTTATTACACTTACAAATGAGAGCAGATTGCTCCAAGACATCACACTCAGGGTACTCCCAGCCAGTCTTTCCTTTACTTTCCCCTCCCCCATTCCCTCTAAGCCAATAGCACCTGGTTGTCTGCATTTATGTAAATGCAGGCTCCTGTGTATGACAGGGAGGAGGACCTCCTGATTTCTTACCCAGCTCTGCCATTGACATTGACCTGTGTAATCTTGGTCAGAAATCTGACCTCCTTACCTCACTTTCTCCCTCACATAATACTTGCTAAAACCAACACCATCAAAAGCGGCCATCCCTGGGGCTGGACAGAGGACAGGAAAGATGAAAAGAAAGCTCACCTTTCCTCCATGTATATAAGAGAGGACTTTCTGCAATGATGGCAGGCATAATGCATAGCATCAACATTTAGTTTGCAGCAAGTTGCATTCTGCACCTTTTTCTAGAGATGAGAAAATGTCTTCCAGATAAGGACCCTTGAAGTGTGAGATGGAGGTTGGAAAGGAGATGGGAACCTGTGCTAAAAATGCAAGGATGGAGTAACTTCAAGCTCAGGGTCAAGTAGAGTCTATAATACAGGTGCAGTTTTATTCAGGTGTCCCATAGCTTAGTTTAAAGTCCTTGGAAGATGTAAAGACTGGGAGTAGTTAAGTCATAAAATGCCAAATGTCAGTAGGCGGGTGGATGTGAACTTCAGGAAGACTGCCTTGGAGCTAGATTCTACTCAAATTAGAGCTCTTAAATGTAGACACTTTACATTTTCTGTGGCTATGAAGGAGCATTGGGAAATTGCTTGGGGTTGAAGAAACAGGAAGGATCACGTGTATACTGTGGAAGGCTATCATTTATTAGTTCAAAATAAATTCCATGGGTTAAGTACTGATTTGAGTTCATAGGAATGTTGATGGAACCTGGGAAGTAATGAGGGGTGGGGTGATGGTGGAGGGGAATGAGTGGGGTCCCCATTGTTAAATGCAAATTGTGTGAAATTCAAAGATCTCTGTGCCAAGTCTAAAGCAATTTCTTTTACTTATGGTACCCATTGACATTAATCAAGCCAGAACATTTTCCTTTAAACCAAAAAATAATTAGCCCTGACAACTGAAGTCAAATTAGCCTCTTGGGAATGACCTAATTGTTCTTTTGGGAAGGCTGGACACTGGCTTGCCCTTGGCTGTGGCGTCAGCCCTGGCAAACCTAGGAGATCTCACAGACTCTGGTGGGTCCCTTCTTGTCACAGAAAGCGCAAAGGACAGAGGGGTTCAGGAGGTCACAGCTGTCCCCAGTCATCTGCAATGCCTCCCATCCGGAAAATTTTGTATGTAAATGCTACCCAGATTCCTGCTAAAACTCCCATTCACTGTTTGTACGTTTGACTGCCTGCCTCTTTGGTGGCTGGAAATTTCTCCCAGCTGCTGGTAGATGGGCGTGTCCACTAACCTTTTCCGCACCTCCATTTTTCTGGCAACTGCTCAAGTTTTCTGGATTGCACTGGTGGTGGCAGTGACCAAGACGAGAGCTCCCATTCCACCCTGGTTATTTTTGGCAGCTGTGAGCAATGCAAGGCCTCGACTTTTGGCACTATGTGGTTGGGATATTAGGTAAACTTTTCCTGTGCAAGTACAGACAAAGAGTCCTATCTTGCGTTCATTCATCTGTCGGCCGTTTTTACAGCATTCTGTTTTCCCATTGTTCCTAATAAGAGATGGCTCTGGAGAGTGTGAACATTTATTAAGTGTATATTGTTGTTTTTCCCCCCTAGATTGAAAACATAGATGCCTGCTTGAATTTCCTGGCAGCTAAGGGAATAAACATCCAGGGGCTGTCTGCAGAAGGTGAGTCAGAGCGCTTGTCATGAAGCTGCCTCATGATTAGAAATGCCCACCTGTTACTTATGAATGATATTAACACAATTAAGACAAGGGATGTTGGTGGGCTCCTCTGGTTTTGTTTTCCTTTAGGTTCCTCAATGGTTGCCTAGACTTGAGGATGCCAACGTTATTACTCACCAAAGACTCACTCCAAGAATGTGGATTCAACCATATCAGCTGCCTCTGCAAGACCCTGAGAGGATAGTGAAGGGAAAGCTGTCCTATTTGAGAAAGGCTTGCTTAAACAATGCTGATTTGATTCACCTGTCTAGTAATTCAGTTAACTATCAAGTCAGGCCTTATCTATGGGAGAGAGCATGCTTCACCACAGAACATATTTCAGCTGTACAGTTCCCAGGGAGAAATCCTTAATCCTTATCTCTAACTTTTATTAGAGGAAGCAGCATTTTTTCTTGCTCTTATAAAAAGCATGTGATTTATTAATGCAACGCTATATTTTTACATCGTGATTAGTTTTTAATTAACTTAAATTTGGTGGCTAATTAGCACATTAGTTCACCAGCGTTTTGCTATTAAGTTAGTTATTGGTCTGGAGATGGCTGGTTTGAATTCTCAGCCACCTCAGACAACATCTCAGCCTGAAACTTTCATGCTCTCTCCTGTTTGTAAATACAAGCAGCTGCCAGCTCAGAGCTGCCATAGGCCCAGGCATCCTCCCAAGCTCATTAGGCTGCACCTGCCTCCAGTTTTCCCAGAACAGGTAAAGCAGTTTGGGCTTCAGACGATAGCGCCTTTCCCTAGTGAGACTGCTTTTTGAAAGGATGCCTGTTAGCATGGACTCTGGTGGTCAGGGTGGGGCAGAGGAGAACAATGAGAAAGCAAACAGCCAAATGGAGCAGGTAAGTTTGCAGGCATGATGGATTCCATCTGGGACCTGTTCCTTGCCTTTGCTCTGCTACATGGTGAAAGCTTGGTTTTCTGGGCTGCGTTTCTGAGTGGTAGTCTCTTCTGGTATTGGGGGTGGGCAATATAAATGGCCATGATTAGTGCCTAGTGGGTGTGTTGTGTCTCATTGGGACTGTAGGAATTCCCAGTTGATGAATTGTAGGAACTCGGATGTGCTGGACCTGTTCCCAGTCAGGCACGGACACACTGCTTCCAGAGGTCACAGAAGCAGTCGTCGTGTGGTCAGTCCTCATTCCAGAGGGTTCCCCAGCCCTGGGATACGGACCCTCATCCATGGGGATAAGATCAGGGCTGGCTGACATGTGGAATATGCTTTGCTGTGGGGCGGGGTTTACTGGGAGTAGGCAGATGCAAATTCCCATTCAGAGGAGCACATGATTTCCTCCTGGTACAGAGTTCTTATGCTGGCTGGTAGGTGGCAGGGCATGCTCCTCCTACTTTCTGGGAGTGATTAAACTCCTGGCACAGGCCTGTGTCCCCCAGCAGAGCACAAGCAGGGACTTTTACAAGGTGTGCTTGGCAGCAAGTGGCAGCAGGGCCTCTTGGGTATGCAGACTCTGCAGGCCTGCTTCATGCTGCCTGGCTGGGAGTGACCCCTAGCCACTCAGCTATCTACCCCTTGTCCTGACTTCTGCCTCATTTGTTCTCCCCATCTGCCCCATCCTCTCTGTACCCCAAGGCATAGAGAATCTATGCAATAAGTATTTGTTGAATGAACAAGTACCAACTGTGCTTTGAAGGTTTTTATCTGTATTGGCTTCAGTTGTCACAACTAAAGCTGGAGTTTATGACAGCCTCAGTTTATAGATGAAGAAACTTTGGTTTAAAGAGGTTATGAGTGACATCCCTGAAGCATGTAGCTAGAGAGTGGCAGAGCCAGGATTTGCACCCAGTTCTGTGTGATTTCAGAGCTCATGATCATGGCATCTTCTGGGAGAGCAGGTGGATAAAATCTAGGTATGCCTTGTAAAGGTAAAGGAAATGAGGTTTAAACTCTTGGTCACCTGGAACATGGTTTCAGAAGATGTTATAGCCCATGGAGGCACGTCATACAGAGAGATACTCAGCCGTCTGCCCCTTTTTAACATTGGGATGACCCTTGGAGGCTCTGAGCATGGGAAGAGCATACCGTAGCCAGTGGTATCAAGCCATCGTGGTATAACCATGAAGGAGTTTTATGGTATTTCAGTAACTGCCTTAACTGTGCTATGTTGAATCCCCATCCTTCCTGCTGGGTCAAGACTCACTTAATGATATTTTGGCCAGAATGTATAGCTCTTTAGTCATCTTCAAGTTATTACAATTACTTGATGCCCATATTTATGACTCAGTCATGTTCGTTTTTAAACTTCAATCTCATTTTAAACTTCAATCTCAAACTTCACTACTCTACTCAAAGCTCTTTACCCTCATTCCTTCCAGTACAAATGGCTTTAGGAGTTTGAAGAGAGATGGGGGCATGCTGACTTGACTTTCTCTCCTTTCCCCTTCCCATGTTCTTGTGCCTGAGCCCCCAGAATTTAGGCAACACAGAGGAAGCAGAGTTCTGCTGCTGGGGAAGGTGATGTCCTCAGTATACATCACTGCCACTGTCTCAGCTGGTAGTCTCAGCAGGCCCTTCTGACCCGGACTCACTCCCATGTAGCTCCCAGGGCACTGGTGGTCTTCTGTGAGACTTGGCCAGATCTTTTACCTCAGTCTTATGATCCCTCCAATACCTACCATAGGACTAGCAGGAATGTGTGGGCTCCATTTTCCACTTGCAGTGGGTGGAATTGCAAGGCCTCCTGTCACCTGGCAGCAGTCCCCCACCAGACAGTCTCTCTCCAGTTCTTTTCCCCACTCAGGCGGCCAAGAGGCAGATCAGCCAAGTCTCTTCTAAGCGGATGTCCAATTTGGGACTGGAGTGCCAGGACCCTCCTTCTTGACAGCACCCCCACTTTGAGCTATTCTCAGAGCTACCACTCCCTTGACTTCAAGGGTCCCAAGGACTCTGCTACCTTGCCCCCTTGGTGAGGGGAGGAAAATATCCTTTCTCCATGATCATCAAACATTGTCTCCCCAAAATGACATTCTGTCATCTAGATCTTCTTATATTTTTTGGAGGTTGGGGAGTGATGAAGATATTAGTGGTAAAAGTGTGAACTGCTGCATTCCTTTGGGAAAGTGGCCCCAACGTCTGCCACATTCTCAAACTTATAACAAGCAAGGGGACTTAGAGCCTTTAATCCTCAAATTTGGCCTTATTCACAATTTCAGGGTACAGGCAATATCTCATTTGGCATCATTTTAAATTACAGGAATAGATTTATTGAGAATTTATCACATGTCAGTCACTGAGCTAAGTGCTGTGCATATTTATATCTTATTTAGTATCCACAGCAACCTTATGGGGTCAGTATTAGTATTATCCCTATCATACGGATGAGCAAACCAAGGCCCAAAGAAATTAAGCTAAACAGTTAAAAAAAAAAAAAAAGGAGAGCCACAAGATCAGCAGTGGCTAAACTACCCATATCTGCTGATTCAAAGGCCTAATGTGTGCTAATGCACATTACTGTGTATGTTTCTATCCACCTGCATAACTACTAGCAAAGCAGTGTGGTGTATTAAAAAGTAATGTGGATTTAATGCTTTTTGTTTTCCTTTTGAAGATGACTGAGTGCCCTGAGGCTCCTTCTCTGATGAAAAAAACACCAGCAGTTGGAAGGCCTCATAGATACATCTCCACCCTTGCCCAGTCTAAAGCTGGGTTTGCATTCAGGAGGGTGTATGCACCTGTCCTGAAAGCATTTCAGCAGCTCAGGCCTGCCTTGACCCGCCTGCTAGAGAGCCACAGGGAGCCTTTGTTCTAGGGCACAGACAGCAGATGCTTGGGGGGCAGAGGCTGCAGGCCCAAGTGAGCCCCATGGAGGTGCTGCTGGTTTGGGGAACTTCCCTGGACTAGGCCTCCCTGCCCCGTCAGTTTTCCTGAAGATTGAACCCATCTATTTGCTCTTGGAGATGTGCCAGAGTCCTGTGAGCTTGGGCCTCCCTTTGCCCTGGGGTGATGTTCAAAATCCTCCACCAACCCTTCCCCAGAACACACCAGCTGTCACCGCCATCTGTAAACCTGCCCCTGTGAGGAAGGATGGCCTTTATCTCTGGCCATTTTGAGAACACCTGGGGTTTGTGCTATCTGGCCCTGAGCCCATCCTCCTGCAATGGAGAAGCGGAGGTTGGGGAGTAAGGCATATTCTATCTAGTTCAGCAAATGTTTCCTGGGCACATCCTGTATGCCAGGCCCAGTACTAGGCACTGGGGTACATCAGTAATCAAGTCAGTCATATTAAACTAACCTTGATTCCACTTAATAAGAGAGAGCTGTGTTAGTGGTAAGCACAGGATCCAGTGGTGACCAAAGAAAGGCAAATCAACTTTTCCTGGGGCTCTCAGTGGGGCTACACAGAAGTGGTGATGATTTCCCCCAGATTTCTTGGGATGAATAGGCATTTGCCAGACAGAATAGGAAGGTGAAAGGAAACCTGAACAGAAGATCAGGCATAGGTAATATTAATACGATGGAGGGAAACCTTGCAGACATTGTATACACAAAAGTAGGAACATCCTTCCAGGTGGAAGGACTGTATGCTTTGAAGTGAAACCAGTTGCTGATTTGATTAGCTCAGTCCTGGGTGTGCTGCCCTGATGACCAGAGATCTAGGTACTGAGTTTGCTCCTCCTCTCATCCCAAGCTAGAAAGCAGGAGGTCTTTCTGGACCTGGAGGGTGAAAGCAGCGGGTGGAATGTTTCCATTTCCTCCTACCTATATTACCTGAGTATGGCATTGACTGGGACTTTCAGTTTCTGTTTCTTAGCAGAAGGGGCACCATAGGCTCTGCTCACACCCTCTCATCCCACTTCTCTTGCGGGTAGAGTCATTGGCAGACTTGGAGAGCAGCAAGAACACAGAGGGCTGACGAGTGGAGGGGCAAGTTAAGTGGTGGATGCCGGTTATGCAGCCAGCCCAACTGCAGGGACAATGCTGCAGGATCCACAGTCCTTAATCAGCTGGGTGAACCTCACACAACCATGGCTCAAGGGAATTGAATAGGAGTTCTGCAGCTCTGTGGTCTGCACAGCCCTCCCTTTGGCTTTTAATCCCTTATACCCTACAAAGCAGGTTTCTTTGTATTAGATTATTTCAGCACTTGTGCCATTGTAAACCAAGCCTGAAGTTTCTCTTTAAAAATATTGAAAGAAAATAACTCCTATTTATCTTACTCTTCATTCCTGGCATTACCTACAGCATCTATGCAGATTAGGACCAGCCAATGGGAAGAAAGCGATTAGTCCGAACCCAAAGAAAGTGGAGCCAAGGCAATACTAATTCAAATAGGAATTGGAATATGAGAATATGGCCTGTGCAATATGCTTTCCTATTGCCACAAGAGTGGCCACAGGAAGAGAAAGAGCAGGGCTCCAGTTTGGGTTTAGCCACAACTGGCTAGTGTCTCCTCGGGCAAGTCAGTTCTCTCTAAATCTACATGTTTTTCCTTCTCTAGAAGTCCAGAGGGCGAGGTTAATCAGATACAAAATAGTAACTCCTTTTCCAAAGCCTTGGGGAATGTCATGAGGGAAACATTCTTGTGGGGCTTTGGGGTTTTTTTTTAGGCTTCCTGTGGAGCTGGCTTACCAAGCCTCATGGAACAGACAAATACCATTTGGAAATATGGAAAGAATAGAATTCTAGCTATTTTGGATACTGTCTGTTATAGACCACCCAAGGTAGAAACTGTGTGGCTGTCGGCACATTCAGCACTCTTGAGTTTTTGTAATCGGAAAAGAAAATTAAACAGTTATGATGTCCATCAATTGGTGAATGGATAAACAAAATATGGTGTATCTATATGACAGGAATATAAAAACTGACAAATGCTCTAACGTGGATGAACCTTAAAACATTAAGTTAAGTAAAAGAAGCCAGATGCAGGCCCGGCGCAATGACTCATGCCTGTAATCCCAGCACTCTGGGAGGCCGAGGTGGGTGGATCACCTGAGGTCGGGAGTTCAAGACCAGCCTGGCCAATGTGGTGAAACGCCATCTCTACTAAAAACACAAAATTAACCGGGTGTGGTGGCACGCACCTGTAATCCCAGCTACTTGGGAGGCTGATGCAGGAGAATCACTTGAACCCAGGAGGCAGAAGTTGCAGTGAGCTGGGATCACGCCACTACACTACAGCCTGGACGACAAAGTGAGACTCTGTGTCAAAACAAACAAACAAACAAAACCAGATGCAAAAAACTATATACAGATGCTCCTCAACTTACCCTGATAAACCCACCATAAGTTGAAAATAAATGCATTTAATACATCTAACCTACTGAACATCATAGCTCAGCCTAGCCTACCTTAAATGCGCTCAGAACACTTGAACACTTACATTAGCCTATAGTTGGGCAAAATCATCTAACACACAGCCTATTTTATAATAAGGTGTTGAATATCTTGTGTAATTTATTGAATACTATACTGAAAATGAAAAACAGAATGGATGTATGGGTACTTGAAGTACAGTTTCTACTGAATGTCTATTGCTTTCACACCATGGTGAAGGCGAAAAATTGTAAGTAAAACCATCGCTAGTTGGGGACCATCTGTATTGCATGATTCTATTTATGTGAAATATCCAGAAAAGGCAAATCTGTCGAAACAGAAAGCAGATCAGTGGTTGCCTGGGAGTGGGTTTGGGGATTGATTGTAAATGAGCACAAGGAATCTTTTTAGGATGATAGAAATACTTTCTAAATCTAGAATTTGCTAAATTTACTAAATATCATTAAATTGTACACTTAATTTTATGAAATTACACCTCAGTAAAACTGTTTTAAAAACCAGAAAGATTACCATTGTGTTTTCTCTAATGTTAGATCATTCGTGATTTTCCTTTCTGGTCACCAGTGACTGTGGCATACAGGGATGAGCAGAGAGAATGGACCACTTCTCAGGCTTCCTTTGGGTGAAGCGCTCTGTAGTGGGTTCTGAGGAGGCTACAGGTAAAATGGCCACATTTTCTCAGCCAAAAAGGGAAGTACAGAGTTGGGCAGTATCCTAGGTGCACTCGTTTTCTCATTTATTGTTTATTTTATTTTATTTGTTATTTATTTATTTATTTATTTTGAGATGGAGTCTTGCTCTGTCACCCAGGCTGGAGTGCTGTGTCGCAATCTCGGCTCACTGCAACCTCCGCCTCCCAGGTTCAAGTGATTCTCCTGCCTCAGCCTCCCAAGTATCTGGGACTACAGGTGCCCACCACCATACCTGGCTAATTTTTTGTATTTTTAGTAGAGACAGGGTTTCACCATGTTAGCTGGGCTGGTCTCGATCTCTTGACCTTGTGATCTGCCTGCCTCAGCCTCCCAAAGTGCTGGGATTACAGGAGTGAACCACCATGCCCGGCCTCATTTTCTCATTTAATCTTCAATTAATTCTCATAACAATCCTATAGGAAAGATACAGTAGGACATATGCTCATTTTAAAAAAGAAAACCGAGGCTCAGAGAGATTGAATCCTGTAAAATCTCAAAGTGTATAAATGATGGACTGTAGAGATTTAACCACAAGTTTTTCTGGCTCCAAAAAATGAGAGATCTTTGTTATAAAAATGCTGCCTCCTAAGAGGAAGTATATTTATTGGAGGAGCACTATAGTCTCTGACAAATGAAAAAAATGTTTTAGGGAACAATGGCCATTCTGATCAGTAAACGACTAAATGACCGTGGTAGGTATAGAATACAACAGGACTGGCTCTGTTTGTCTGCACTGGGATTGGGCTAGTAGGTTATGGAGGGTGCTGATGTGAACATGCCTACTTTTTGCAGTGGATGACCCCTGATCCTCTGGGTATGCTGAATTGTTAGCTCCTCTCCTCTTGTTTTTTTCTTGCATGGTTAAAAAAAAAAATGCATCATGGAATATTTGACATCCCAGAAAAATAAAGAATACTCAAATACCTACCAGCTAGCTTAATAAATAAAACATGATGGCTATGCAAGTAAGCCAAGTTACACAGTGTTAGAAAACTGGACCCTGAGTCGGAAAACCTAGATTCAAATCCCAGCTCCAGTGTTTATTACCTTGGACAAGTCGTAAAACCTTTCTGAGCTTCTGTTTCCCCTTATGTGAAAGAGGGATAATCCTACTCACTTCCCATATTGTAAGGATTAAATGAGATCATGCATGTAAAGAGCTTAGCCTGATACACACTGGTTAATAATAGCTCTTATTATTATAAACTATATGACTTGATAACTGTAAAAGGCATTAAAAATAAATCTTACATAGATTTCATCTATCCCATCCCCATAATTAACAGTGCTTTCTCCCTTCAGTGAATTCAGTTTTGAGGGGAAATTGTTTTCTTAACCTTAATAGGCACTAACTTGTATGTCAGCCCTTGCTTGGCTTACCTTGATTCTGTCCCTAGCTCTTGTCACACTGCCCAGTTGGGTGACTATAGAGATGTCACTTCACCTTGTGGGCCTTTGTTTTCCCATAAGTAAAGTGAGTAGCTAGCTGAATTATTTCATCCAAGCCTCACGCTCTGATTCTCATGTACCACTGAGAACATTTGGAATCAGAAGTGGAACACGCTACAGGTGTGTGCCTCTCCTTTGGCTTCTTTAGTATGGAGAGGGAAGCATGGCTGAAGGATTAAAGCTGAATTACCAAAAGAGACTGAGGGGCTGGCCCACCCCTTGGGCGTTTCTCTGCTTCACACATCACACAGAGTGGTTTATACACAGTGACTTTGCATCCTGACTTGCCACATCAGTCCTGGCTACCAACTGTGGTCTGGTATAATTAAGAGCTCCCCACTCCCTGGCTTTCATTCTCAAAAGAATCATAGTTAACACAATAGATTAAAAGGTCACCATAGTAAAAACTGTCATTTTTAAGGTATGAAGCTGGAACTGTATGAGACTCTCATTCAGGATTCTGGGGTTGTAGTCATATAATAACCAAGATGAGTGAAGGACTTCACTGTTTAAAGTGCGCTTTTGCCTAAATGCTCCCATTTGTTCTGCAAAACAACCTGTGCAATGGGGCAAAGTGGTGTCCGTATTGCCTTTTTACTGAGGCCCAGAGAGATTAAGTGACCTGCCTGGGGTTGCACAACCAGTAAGTGATAAGAATACAGATTGGAACTCATGGCTTAGGTTTTCCAAATGCTGTGCTCCTGTCTGCTTTGTCCTGTGATAAAATCTGCTAGCTCCCAGAGTAGGGTGTGAAGGCTGGATTCTAGAAGTTTGTATTGTCAGTTTCTTCAGAGCCTGGAGAATGGGATGCTCCAAGGGGAAGTAATTCAGCCTGACCTAATCAGCAAATCATATCAGGCCAAGGCACTGGCAGGGCACACTT
The DNA here is from genome assembly GCF_000951035.1 of Colobus angolensis palliatus. NCBI lineage: Eukaryota > Metazoa > Chordata > Mammalia > Primates > Cercopithecidae > Colobus > Colobus angolensis. The sequence goes on from NW_012114755.1 coordinate 3,394,647, forward strand.
CCTTTTCTGCATGGAATGGAGCTTGCTTCTGAAAGGACTCCATTCATACTTTCTGCCCTTCAACTAAGCCTTGGAGGAAATTCTTGTTCCTTCACTAGCAGCCTCTTTCCCAGCCCGGGGCTAACCTGTAAGTGTGCATTACCTACCCTTCTAACAAGGCCTTTGAAGCTTTCTTGCTTCACATCTGTCTTTCCTCCCTTGCCAGTTAAGAAAAACCCATTCTAGAGTGATAGGAAAGCAGAGAGTGCTGAGTATGTTTGCCCCCAAGGTTCCTTGTCCTCTGTCCCTCATGCTCAGTGGCCCCAGAACTTCACTCTTAGGGTCTGCTCAGACTCTGGCCATCTGCATCTAGTGTTAACTGTATAGAAAGGAGGGATCTCCCAAGGAGGAGTCCCTCATGAGCCATGGCCTTTGCCTGTGAGTAAATATTTTATTCTCCTCTGCAACTCTTTATGCATGCCTTGAGGCAAATGCATTTTAACATTGAAAAATACTGTCTGGAATAAAAACAAACATTTATTCCCACTCTGTTCTAATTTCTTTTAATGTAGGGAATATTTTGTATGAGTCCATTATGGAAGCAAGTCCTTCTAGCCTGTCCTATACCCACCCCAAATTAGAGTTATTTGTTCAGCAGATGAGGGACACAGAGCCACGTATTTGAGAGTAGAATGACTGGGGAAAGCAGAGCATGCAGATCATGGAGTGGGACAGCAGCCACTTGGCACACTCATTGTGGCTTGAAGCTTAGAACATGGACTTGGCAGAAGCCAAGTGCACTGTGAAGACCTATGAGCTTCCCCCAGTGCCAGAGTTCCTCCATCCCCTGCCTGTAGAACAAGCACAGTCTTGCTCGAGATGCTTGCTTTTTCAGTGGTGTCCTTACTGAGAATTTCCCCTTGGCACCTACCAGACATCTAGTTGCAACTTGCCTCCTGTATCCACTCTAATCCTGATGGCAAGAATAAGCTAATTTCTTTGTGGTATAGGCCGATTTTAATTGACTGTGATACCAATGAAGTGTTCAAAGCCTGTCATATCCTAAAGAAATCAAACTCACGTGCAGGCTGAAATAGCCCGTTGAACAGGAAGAAGAGCTCCCCATCTGACAAGAGTCTCTTTATTGTCTTGCAGAGATCAGGAATGGAAACCTCAAGGCCATTCTAGGCCTCTTCTTCAGCCTTTCCCGATACAAGCAGCAGCAGCAGCAGCCCCAGAAGCAGCACCTCTCCTCACCTCTGCCGCCCGCCGTGTCCCAGGTGGCCGGGGCCCCCTCCCAGTGCCAGGCTGGCACCCCTCAGCAGCAGGTGCCAGCCGCTCCCCAAGCCCTGTGCCAGCCTCACCAGCCAGCACCACATCAGCAGTCAAAAGCACAAGCTGAAATGCAGTCCAGGTGGGGGCTCCTTGCCAACTGATGGTTCTGTTTCTCAGGCATCTTCCTCCACACCAACCAATCTCTAGGCTTTCCTGTATGGGTTTTTCATTTGTGCTTCTTCAACGCTGAGAGCTACTGGTGGTTAGTGAGAAATTAGCATGGCCTTGAAATGGATACAGTGAGGAGCCCTTCTTGTGTCTGGCGGAGATGTATACTTTTATAGGTCAGAATTGCCAGCAGCCAAAGCTAATTAGCTGCTCCTGCTATTATTCTGGCCTATTACACACATGCTTGTAGGCAATAAACAGCCCCTAAAATAGACTTCAAACCCCTTTTGTGTGTCTGCCTACAAGCCGAATGTTCAGTGTTATACATGAGAGTAGTTTTACTTAGTGGAGGTAAAAGTTCTATTCCAGTGGATGCCTCTGCTTTGCCAGAACAGGAATATAGAGGGCACTGAAGAAAGGTGGCAAGGGAAGGGGGCAGCCATCCCTGAGCAGGGCAGCATCGCCTAATGGGAGCAATTACCATTAAATGTGACTGTTGTGTTGAACTGCCATGGGGAGAGTCCCACAATGCAGGAGTGGTCTGCAGGGTTAGGGCCTGGATTTTGTTCCCAGGGGGACTGACGTTTGCCAGTCATACTCACCAGGTACAAGCCAGTTGTCACTGTAGTTACCATCTACTGTGCTACAATGGAAATAACATCACTTTGTAAAACTTTTGTCTTAATGGCAGAAAAAAAAAGGAAGACTTGAGGCACTAGAGAGTTCTTGACTCGAGGTCAAGTTCTACAGAAAAGTTCATACTGTTTTCTTTTAAGCCACAAGACTTCAGCTGTAAACCCTAAATGTCACTGATCAGATTGATTGCTTGATTTCATCCAGTGTGTGCTGAAGTATAATGGCCTTTCCTTTTCATTCCCCCAAAGCACCAGCATTAATAATCATAAGGCTTCTCACATACCTTGATATACCTTTTATTACCCATTGTAGTTAGGCAGAGCACAAAGCTGCTCCAACACAGCTGCTGCCTTATAGACAGTTACAGCCTTCTTTTTTCCCCATGAGAAGTGCTATTTCCCAATTGTGATGGTGTTAAAACCAGCAGTGATGGGTGTAATGTAAATCAGGCCCCGTAATTAATTATCTAATTATATCCAGTTTGCATTATGGAAATTTGTGGGGTGGGAGAGATGCCTGGATTAGCAATGAGGAACAGACAGCCTAGCAGCCAGTTGCCGAACCCTTTCCCTGGAGAACTGCCTGAGTGGGAGTCACTCCCAGTCAGAGCTTCCCTGATGGACATGGATGATTTAAATGATCAGGGCGTCATTTCCCAGACTGCATTCTGCCAAGTGCTTATTCCCTGGGATGTTAACTTGGGTCATATTGCAGGAGATGAGTTCTGTGGGGGGGAAAATATTGGGAGATAATTTGGGTTAAATTGTTATATGGCTGTCATTGTAGGTCTACTCAGATCCTTGAACCTGCCAATATGCATTTGTTTATTTAATTGGTATTAAGCCTCCCATGTGCCAGACACTGTTCTAGGCACTTGAGAGTCAAGAATGAATGAGATTGCCAAGGTGCCTGCTCGCCTATGCTCCTGGAGGAGGCAGGCAAACAAGCACATGAACAGGGAAGGAAGCTATCAGATAGTGGTGAGTATTATAATAAGACGATGGGATTCAGAGGGGCTGGGTTGCTAATTTAGGTTTGATTGATAGAAAGGTCTCTCTCAGCACATGAATGGTAAGCTTGGTGTGTTGGAAGAGCATAAACAAGGTTATTACAGCTTAGTAGGGGAGGAGAGGGACCAGTGATAAGGTGGTTTGGAAGGAGAGAGGGCCGCTACCATTTATGTGGATGACAGTGTGACCTGTGGTCCCTGGAGCTGTGCATTGCTATGGTACTCTGGCCCTGTCATAGAGTGCCAGTTAAACTGGATAGGGTTTGGACTCCATTCTAAGGGTGACAGGAAGCCATGGGAAAGTCTTAAAGTAGTAGAAAGACTTGATCTGATTGGCAGGTCAAGAAATCCACCTTTGCTCCTCTTTGGAGAATGAGATTGTGGAGGAGCAAGAATGGAAGGAAGGACCCCAGTTGAGAGGACTTTGCAATCCTATAGATAAGTTGGGTCAAGGTAATAGAAGCAGAAATGGAGATGAACAATTCTGAATCCTTAGGCAGTTGAGCCAAGAGGCATGCAAAGAGATGAACTCTCTGGAGTGACGGAAAGAAAGGAATCACAGCTAAAGCCTAGATTCCTGGTTTGAACAGTTAAGTAAGTGGTGGTATTATTCTTTGAGATGAGGAAGCCAGGGAGAGCAGGTATGCATTATGAATGTTCAGACAGGCGGTGACACAGAAAGGAGCATTCTACAAACTTGGCCACAGCACTCTTCTTATTTTATAGAGCATCTCACTGCATAGGGTTCCAAGGAACATGCATTGAGAAATACTGGTTTATGCCACTGAGCTTTGCTAGCCTGAGGCATCCATTTCCATGGTAGGCATTTGTTTTCTTAAAATAACCAGATATTCCAGTCAGAGCACCCATCTCCCAGTACGCCAAGACATCCTACTACTAACGAGTGCTTGACCTAAAGAAGAGCCAAACTTGGCCGGGCGCGGTGGCTCAAGCCTGTAATCCCAGCACTTTGGGAGGCCGAGACGGGCGGGTCACGAGGTCAGGAGATCGAGACCATCCTGGCTAACACGGTGAAACCCCGTCTCTACTAAAAAAATACAAAAAACTAGCCGGGCGATTTGGCGGGCGCCTGTAGTCCCAGCTACTCAGGAGGCTGAGGCAGGAGAATGGCGTAAACCTAGGAGGCGGAGCTTGCAGTGAGCTGAGATCCGGCCACTGCACTCCAGCCTGGGCGGCAGAGCGAGACTCCGTCTCAAAAAAAAAAAAAAAAAAAAAGAAGAGCCAAACTTACTTGAGTCAGGTTTTTACATTCATTTATTCCAGCTACAAAGTGTCCTGCCATCATGGCCCACCACCTACAGTGGTGACATGGACTGGGCTTTGGAGTTGCTGTATGTTCTCACCCCTTCATCTTGCCCAGGTTGGGTTAATTCTGCAGAAGGCTGGTTTTATTCACTATATCCTGATACTTTCTAATTTTATTTCCAAAGGATAATCTTGTTCTCAAGGTCTAGTGATATGCTATCCCATGCTAACACTCTGGCTATAAATTTAAGAATGATAAAATTATATCAGTGTCTTGGTCTCCAAATTCTATATTTGATAACCAAAATTCCAAAGGTAGTGGTTTGGACCCTTGATTATGAATGTCAAATGTTGATGCCAACCCCCCACATGCCAGGTTTGTTTTGTTTTTTCCGTTAGAACTCTGCCTAAAAACTATTTTGAAGCTACCTAGTTTCAGCACCCCTGGGAGGTAGCAAATACTAAAGCTTGGACAACTTTCCGTGAAGTTTGCTAGTAAAGGAGCTATGGAAGTTGGCTAAGAAAATCTGAGAATTTCTTTGCTCCACTGGCGTGAAGGAATCAGAGCAAATCCTCCATGACAGCCTCATAGAGGTTCACTTTGCCTCCTCACCTTAGCTCATCTCACAACATGGTGGCCAAGAACGTAATCCACATTTCACTCTGTGAAACTACCCCCGGTCTAGAGTCCAGGAGAGGAGCATAGTCTCCAGGAATTGCTTTTTTTCTCCATCTGTGTCTACACAGATAATCAGTATTCAGTTGTTAAGGAATAACCCAGAAAATGACTTTATATTTTTCTCTATTCTCCTCTGTCTCTTCACTGCCTAAGACTAGTAAAACCAATAAATTATTTCTTACCTCAGATCCTTTTATGAATGTGGTACAGGATGTATGGATGCAAGAAAGATAAATATTTCTTTCATAAAGCAGTAAATAAGTTTAACTTTTTCTTTTATAAAGCCTAACTAAAATTCTTCATGTGTACCAATTTGTAGTACAGGAAAAACAGAATTTAGTGAGTTTAACAAGCATTAAACGGTCATTTCTATAGCATTAAAAGCAAAAATTTCCAAGATCAGCAACATCTGGGTATAGATTTGCAAACATCTATGCCCTTGTTTTGGGTCACCTTTATGGAATACTGAGGACATTCATCTGAAAAGCACCCCAGTAGAACAAGCATGTGAAATAGAAACATCTCAATACTTTAGAAAGGCATAAAGTTGGTTTACTTGTCAAGGACCCCATATTTTGAGAATAAGGCCTTAAGAAAGACATTTGATGTTTAAAGAAACACACACATGGATGCATACACGCAATCATTCTGAGATAATCTTAACAGCAGTTTCTTCACATTGGAGATCTATCAAATCAGTAAAGTGAGACCTAGAAATAAAGCTGCGTGTCATAGAAAACAGTGAGCAGGGGGAAAGAAACAACAACATCCCCACTGTCAGAAGACTCTTTGGATTTGTGTGTCTAACGTATCTTCTCTCTCCTCACTCAGCTCTTCTACTTTTTTCTTTCCTATCATGCAGTGCATCATCCAAGGACTCATCTCAAAGCAAAATCATCCGCTTCACTCTGGGTCAGAAAAAGATCTCTAGGTTAGACTTTCTCTGTGTCCTGCAAAGCATGGTTTAATCCCAACCCACTGTTCCATTGTTCCCTCTGTTCTGGCTGAGTTTCCCTTTGGTCCTCTCCCCGTTTCATGTTTGCAGTTCGAGAAAACTAAACGTGCTTTGGCTAATGGTTCCATGGTGCAGAGCTTTGAAAGTGGCCATGGGATTGTTGCAAGTGTGTGAGGGGGGGGAGTGACAGAGTGCAAGTGAGATTGAGGTGTACATGACGTTTCACATTTTCTTGACTTTTGGCTTTGACTGCTTTGTCATCAGAATCCATTCTGATTTAGGTAAAGGTGAGTTTCTACACAGTTTTTATAGTGGTTTTATGATGAGTTTGCTCCCTGCTTCATCCTGGCCCTAATCCCACCTCGCCTGCATCTCATTTATGTGTGTTGTGCTTTGTGTTGTTGTTAAAATTACTAATGTGGGTTTGGTTTTCTCTTGAGTTATAAAGACCTGAGCATGAATCCATATTGGGCAGAGGAGACAAAACACCAAGGCAGCTATGTCTCATTTTTGTTTCTGGATGCTCTTAGGTGCCATGGAGACCGCCTCAGTTCCCTGAAAATAAAAAATATCCTTGCTCACGAGCTAGTTCTCTTAATTCAGACTTTAACCTGTCTGCTGCCTCCTAGAAGGACCCATTCTATGGTATGGGAAAAGCCAGTTACATCACGTTGCATCATTGCTTCTACTGTTATTTTAAAGGTACCAACAGCTAACATTTATTGAATGCACTAATTCAAATGCGTCATCTTATATCATCCTCATGCCAGGCTTCATGAGGTAGGTCATATTATTATCCCCATTTCACAGATGAGGAAACTAAAATTTAGAAAGTTAGGTCATCGTGCCCAAGGCCACACACATAAAAAATGGACGAACCAGGATTTGAAGACAAGTGGTCTAACTCAGAACCCTCAGTATAACCACAGTGCTACACCCTCTTCCCCCGCCTCTCCCACCCCCGCTTCAATTCTGGTATCTCTGTGGTTGTTGAGGCTGCTTTTTAAAATCTTGTGTTTCAACCACTGCTCTTGGCTTTTTCTCTCACACTGTACTTGTGGCATCCTAACAGAAATTGCTGCTGGGGTAGAATCTCCTCCTTATTATGACTGGTATTTATTTATTTATTATTTATTTTTTTGAGATGGAGTCTTGCTCTGTCACCCAGGCTGGAGTGCAGTGGTGCAATTTTGGCTCACTGCAAGCTCTGCCTCCCGGGTTCACGCCATTCTTCTGCCTCAGCCTCCGGAGTAGCTGGGACTACAGGTGCCCACCACCACACCCGGCTAATTTTTTGTATTTTTAGTAGAGACTGGGTTTCACCGTGTTAGCCAGGATGGTCTTGATTTCCTGACCTCATGATCTACCCATTTCGGCCTCCCGAAGTGCTGGGATTACAGGCGTGAGCCACCGCACCCGGCTGACTGGTATTTTTCATTGAATTCTTATTTAAGGGGAAAGGGAAATCCATACTCATATCTGTCTTCATTTCTCACAAATACATACTGAATAACTGCTCACTTGCTGCCCCAGTGTATTAGCCTCTAGGTGCCTTTCCTTAGCCAGAGTTTACCTTTTTTTTTTTTTTTTTTTTTTTTTTTTTTTAGACAGGGTCTCACTCACTCTGTTGCCCAGGCTGGAGTGCAGTGGCGCTATCATGGCTCGCTGCAGCCTTGGCTTCCTGGGCTCAAGCAATCTTCCCACATAGCTAGGACTATAGGCACATGCCTCCACACCTAGCTACTTTTTTTTTTGTGTGTGTGTAGGTGGGAGGTGGGGTCTCAGTGTTACCCAGGCTGGTCTCCAACTAATGGGCTCAAGCAATCCTCCCTCCCGCCTTGGCCTCCCAGGGCGCTGGGATTACAGGTGTGAGCTGCTGAGCTGCCGAGCCTAGAGTTTGGTTTTCTAAAGTGCTTACACTTGGGGACAACCAGGTCAGGCTCTGCCTGGCTGGCGAGGGAGAAACCGCATGGCACTGCGCTTCTCCATAGAGCAAGTCAGCGTGTTACCTAGACTCAGTGGAGGAGGACAGTAGGGAACCTAAGTTTGTCACCACTTCTGGTAGCCATGCAGAAAGTGGCTGCCTTCCCTGACAACACCAGGCCCAAGTCAGAGCGGACACCCACTGCTCTGGCAAACTGGTCCTTTCCCAGTTAATTTGAATGTCACACAAATGCACATACATAGGAAAGGAAAGGGGAGGGATGAGCTGGGAGGAAACCTGACATTTAGTGCCTGTTCCCACGATGTGCTCAGTCCTGCAAGATAAAGAAAACAGGAGCTAGCTGGGGAAATATCTAATTGGAAGCACATGCCCATCCCGTGAATGATTTGTTATCAGTCCCAGATGATGGAAGGAGGCAGTGGGAAGAGAGGAAGCACTGGAAGATGAGGGCGTGTCAACCCTGTCCTGAGGCTGGGCTGGGCACAGTGCTTCTGGGTTTACCCTAAGCCAAGATCTGGCTTTCCCTTAGTGTCATATCCCCCACTTAGAGTTTCTTTGAGATACGTTTTCGTCTCTGCTGAGGCCAACAAAGGGATGCTTCTTTGTTTCAAATGAAGCCTTCAAAGGCTCTTCCTTGCCTTCTCTATACTCCCCTTTCCCCATCCCCAGCCTTAAGCAGGATCCTGTGAAGAATTTTAGCTGATCAAGCACCACGAAGCACAGCAGTAAAGTTTGGTTGCCACAAGAAGCAGTCCTACTCCTTCTGGCAGAGTAGGCCACCTCCCCTGGAGCTCTGGAAATAGGTCTTTTGTTGGAGACCAAGCATTGATGGAACACCTGCCAGAGCCCAACACTTTGATGGGCACCAGGGGTATTGAGAAGAATGGGAAGCCTCACCTTTGAATCTGGATGTGGGGAAGGGGCATATGGAGGGAATCGATATGAGGGTGAAAGCTCTCCATGGACTTCTGCCTTTGACCACTCTTATTGCCCCCCCGGCCTCCCTGGTGAGACCAGGGAGGCTTATTTTACCTGCAGGAGGCAGAGAAACATAGTGGCTATGAGGTGCAGGTAAACCTAAGTGAAGGCCCATCCTTACCACTTGCTGATGGTGTTACCTGGGCAAATGATTTGATCTCTATGAGCCTGGGTTTCCTTATTGGCCAAATGGCGTAGTCTTGCCTTGCTCACAGCGTTATGAGGCTTAAATAAAGTCATTTTATTAATAATTATAAATTAATTAATAAAGTCATTCCTTATTCCTGACATATAATCAGTTCAAGTTTGGCAGTGTTGGGTTCATCTGGGCCAGGGAAGGCAACCAGAATGCCTCTAGAAAGTCCTGCAGAATTGATCTGTATGCAACTATCTTGTGGAAAAGAGGCAGTGGGGTTAGCAGTTTGATCCTCTCTGCCTAGCTGCTGGATTGAAAAGCAGATGCCATGGAAATGAGAGAGATTTAGTATTTAATCATCTCGCCTGGCAAAAAGCATCTCTGATTATGACCGCGCCCCCCCCCCACCCCCCAAACCCTGGCATGTGCACACAAGCTGCCATCCTTCCTGGGAGGGGCCATCCTCTGCCTCCAGCCTTTGAAGTGGTTTTGAGGGGAAGAACTGCTTTTTTTGCCATCAGCACGTACATCACGTGGAGCAGAGGAGCCGGGATGCACTCGTAGGTTATGTGCTGGGAATGACAGTTTTACTGCCCTGCTTAACTGGCTCTGCACACGTTGGAGAAATTGACCATGGCTCTAACAACAGCAGGATGATTCCCCCACCTCTTACACCACTTCCCTTAAGCTTAATATTTTAAAAACCCAACATGTATATGTTTCAAAGAACCTGTCTGTGTTCTCTGTTATTTGTAACTGTGTTTGGACATACAGTGATTATGAGAGGTCAAGTTCCTCTTGAGAAGGAGCTATTGGGACTTTCTTGTGCTGTAGGGGACACAAGATTGACCTGCCACGCTCCCCTCTTGCCACACTGCCTCAGTAAGGCAGGCCCAGCAGGCAGCATCTGTTGTGATACCTGCAGCTGTTCCACAGGAGCCAAGACCTAGCTCTTCAGCAAATAGGTATTCTAATGCTCCAGATGGCGGATGCTTCCAGACTGGAGGTTGATAGACATTCCCATGATACACAAAGATGTTAACAATAATGAATTTCAAAATGTTAGCCAGAGGCCTCAGGTCTGCACCACTGGTAAACAAGAAGATATTCTGCTTTTCAACTCTACCTGTGCTCTTAGCCTTCTTAATTAACACCATACCCCTGGAGGGCAGGACAAAGCCCAAGCTCCATAGTGTAGCATACAAGGTCTTCCCTGCCCTGCCCTGCTTGCTTCTCTAGCCTCATTTCCTCCCACTCTGTCCCCCGAGTCCCAGCACACACCAGCGCTTTCTTTCCCCTGTACTTTCTACAGGCTTTCCCTTGAAGTGGCATGCTCTGCCCCCTGCTTTCCCATCCTCTACTCACTTTCCCATTCAGCATGCTGGACTTGCTCTGGGGTCTTCTATGCACTACCTTTCCTGATCATCTCACCAACCTCCAAGATTTTCATTTCCTTCTCTGAATACCTTCTGAACTTCACGTATTTTATCAATACATGTGTAATCTAGATGTCAGCTGGGGTCGACAAGCCCCTTGAGATCTGGGTAAGATTGAGCATTCTAGCTCTGCCTCTTTGAGTTTGTAGAAAGTCCAGTGGCCTCCCAGGTTTGCTTGGGTGTCTCAGGTTCTCGTGGTCACCTTTGGCTTTGAAATCCTGCCCTTGAACTCCAGTACTTATACGTTCAGTCTGAGTTAGTTCAGTTTGTGGATGGACTCATCATCCCAAGAGATGTTTTGGTTCCCTCCTGGGTGAGTCCAGGCTTAGCTTTTTTCTTTCTTCCCTCATTATGGCCTTTGTTTGTGAACCAAATATTGTTGAAAATGTCAGACCGAGGGGGCTTACTTTGGAGCAAGCAATGATCTGAGCCCATTTACAACAGAACCTAACTGTTAAACTACAGAGTTAACATAGATTCTCTCTGAATGGTGGGAAAAAGTACATGATCTCCCTCCAGTTTTCTGATTTGATGAAGTTCAGGGAGCCATCCTGTCTAAGGTGTGGAGGTGATAGTGGTCAGGGGTGGACAGGAGCTGGCTTGAGCTTTGTGGTGGCTTCTGATGGCTATATGCAAACCATTCTACCTTTGCCATGTCAGCTGTCCTCACAGTCCTCAAGAACTCCTTCTCCATGTTCCAGAAGGCTTGGCACAATGCTGCAGCCATTTGAACGATGTGCTGCTCCCATCAAAAGAGCAGCTAGCCACTGACTCAGTGAAAAGAATCTCACCATGACAACTCAAGGGAGACCCAGAACTGTCTTAGTCCAAAACCAGGGATGTTTCATTCCAGAGAGTAGAGCCCACAGATACCCCAAGTGTACGATCTCAGTCAGCCACAGATATTTGGATTGAGTAGTTTCTCTTCTGGAATGTTCCTAGGGAGATGATGAGCCCTGCTTGCCAAAGCCTATCTTGCCTCTTTGAATATGTTCATCTCAGACTCTTATATATTGATTTTTGTCCAGTTCTCTCTGATACTTTAACCTAGACTCATCTGTTTTCTTCTTGATTTATCCAATTATTTCTGGTGCCATAGCATGTTTCTTTTATGCCAATGTCCAATCCCTTCATGAACCTGTGTTCAGTGGAGAAGACGAGAAAGGAAACTACCATACGTTGGCCAGACATTAAGCCATTTCGGATTTACAGCTGTACCCAATGGTATAGTTGTTAACTATTGGGTGTAACTTTAAATATTATTCATCATTATTCTAAAGTTACAGGTAAGGAATATGAATCTCAGAGAAGTTATGAGACTGCTCCAGGGTCTTGTGTATGGCAAACACCTGTATTCTATCCATTACACCATGCTGCCTCACAGAGGACCAGACTGTCTACCTGATTCAAGGTTGTATCTTTCCCATCCTATGCTTTGATTGTTTCCCTCTATCCTGTCCTAAAAATCTGCTGTGGTTCAGCCTAGGGTCAGCACAGTGGGGGCTCTCCAGCAACTCTGAAAGGAATGCATCTTTCCCCTCTTCATTGCTTTTTGCTTCCCTGCCCTTTGCAAATTCCACACTTTGGTAGAATACTGTGACCTGCATTCTCCTACACCACTTAATACCATTGCTGTGACATCATCTTGGAACAAGTCCATAATCCTTTTCTAGGCCTATCTGTGGTCTGTGGGCATAATGATTCCTGAAGACTATGTCTGGTTTAAAAAGTCCAGCCCAAGGGAGGTCCAGATCTTCACCTGCAGAAGCTCCTCTATTGCATGTGAGTAATCAGATAGCACTGACTTGAAGGACTTGCAGAACATTGTTTGCATTGGAGGCAGAACCAAGAGGTACTAAGATCCCACTGCTGGACCTCCTTTGCCAGATGTGCTAGCCACATCTGGTCCCCAAACACAGGCACTGGCACTGCTGGTATTTTGTACTCCATTCTGTGCCTGTCTTTGTGGAGTGAATGTCCTCTCCAAACAAGATGGGGTAAATTAAGTAAGGGACAAATCCTTGCAGTGCAGTGGAAAGTAATTCTCACTGCAACATGTTGGGGGGAAGAGCTAACCCCCTTCCTTCTCTCCCAGCTTTCAGTCAGGGAATTGGGCCAGCTTCTTTTTAACTATATAAATTTTACAGTCCCCTCACACCAGCTCATGTTCTCTGTTTACTCTACAACCATCTTTCTTGCCCAGCCAACAAGAAAAAGTTTAAAGTGATTGCCTGCTTATATCTAAAATGCTTCCAGACTGTAGACTTCTTTGGTGCTTACAGATTTGCATGGAAAGAGAAGGCTGAAAGTTTATGACTTGAAAATTCAGACTTATCACTAGATCTAATGCTAGTCAGTTGAGGTTCCAGTGGCTTTTAAACACAGCTAAGTGGATTTCAGCTGAAAGATATAACTAAACATTTCATCATTTATTCATCTTTCAACTTTAATTATTGGAAACAGCCTGCTTTAGTAATTCCCTGGACCAAAATTCTGATTTGAGGAGTCTTATCATTAACTCTTTGGTGAATGGGCCATAATATCTTTAGACACATTATGGATGGTGACTTTATTTCCCAAACCACCCAGAATGAGGTGTTTTGTTTAAAGGGAGAATGTTGTGTGTTTGTCTTTAGGCTAACAAATTCCTACCAGTTTTACAGGAAAAATGTGTGATGTTTTCCATCTACTGTGCAGATAAGTTGTACTTCAGCCTCAAAATAATACCTGTGGAGACAGTTCATCAGGTGTTGAAGGAAAATGTATTTGTGGGCAAGTGTTTCCAACCAACCTTAAGTTTTCATTGCAAATATGTTGGGTTCTGAGTAGTAGTAATTCACCTTCTCACCATTATAAATTGTCCTTTTCTTGATACTTACAACCCCAGATTATGGCAAACAGTTTTATACCTATCAGAAGAGAGGCACACCAAGGTTATCAGTTTAGAATCCTCTGAGGCCTTTATGTTCCGTGTTTGATAGAATTAGAAATGACTGACTTGACCCTATTAAAAAGTAAAAATACTTATCTCGGGGGAGGAAAAGTGAACTTTTTGTTTGTTTGTTTGTTTGTTTGGTTTTTTGTTTTGTTTTGAGTCGGGGTCTCACTCTGTCACCCAGGCTGGAGTGCAGTGGCACAATCTTAGCTCACTGCAAACTCCGCCTCCCAGGTTCAAGCAATTCTCCTGCCTCAGCTTCCCAAGTAGCTGGGATTACAGGTGCCCACCACCATGCCTGGATAATTTTTGCATTTTTTGCAGAGATGGGGTTTTGCCATGTTGAACTTTGTATTTTTAATCCACAAACATATTTCTTCATCAAAATTTTTCTCTCTGCTCAAAGGAAAACTTCACATTTTGCCATTGGACTTTGCTGGGATCATTACTTGCCTACATGTTTGTAATGGTTCCACCAAATTCTGTGACTGGTAAACCTCCACACAATGTCTTGGATAGTTTATTTTACCTCTTGCATGGTTGCAGTTCCTTCTTCCCACACACTGTTACCCTCCTGAGACTGAATGCATAATCCTGTTGTTTTTGCATTTTAGACTTCCAGGTCCTACCGTGAGGGTATCCGCTGCAGGCAGCGAGGCCAAAACACGTGGAGGGTCAACTACTGCTAACAACCGTCGCAGCCAGAGCTTTAACAACTATGATAAATCCAAACCAGTCACCTCCCCGCCCCCACCACCAAGCAGCCACGAGAAAGGTGAGTCACCTTCTTGAGGAGCCTTTTTGGCATTTTCCTGCAGAGCACGTCTACCTAGTTCCTTTGGGTGAATTAGGTTGGGTCGTGTGGGGGGGTTGCATTTGTGGTGAGAATGGGTTACAAGGACGTATTTGGCAGGCAGGAACTTTATTAGCCAGAGGTATTAATAAAGTGGGGGAAATATTATTATAGTCACTAGCAAAAATAATTTGCTATCTTTGTTTGGGTGGGGCCCCATAAACACTTGGCTATGGATAGAAGTGATACAGCATTTGGCATTTGAAAATACATTTTCATCAATATGTTTTATATATTAAGTAGCTTCTTGGAGCATGCATTTTGTGAACTATGATAAACTTTTTTATCTATCAGAAATAATGTGAGGGGAGTTAGGAACAAGAGGTTTTTCACCCTTTGAAAAAGTCAGGAATGTGGATTGGCTCGTTGAAGATCTTGGCTACATATAAGGAGTGGACAGCATCGCTCTAGGAGTTGTGATGATGTAACTTTTGCCATAAAAGGATATGGATTTTTTTACTATACACAGTACTGAGTTTTTAGGATGGAGAAAAATAGTGAATAGTGCCCAGAAGGTAGTAAAACAAACCTTTGCTTATTTCAGCCTCTATCTCTTGAGACATTGGAGAAACTGAGGTAGTTTCAAAGATGATTCAAAAAGAGGTAGAGCCTTCCTTCATTCCTTCTAGGCAAAGTAGTCTAGACTAGACATCTTTAGGAAATATGTCCAGGTCTCCTGGAAGCATTTCCTACCTGGTGGTGTAGAATATTCTTAGGGCTGTCTGGATGGTGTTTCTCGATTTCCCTGAGGTCCAGGAAAGCTGCCCTTCACTCCCTAGAGTGCCCCAGGAGCGTGGGCAGCCCTCCTACTGTGAATGAGCTGGGAACCGCCGCCATTTTCTCCTCTAACTCAAGGTCACTTGATTCAGTGGAACTGAGTTCCCCCAAGTGTTTGCTAATCACTATATCTTTTCCTCCCCATATATGAAGGAAATGTGAAGAGGGCTGACAGATGTGTATGGAAAAAGGTTTCCCAGCCAAGGCACTGGGAACTCTGCAAATGGCACTAACGCTATCACCAGGATGTCTTAACCCATCAAAACTTTGTCATCCAGCCCTTAGTTTCTGCCTCAAGCAACCATTTTTACTCTTCTTCTCTCTCTCCTTTCCCCCTTCCTTCCCCTCTTATCTCCCACTTTCCTTTTCTTCACCATACCCGTGTGTTTTTTAAGTGTGCTTAGATTACAAAAATAATATATGCTTGTAAAATGGTACAGGTATCAGATAAAAGTTCTCCTGTCTATTTTCCTTAGAGTACAAATATATACCATTCTATATATATCCATCTAGAACTTTCACAATGCATTTTATATATGTATATATTTATGTATGTATGTATATGTATGTAATAGAAAGATTTGTGTTTTTACATTGATGTGTAAAAGCTACTTTATGAGTACCTACCATGTGTCTTATTTTATCCCTATTTTACAAAAGATGAAACTAAAGCAAAGAAAGGTTAAGTACTTGCTGAAGTCATATCAGAGATAGTGAGAGATGGAGTTGGATTTGAACCCAGGCACTTCGATTTCAGAACCATGATTAATACCGTGCTTTCCCTGGAATTGGGAAGCAAATGCTTGAAGCTTTGCCTGTTGAGGGCTGGTTGGCGGGCACATGAGGAGAAAGTTGAGAGGGTGTTAGGAAAAGCCTGTGCTGGGCCTCTCCTTGTGGGCCGATCTGCCCTTGCCCCATGCTTATTTGGGAAGAAGCTATCATAAAAGAGTCTGAAAGATGGATGTGAGACCCAAGTTCAAAAAATTGAGAAAATAAAGGTAAAAGTTCCTAGTGGATGGAACAGGTGTAGGATACTGTGTTCTACAGCCGCCTACGCGTGTGCCCACCAATGCTAGGACAGCGACTGACCTGCCACTGCCCTGGGCAAAGGCTCCCACATCTGCTCTGAGCAGCCTGAGAACGAGGCCCCTTAAAGGACCGTGGTGCAAATTCTAGTAGAGGCAGTGCCCCAGGGAAAGACTTTAGTGTCAGAAGAAAGAAAGGGAAGACATATTATTTATTTATTTAGAGATGGAGTTTTGCTCTTGTTACCCAGGCTGGAGTGCAGTGGTGTGATCTCAGCTCACCACAACCTCCGCCTCCCGGGTGCAAGCGATTCTCCTGCCTCAGCCTCCCTAGTAGCTGGGATTACAGGCGTGTGCCACCACGCCTGGCTAATTTTGTCTTTTTAGTAGAGATGAGGTTTTACCATGTTGGTCAGGCTGGTCTCGAACTCCCGACCTCAGGTGATCTGCCTGTCTCTGCCTCCCAATGTGTTGGGATTACAGGCATGAGCCACTGTGCCCGGCCATCATGCTTATTTATTAAGTGCATATTATATGCCGGGAACTTTGATTTTCTTTTTCTTTTTTTTTTTTTTTTGTGATGGAGTCTCACTCTGTCAATCAGGCTGGGGTGCAATGGCACAGTGTTAGCTCAGCCTCCCAAATGGCTGGGATTACAAGTGTGCAACACCACGCCCTGCTAATATTTGTATTTTTAGTAGAGATAGGGTTTCACCATGTTGGCCAGGCTGGTCTCTAACTCCTGACCTCAAGTGATCTGCCCGCCTTGGCCTGCCAAAGTGCTGAGATTGCAGGTGTGAGCCACTGTGCCTGGCCTGATTTTCAGTATGGTACCTGATCTTTACAAATGTTCTGTGAAGTAAATACTGTTAACTCAATTTTAAAGGCAGAGAGAATGAGGTTAATAGAAATTAAATAACTTGCCCTCACTGGTAACTAAGCACTGGAATTGTATCCAGGTTCCACTCTGGGATTCAAACTCTGGCTTCGTCCTGTCCTTGGGGAGGTCTGTGATGAGGATAAGGTGGGGTGGTACATGTGAGAGTGTTATGTGAGCTGTGACACTGGAAAACTCCTGTGAGGATTCACAATGATAAAAACAACTGATGGTGGTCCCAGTCTGTAGCCGGGTGCATTTATTCTCTCCCCTACCCTGGGCTGTCCCAGGTTTTTTTTTATACTAACTTTTTCAACCATTCTGAGGTAAAAAGTCAGTGGAAGTTTACTTTCAGAAACTGCTGCATTTCCTTCACCTTTTTCCTTGGTTTCTGTGTTCTCCCTTGAACCTGACCTGTTGATTGCAGCTCCTGAGGTAGGCAGCCCACATGCAGAGTGAAATAACTACCTGGATAAGACGTAGCAGGTACCTGGATGAGGTTACCTCTTGTCCTTCACCTTAAGAAGTTCCGCCTCGGGGAGGGATACTCTTGTGAACAGATGAACCACAGTTTGTTGTGGTGAGTGCTGTAGCTGAGGTGTGGACTGTTTTCAGGTGAGGTAAAATCCGTGCTGTAATCCCATCACCCCTGCTCCTTCGTCCTTCCTGTAAGTGAGTCAGACCCTGACTGGCTCGGGTTCTGGCATTGCACTCTCAGGTGAGCCGATTCATAGACTACTTTTTCAGAAAGTAGTGGCAAAATACCTATAACATAAAATTAACCCTCTTAACCATTTTAATCAATAATGTTAAGTATATTCACATTATGATACAGCCAATGCCTGGAACCTTTTCATCTTGCAAAATTGAAACTCAGTACCCATTAAACAGTAACTCTCCATCACCACCTCCCACCAGCAGCCCCTGGCAACCACTTTCTGTTTCTATGAGTGAGAACTCTAGATATCTCATGCAAATGAAATCACACAGCATTTGTCTTTTTGTGTACGGGACAGAGCTTTTGAAGAATTAAATAATTACTTATAAAGCACTTTAGAATACTGCTTGCTTGGAAAATAATAAACACAGAAAATTTTATCTTCAAAATATGATAGCATGTGCATAAAAATATGGAATAATATAAATAATGGGCATATTTCACTTAGCATAATGTCCCCAAGGGTCATCCATGTTATAGCCTGCAATTCATAGACTTTAATGTGTGACCCCATTGACCTAAGAATTTCACTCTGAGGAATTGTTCTAATGACATCAGTAACTTCAATTAGAAATTTATTATTCTGTCAATAAGTGACAAAAATATTTCAACATTTAGTCCCAATTTTTAAAAAATATTAAGAGGAATTAAAAATTGTAACAGGCAACTTTTCACAACCCGTAGAGCACTTTATACTTTGTAGGGAAATCCTAAAGGATTTATCTTAAAATCATGCCCCCTCCTGCCATCATCACTGAATTTAGTTCTGGTTACACAGAACAACCCTCTGAGATGTGAAGCTGAAGAAAAGAGATAATATGTAATACTTCTTAGCTAGAAAAGGCCTAGAGACTCACATGAAATTCATTCACTTGTTCCATAAGGTGGTGGCCAAGTACACAGTTGATGTGTAAAAAACAAAAATATTCCTGGACAGCAACATAACCTACTAGTTTTCCCAAAGACTGATCTCAGGTTTTGCCTGTGAGGTTTGAAGGAAAGTCTGCAGAGCTTTTAGGAAAACCTGCAAGTTGTTTGCTGCATCATCATTGCCATCATGGTTAGATTTGCCTTTGATTTCCTCTCCTCTCTCCTGCAAGCAGCAATGAGCCACATCTGTGCCTGACCTGTGGTACATGTGAGCAGATTTGCCAGTGAAAAGTCAGTGTCCAGAGATGGTCAGGACGCAGGAAGACTACTCACTTCTGTTGACTCCAAGTGGCCCTAGGGCTCCAGACCAGAATCACAGATTTTCAGGGACAAAGAAATAGCTGTCTTTTAAAATACTTGTGATATTATCTGTTTTCTCTTCCTTTCCTCTCACATCCTTTGAATGAATTAACACTGCCTGGGATCTAGTACATTTCTAAAGTGTTTGGTCCATCTTATGAATTTGAAACATTTGGTATTCCTAGACTGACTTATGTGCATATAGAAGATACTCTCTTCTGAATAATATGGTTTTCTTCATTTTACAGAAAGCACATCTTTATTTTCATTACAAAAATAATGGGAAAATATTCAAACAACATAGAAATGTCTTAAAAGACAACCCTACATAGCCCCACCTCCTAGATCAGCCACTGTTTATCACTTTGTTTATATTATTCCATATTTTTATGCACGTATGATCACATTTTGATAGATGAAATTTTCTTAGTGTTTATTATTTTCCAAATAGTATTCTAAAGTGCTTTATAAGTAATTATTCTTCAGAAGCTCTGTACCCATACAAACATTGATATTACTTTCAAAATCTTTTAAGTGAAATCACCAAGTCATGGACAGCCTTTCTCGTCTGTGCATATAGGTCATTCTTTATTCCTAATAG
The DNA here is from genome assembly GCF_000951035.1 of Colobus angolensis palliatus. NCBI lineage: Eukaryota > Metazoa > Chordata > Mammalia > Primates > Cercopithecidae > Colobus > Colobus angolensis. The sequence goes on from NW_012114755.1 coordinate 3,414,125, forward strand.
TCACGTAATTTTCCATTGAATGGATTTACCACAATATTGTTTAATCACTTTCATTTATGTTGTTTCCAATTTTTTGATGTTTAAAATATTAATATCCTTGTATTTTTTTTACATGTACATAACCATTTCAGTGGAATTGCTATATCAAAGGGTATGCACATTACATAGTTTCCTTAATACTTCCAAATTTTGCTCCCAAAAGATTATACCTATTTATATTCCCATCAACAAGATATGAGAGGGCTACTTTCTCTACCTACTTGATAGCACTTTTATCACTGTCTTCGGCAAAAAAAATCTTTCATTGTTTTGAAAGGAGGCAAATTATTTTAAGAAGCTGAAATAACCAGACCATTTGATAAAAATTGGCCTTGTTTACTGACACTGCTTTGACAACCAGTTGCCTTAACATAGTACAAAAAGCACTTGAGTTTGAGATCAAACTTTCTACTCTCAAGATACTTCTCCAGCCTCAGTTTCCCCTCTGTGAGTCTGAGGTCCTCCATCACTAAACCACTGTGAGGTGTGAATGAATTCTTTAGTTGGCACTGGCTATTGCGCCTCATCTGATGGGAGCGCCATCCGTTCTTTCTGGTGGGTTTCCTCCTCTGGTCTTCGTTCCGTGTCACTCCCTTCCTCTTTGTTCACTCCTTGTCATGAGCAGAAGAAAAGAGCCAGACATAGCTCGAGACAGAGTTTTATAACCTTCAGCACTATGTCATGTCTGAGTAAGTTTGGGGCCATTGATTTAGAATCTCTATAAACATGTCACTTTATGGTTGGCAAACCAAGTTATTTATCTGAGCTAGTGATTAGGAGATGTAACCATGGAAAAGTTGCCCACGTCCTGCTATTAACCAGGATTCTGACATAAAATTGCAGGTTAGCCTAGATGAAATTAATTCGGTCGTCCAAGTCATGCAGACAAAAATACGGTTGGGGTGGCCTGTTTCAGGTTACTTTCTTCATTTGTTCATTTCATCATCATTTATAGAGCACTTACTATCTGTCCAGCACTGGACCGGTTGTCGTGACAGGCAGAATTGAGACACAGACTCTGCTTCCCAGGGGCTCACAGTCTTGGGGTAGAATGACGCTCACATGTTCTATAACAGAGAGATGCTCAAAGTTGTGAGGAAAAAGATGAACGTAGCCAGGAAGACTCAGGGAGGACTTCCGAGAAGTGATACCATTTGTATTGATTTCCATTTCAAAATTTTTGCTTAGAGAAAAATAAAAGAAGTTTGGGAAGGAATGACTCGTCCTACACTTCCTGATCTGGGTGTTAATCTGACAGCAAATATGTTGGGTTCACTGTGTTATTCAACTCATATTCTATGGAGGGCCCATAGAGCGTAAACTTCTGCAAGATCATTTCTGTGATGGGTTAGGGCCTCCCTTGGTCATCAAGAGACCTTTGTCATTGCTGGAGCTATTATCCCAGGCCAGGGAGAGCTTAGGTGTTGGTTGGTTAGAGAGGGTGACAGCCATCTCTCTTTGGGAATCAGCTGTGATGTTCTTATGACCTTCTAGCTAGAACCCATAGTTGTCAAAGGGCTTAGAAAGCCAACCTAGAGCTGTGAACCAAGGTGGCATCATTGAATTTAAAGAATTCTCTGGGATATTGCCTGGAATGGAACTCAATGACCAGTGAGACCACCTGTTGAGGCTAAGTAGGCAGGATGGATTAGATGCTGCCAAATTTAGGGACTTCACAGATCACTGGAGGAAAAAACAAGAAGTTATACCAAGGTCTTGGGGCCAGTGTTCAGTTTTCTCAGGAGAGGAGTTTTGGGGACTTGCAATCAAAGAGAAAGCAAGTACTGTGAAGGCAGATCACTGCGTTTGAGTATTGGCTCTGCCGCTTCCCAGAAGTATGGCTCTGGACAAATGTCATGGTCACCAATGCATCTGCTCAGGATGACCCTCAAAAGACCATCACAGGCCATGCTTAGCACCATTCTAGTGCTGTACCCCTTCACCCCCAGGTAACAGCTCAGGTGTGAGGGAATAATACTTGAATAGGACGGGTGCACAAGTCCGTCCAGCTTCAAAGTCACATACCCCAAAGGAGTATGTAACAGCCCCATAAGTATAAATTCTAGGGTTCCTACAAGGATTAGGCCCAATCAATTGTCATAGAACTCAGAGAAACTCAAAATGATGGTGTCCCCAAGAAGTATTTATACCTCATTTATGGTTTTTCCCATCCAGATGTATCATTTTTACCATAAGCAATGTTGCTTAGTAATGGGCATTCTATCTTTATCACATTTCCAGGGCAACAGTTAGCAGGTTAACCCAAGGTCAAATTCTCATCTAAAAGAGGAAAAGGTTTTGTTAATCCTTTTCCAACAGGAAGTTATCTCACCTCTGAGATTCAGTTGATTTATCTTTGAAGTGGCAACAGGCTTCTATAGTCCTAATGATGGGAGAAAGTTAGATGTGAAGCATTCTTTCTCATTTTTTGCATAACCCAGTTAAAACTCTAGACTGTTGTCTCTCAAGGTGTGATTCATGGTCCATCTCATCATCCCTTGAGGTAATTGCTAAAAAGACAAATCCCCAGGCATTACAAACTGAGTCCTTCTAATTCATATATTTGAATAAGAGCCTAGAAGTTTACGTTTCACACCCATGAGATCTTAAGGCACTGGAGCTTGAGAACCCTAGTTTTAGCCGGACTTCTTGGTTACCTTTAGAAGAGAACCCCACCGGCCGGGCATGATGACTCACACCTGTGATCCCAGCACTTTGGGAGGCTGAGGCAGGAGGATTACTTGAGATCAGGAGTTTGAGACCATCCTAGTCAACACAGCAAAACCCTGTCTCTACTAAAAATACAAAAATTAGCTGGGCGTGGTGGCACACACCTGTGGTCCCAGTTACTCGGGAGGCTGAGGCAGGAGAATTGCTTGAACCCAGGAAGCAGAGGTTGCAGTGAGCCGACATCACACCACTGCACTCCATCCTAGGCAACAAAGCGAGAAAAGAGAACACTCCCTTTTCATTGCCCTTTAATTCTCGGCAACTACTTTGTAGTACATTGTTATGGGGAATGGAGGTAATATAGTAAGACACCTAGACAAAGGCCTAGCACATAGCAGGAGATGAATAAATGGGGAATCATTTAAATATATGTATACATTTTATCATATACATATTTACATTTATTCTCAGAGCCAGCAACGTATACTGGGTAGACTTAGCTACTTGCATAGGTCTTATTTTCTTTTGGCTTTGTGCTATTGCCTCACTAACCTTTAGCAAAGTTCTTTCTTGCATTTTTGATTTTTACATTTTCATTGCTGTCTTGTTTCTGCTGAGCTAATATATTCTTCTTTAGACTGGAGAAATTAAAAAGAAAGTGTCCCTTTGGGGTCTAAATAGGTGAGCAGAGGGAATACAAGACAAGGAGGTGCTCTGAGGGAGAAGTTAGCTCACCTTTCCCTAGCTGGAGAATCACCTTTTGGCTCTTTGTCTCCTTGGCACTTGCAGAGCTTGGTGGTACTTCATGTGGAGGAGAGCACTGTCCTGTTCAGAGGAAGGGCGAGCACTATTAAAGCTGCCTTAGAGAGGGACCTGAGTGATGTGCCCAACTGCCCTTATTCCACCCTAGCTTTTGTCCTTAACCTCAGGCATTACAATCAAACATCAAGGTGAAAGAAATTGTATCTGGTGCAGTCTCTTTCTCCCCCTTTGGGAGTCATTTTCTTGATCTGTGTAATTAAAAGAGCCTTCAGAAGAGGAGACACAAAAATCCCTCTAATGTGTGAAACTAATCACCTTTAATGCTGAAGCCATCCTTTTTTCACAGAGAAGAAGAAGAATGTCACCATGTTTGTTTTTCTCTAAAAATGGATACATTTCAAAACCAGTGTGTGAATGTATGGTTCTGCGATATATACTTTCTCTGAAATACAATAAACCTGGCTTTTTGTAACAGAGGGAGTAGAGAAAAAGAAAATAAATCATTTGGAAAGATGAAAGATCTATTTGATTAGTCTTGTCTCAGGAATAGAAAATGACTGGTTGATGTTCATCCGATCTTCAGATGATAAATCTCAGCATTTCTCTTGCTTCCATCTGTTACGTGGAAAGCATCACACATTCATGAATTCAATTTCATTTCAAGGATCATTGGGAGGGGGAAGTATTTACATTTCTGGGTGCTCTCATTATACTCATTTTTTTTTTATCAAGGTCTCGTCTGCAGTCAGGGCTTAGTTTAGTCATTCCTTAGTTTAAGGTCCTCTTTAAAAAGTTTGTTTCCTCCAAGTTTAGGTGTTTGACAGTGTTCATCAGCACAAGAAGATACATACATTTTGGGATAAATGAAGTTAACATTTCTGTGGGCATATGTAGCCCTTGTTCACCATGTGAAGTGCAAGCATGGAGTGCTGGTCAGAATGAGGAGAGAGACCCTGAACAGTAAAGCCTGGCAGCTCATGTAGCTGCAACTACTTACTGAGGAGTTTCTTGTGAATGTGCACTTGGCTGCCTCTCTGGGCCAAGGACGTGACATCCTCAGGCTTCAGTGACTCTCACAAATAAAGTGCTTGTTTCTTAGCTGCAGCTTGCCTTTGTGATTCCATCAATGTGTGCATTTCATTAGGATACTAGTGTGTAGCCCACGTGCCAGGGAGCCATCTTCTCCTAATGAAGGTGTCAGGGGGTTGCACTGAGAATATTTGAGACAATGGTCACGGTATATCTACTTGGTGGTGAGAGTGACACATGAGCCATTTGCAGGTGTCACGCCCTGTGGATGAATGGTCATGCTACATAGTGGTTGGTGCCAAGGCTCCATGGGACATAGTTCACATTCTTAGTGTCCTAGGGGCTCCTACAATGATTCCTTAGCAATGGTTATGCTAGTTCTTATGATGGCAAGGCTCCCCAAACTTTGTGGACAATGCACAGATAACTGCTGATGGAAATCAGTGACCTGGCCTGCTTCCTTCATAAGAGCAAAGATAAAGAAGGCCTCTTAACATCTAATGCTCCCTTCTCCTTTTTCAGAGTTGGAGAATCACAGCATTCTTCTGAAATGTGGAGTGGGAAATCTAAATGTGGAGTGGGGAAGCTATAATTACATAGCTTGGAAAAAGCAAAGTTAAAGAAAAATAAGTCCTTTGGCTCCAGGACAGCCTAGGACTGTAAGTCTCTGCTGCCCCCTACTGCCCAGGTTTTGTGTGTGTCTCCTAGAGTTTCTAGCCTGGCATTCTCAGGCACTGTGCTTGGGAGGATAATGACTTGCAGACTGTCTAAATGCTTTCTTCCAGACAGGGCCTCCCCACATTTGTTTCCTCAGTTTAGGAGAATGTATGTGAAGTGGAGAAAACCCACAGTGTGGGTGTGATCAAGTTCATGTGGCCTAGTGGAAAAACTTTCTCTTGAGTGGTGAGGAACTGACAGCAGGCCTGAGCTAAAATTGGTCTTCACAAAGCCATCCACCCACTCACATGGGCAGGCAGCCAGCTGGTGGATTCAAGGATCAGGTTTAGCCCTAAGAAGAAGGATCTTTGAAGGCACTAGTTGATTTTTGCTGCAAAAAGGTTATGCTAGATTTGGTTCCATTTTTAGGAGGCAAATAATTCTAAACCAGACTGTATAGTGTGGAATAAATGATTCTCTCCTTTATTATACATTCATATACTTGGAACTCAGTCCTTCATATATTCATGTGTCAGAGGTTATTTATTGAATGCCTTCTATGTACCAGGCATTATGCCAGCCACTGAGTATTCAAAAGTGAAAAACCAGATAATTTCTGCCTGCATGGAACTTAAAGTCTGACGGAAGAGACAGTAAACAAATGCAAACAGTATCATTACATTTTGTAGTGACTGCTCTTATAAAAAAAAAAAAAAGGCAGGTACTAGGAATGAACTTAATTCTCTGGATTAGGTAGAAATTTAATTCTCTGGACTAGGTACAACCTCTTCAGGGTGAGAGCCATAGCCAAAGTTTGCAGGGGTCCATTGTGCCCGTGATCCCCATTCTCCCACACAATGGTTGGAAATAAAAGATGTTTTTGAAAACATTTTTATGGAGCAAAACCAGTTCCCTTGCACAAATGAAGATCTATACCCTGAACTAGCTTTTTCCTTCTCTCTCTGGCCATAGGGAGTAGAAGTAAAAAAAAAAATTACAGGGAGGCAAGCTTTGGCTCCATATGTATATTGTAAAAAGAACTTTTCCCATTTGTCTTCTCATAGTTGAATAGGCTCTCTTGAGAGTAGTGAGTATCCTGACCCCAGCTCTATTCAACAGAGGCTTCATCCTCACTTGCTAGGGATGCTACAGGTGAGGTTTCTTATAATAGCAGGTAAGTTGGAATAGATTTTCTCTAAGATTGCTTGCAAATCTAGCATTTGATTACCCCAGGCAAGGGTAGAGTTGGTGTGATTCATTCTGGAAGAGTCTCCTCCACCTCAGTAATTTCACACATATCCCAAAACCCCACCTTTGGATTGGTTCCCTTAAAAGCATTCATTCATTCCAAAAATGCACTTTATTTTTGAGGGTGCTACTTGTACTCTAGGATTCATTTGTATGCTGGGAAAAGTCTGCATCTTATGTGGATATGCCTGTGTGCGTTGGTGATGACTTCTTTTATTCCATTCACATACTTGGGAAGATTTTTCCCTTAACTTCACTTAAATTGTCTTGAACTTGCCAAGTTCATGCTCGGAGGCCATCAGAGAGTTCACAGTCAGGGATGGATGCCACACAGAAGAAATCGTGACTACTTCGTCAGAAGTTGTATATGGGGTTTCCACCATTTAACACTTGGATCATTCCTTGACCTGATTTAAGAGCCAGATAGGAATGTTCATGCAATTTTTAAAAAAATCTGTTTCACTGACATGCTGTAGGGGGCAGTATTCATTAAGGAAAACCAGGGAGAGAGTCCAGGAAGAGCCAGTAATTTCGACCTTGTAGGGAAGAAACTGCGCCGTATTTTTTTTTTTTAACTATTTCTGTATACTAGAGACTCATCCATTCTGTCCTGTTGTTCATGCATGAATGAGGCTCTGACTTTCAGTAATGAACCTTCTTAGGGGGCTTAATTTGGCTTATGTTACATTCATCTGGCTCGGAGTGAAAACCAGTGAATACCTGTGAGGGAGAGGGACTTTTCCATATAGGACATATGTGCTAGGGCAAGGATTCTTACCGAGGTCACCTGACTCCAAGCTTTTGCTCTTTTAGCCACAATTTGAACCATTTCAGGCTCATACCTTCCAACACAAATAGTGTTTGCCTCCCCCAGAACATCTCCAAACCTGTTACTGCCTAGGAAATAGTTAATAATAAAACTTGAGGGGGCGAACTGTTTTTTGGACCCTCTCACCTTGATAAGTTTGGTGAAAAGGTGCCTTACTCACTCCTATCTCCCCAGCCCCTCAAAATGAATGGTTTCAAATCATAGCCATGTATGATTTCTTACACACCCAAGGCTGATGGGACAGTCTTGCTAAGGTACACCAGCTTCAGGGGGTCTCGGCTGGGCCTGCTCCAATGTCTGAGGGCATCTGGCACGTTGACTGCATGCTGGCTGATCTGTAATGGCCTCAGATGAGACAACTCAGATTTCTCTACATGATCTTTCATCCCCCAGCAGGCTGGTCTAAGCTATTCTTCTGGTGGTAGGTGAGTTCCAAGGCAGAGAGTTGAAATGTGCAAGGCCCTTTGAGGCCTAAACTCTGAAAGAGGACACCAGTTTTTGTCTTCATTCTGTTGGCCAAACCTAGTCATGTGACCTGCCCAAATTCTTGTGATTGGGAAATAGATTCCACCTACTGAAGGAGGAGCTGCAAAGTCACATTGCAAAGCATACATGGCACAGAAAGGGGTGAACACTAGGGGCTGTTTTTGTAATCAATCTACCACAATAAACACGTTGCACCCAGTGAATTTGTATTGATGGATTGGTTTCAGTTGTGAAGGTAATAGTCTGTTTCCACTGTAGTTGCATGAAAATGAGAATGCACTGAGCTCATTTAAGATGTACTAAGACATACTTGCAGTTTCCTGTAAGTTATGGGGGCATGTAGCTCTAAGAACTCACAGGGGAGAGCAGCCAAAGCATCCTTGGTTACCCCAATCCTATAGAAGGTGTCTCTAAGAAGCAGATGCTTTATGAGGCCCCTGTGGCCAAGGGAAGAAGGTAGGAACCAGCTGTTAAAGTAGAACTCTGCAAAACAGGTCTGACTCCACTTGAGCCTGTTCTCCGAGCCCATTCTCCAGCCTTTGGGATTCTTGGTATACACAGGCCTACACTTCTCTGCTTTCTCTTTCCCACACCAACTGGCAAAAGTTGTGTGATGAAGACGATCCAAATGCCAGACTTGGGCTCAGGACACCTGGGGTCTGGTCCCAGCAACTCTGCTTGATGACTGTGTGCGGCTTTGATGGGTCATTTAACACCTCTCAACTTGACATTCCTCAGCTCTAAAATGGAAATGAGGATAGCACCAACCACGTAAAGTTATTGTATGGTTTTCATGAGATGAAACATATGGGAAAATACCCTGAATTGTGTATATAAGGTTTGTTGAATCAATGATTTCATATGTGTCCAAAAGTCAGAAATGACTACAAAGGAGAAAGTAACCACAGCAGCTGAACTGAGAACCTCAGAGAGCCAGTTCTCCACTCCTGGTCCGTTGCTTCAGATCAAAAGTCTGAAGCACCCATGTAGCCACCTCTTCTTGCTCAGCCTCCTCTCTCCCTAATAAACCATGATGAAAGGTGTTTTTGAAAACCAAAGGACCAAGAAACACAGAATGACCTTCACTGAAAGGACAACTTTTAGTAAATGCCCACTTGACATAGTTTGGTAAATATCCACCCTGTTATCTTTTGCTCCTGATATCTTAGAAATGTCACTTATTGATTCTTGAAATCCCCCCCACTGCCACTCCTAGGGGGAGGGGGAATTTGAGATGGAAGTATTGATTGAAACTAGCAAACACTGAAAGAAGCATTTGTTAGGTTGTCCTTTCCTTTTTTATAAATTGGCCAAAGTAGACGAAAGAAGATACATCTTTTGGCAGAGTTTTAAACAAAAGGAAATTAGCCAATTATACTCCTATAAAACAACATTTGAAAGTCAGAATTGATGATTTTTCCACAGTGTTTTGGAACAAAGTACTCTGATAGGTGAAGGATCAAAAGACTTTTCTCTGAATATGATTTTATTTTTCATTTTATTTGTTATCATCCTTCAATGTGGGTGCCCTGATTGTCTTAATGCATCCAAACCCACAATATGCAACTTGCTGCCCCATTGCTGGGGGCTGGTGACTACAGTGTCTTTGGACAGATTAGAGGAAAGACATTGTAGCTGAACTCACAGGCAGCCCCCAGCAAAGGAGCAGGGAGCTTTCTGTGTTCCCTTCAGTCTGAGTGTGCCAAGATGCCCTGGCTCTGGCCTTGAGGTGTTAGTCAGCATTAGCGCTTATGATCTTGGCAACCAGAATGGCCACTGCTGGCCGAAAACTGATCAGAACTGTTCAGTCTCATTAAGGAGCCCCTCAGATCACCTTCTGACATGTAACGCTTCAGAAATCATCAAACGGCTAAGGTAGAGGCTGGCTTCCTTGAAGTCTTCCCAAAGGCTTTGGCATATCTGCCTTTTGGATGAGCTTAACTAAACAGAGAGCTTTTGAGGTCCAGGGTGAGTGTGGGAGCTCTCAGGGCACTGGAAGTAGTGGGAGGAGGGTATACTGAGCTTTTCTTGGCCCACCCGTTCACTCCCTCCTTCCTCCCTTAACCTCTTCCTCATCCTCACTGGTAACTCTCCAACACCAGGAGGAGGAGACATTACACAGAGTGCTGCTCTGTATTTAATGAATAAATAAGTGCCTCTATCCTCTGCAGCACTGTCCAACAGTACTTTCTGCAATGATGGAAATAACCTACGCTCTATGCTGTCTAATATGGTAGCCACTAGTGCTACATGTGACTATTAACAATTGACATGTGGTTAGTGCGGATGAATAACCGAATTTTTAATGTAGTAAATTTTAATTCATTTAAATGGCCACATTTGCTAGTGGATATGGTATTTGACAGCACAGCTCTGGATAATTATTCATTGAGCAGCCAGTGAGTCTGCTGCTGAAGTCTGTCATTTAAAAAATGTCATTCTAGGCACAAAAGGCCAAATATTGTATGATCCCATTTATATGAAATCTCCAGAGTAGGCAAATCTATAGAGACAAAAAATAGATTAGTGGTTGCTAGGGCTGCGGAGTGGGGATAGAGGAGGGATGAGGAGTGGCTAGAGTTTGTTTTTGATATGATGAAAATGTTTTAAAATTAGATTGTGGTGATGGTTGTAGAACTTCATGAGTATGAGGATACAAAAAACCATTGAATCACTCTAAATACATGAATTTCATGGTGTGTGAATTATATGTCAATAGAGTGGTTTTAAAAATGGGTTTCTGTTCATGCCATATTCAAGTAGATATTATAACTCTAGCTCTTCTACGCCAAAATATTAGTGGTTAAATGTCTTCCCTTCCTTGGACCTCAGTTTCCCCTCAATTAAAAGAGAGTATTGATTTTGCCTCAAGGATACTAAAGGAGAGAATTTCTGGTCCTCGTTTCCCTGTATATATTTAACTTTAATCCAGTTCATATGGGATGCGACTGTAGTACCCCCTCCTGGGACCCCAGTTCTAGACAGTGCCCCATTCCAGGAGTACCCCAGGCAGTAAACGGAGCATTGACACAGGTAACTGGCCACCCCACTCTGGGCATTCCCACTGGAACCACAGCATAGATAGAAGGCCTTTGGTGCTGGCCTAGGAATTTTAAGTAATGCCTGAGACATTTATCTTTCTGCCTCTGATCCAGATAAAAACAGATTGTAACTTTGAGTTGTCAATTGATGCTAATGCACAGAAACAGCTTTCCATACCCTTAGTGAGCAAAGACTCTGGCCAGGGAAGAGGTGGGGAGTTGGGGGTAGGAGGAGATTCCTGGCTGTAAACATCTCATAGTTTTCTGTGGTTTGTGGTCCAGGGGTCCTGTGTAATCTCTGGGAAGCACATTTCTTCAGAAGCAAGCTTGGTCTTTTTCTTCTCCCACTTCTCAGCTGCTCTTTTTGAAATCAAAAGCCTGCTATAGGGTTGCAAATTAGTGACATCAGAAGAAGTAATAGTTGCCTTCAGGTTCCTCCTCCTCCTCTTCATCACTTTCCTAAAGCCTTCCATGTGTGTCAACAACAGATGTTACAAATGCCTGCCGTATAAATAACTTTATAAGGTTATAAAGTTATATAATAACTTATATAACTGCTTATAATATAGGTGAGGAGATGGATTGTGAATAGAAAGGGGGCCCTGAAACAGTAACAACAAAGAAAATGGTAACAGTAGCTGGCCATTGGGGGTGATTGAGTTATTATGTGCCTGGAGGTGTGTTAGGTACTTTGCATACATAGTCTCATTTAATCCCTCACATCACTATTAGGAAGTGTCAGTAGTAACATCTCCGTTTTATAGATAAACTGAAGCTCAGAGTGGTTAAATAATGGGCCTACATGATGCAGCTAAGGGCTAGGGTTGATATTTGAACCAGAATCTGCATCACTGCAAAGCTAGTATTTTGCTTTTAACCCTCATGCTATCATATAAGCTAGTTTCTACTAAATTTACTAATCATTGAGCCCCTCTTTTACGTTAAATGCTGTACAAATTGCTGGAGGTGCAACTGTGAACAAAACCAGCCAATGCCAGATGAGTAGTCCAGGCAGTCAGAGTCATGGAAATTCAGAGAAGAAAGTGGAATCTTAGGGACTGGGAGAAGGTAGACAAGGCGAGTTCATATAGAACTGGAACTTAAAGGAAGAGTATGAAGTTCTTGAAACTGTATAGGGACACTCTAAATCAGAGGGGCTCTGGAGTTTGTTTTCTGACATATCAGCATGTTAAGAGAAAAACAAAAATAACCAGCCGGGCGTGGTGGTTCACGCCTGTAATCCTAGCACTTTGGGAGGCCAAGGCAGGCTGATTTCCTGAGCTCAGGAGTTCGAGACCAGCTTGGGCTACATGGTGAAACTCTGTCTACTAAATACAAAAAATTAGCCAGGTATGGTGGTATGCGCCTGTAATCCCAGCTACTCAGGAGGCTGAGGCAGAAGAATTGCTCGAACCTGAGAGGCGGAGGTTGCAGTGAGCCGAGATAGCGCCACTGCACTCCAGCCTGGGTGACAGAGTGAGACTCTGTCTCCAAAATAAATAAAACTAAATTTAAAAAACCCAAACACCACATGTGAAAAGATCATGATAATTTGAACTCATTTTTCTTAGGACAATGATCACTTCTCCCTCTGCAATGCCCTTAAGTGTAAGGTAATGCTTAATCTCTGTCTCATTGGCTTTTACAGTGTCATCATTTTGCAAGCACTTTTTTTATTTTTTGGTCTTGATTTCATCTGGGGCAAGGACAGGACTCAGCAAATATTTGTGAGCTGGAAGGGAACTGTAGCCAACTCTAGTGGCTATATGGTGCCTGAAGTCCCAGCATGTGCCAGATGGTGTGCTTGGAATAGGGACAGGACACGTAGCACAGAAACAGACACTTGTAATATCCTGTGATAAGTACCTATAGTACATTTATATCTGGAAGGGGCATCCAATCCAATCTTGGAGGAGTCAGGAAGGTATCCTGGAAGAAGTGAGGTCTAAGCTGAAAACTGTATTAGCTACGTAGAATAAGGAAAGAGTATTCTAGACAGAACAGCGTGTGCAAACTCTAGGTGGTAAAAAGGGGCATGGCTTGATAGAGGAAAGTCAAGTGTGTGCATATGTGTAGGTGTCTGAATGAAGTAGGCAAAATGACTTTCTCAATTCTAACCAGCAAATTGGTGCTAGGCTCCAAGTTTTATGAGGGCAGGGAGCGTGCCTGTCATGTTCAATAAATCCTTGTCGAAGAATTGAGAGGACGGTGGTCAAAAAGGGATCAGAACCCAGGCTTTCTGAATCTCTTTCATGTTTTACCCTGTCACCTCACTCTAAGAATTCTTCGTCAGTTCCAAATTGACCTCAGACAGTAGATGACCTAGAATGCCCACCCAAGCCAGTCAGGGCAGAAATCAATTTCTTGGTGGGGGACAGAGCTGTAGCAAAGGCTGAGACTCCAAACTTCTGTCCAAGGAGCTTTGCTAATAACTTGGTTGGCTTACATGAAAGGGAGAGCGCATCTTGATCCAGTGATCGGTTGATTTGTGGACATGGGGAAACCTGATAGAGCTCTGTGGTGATGAAGTTCTGGGCCACCTAAATCCTAGTAGGTTTCAGCATCTGTTAGCAAAAGGCAGCTCTCAACCTTTGAGAGTGCAAGTGGTAACATCTGCAGCCACTCTGGCGATTCTAACTGGCAAAAATGATGGATTGCAGGCATTTCATCATTGAATTTCTACTAGGTTACATCCTGACTTAATCTTTTGGTGCTTACATTCTAATTTTTAAGCAAAATATCTGTGTTTGGTAGTAGTTCTTCAACTTTATCTCATTAAATAAAGTTTAGTGAACTGCCAAAGACAAGATGAGTTAGGGCCAATGTTTTTGAAATAGAAAAAATGGAAATGGAATTTACATCTGGACTCTAGGACATTTTGCTGCTTCGCTTGCAGAATAAGAGCAAAAAAGTGATTCTTGTATGATTCTGTATCTCTTGCGAAAGTCCTCTTTGCTTTCAGACACCCACAGCTTTGAGCAAATGTTTACATTCCAGTTAAACACATTTGGACTTTAATGTCTGTGCTGCTGATTACCAAAATGTTAAATAAATGAAACAAAAAAGAAAATTTGTTTCAATGTAATGTTTTAGAATGCCTGACGCCCCTTACCCAACGCTGTGAGACTGGTCACTGTTGATCTTTGTGTCCCCATAACCTGGCATAAAATAGAGATGCATTAAATGAAGGAATGCATCCTTTAGAGTTCATGTCAAATGCTCATTGTCATGAAGACCGTCTGTCATTTAACTAGAAACCCTCGCCCTTGGGACCACGTCCTTATAGGCATGTTTCTTCTAACCCTGGTGTAAATTTCCCAGAGACCCAGACTGTGCCTTATTTCTCTTTATACCCAGCTAACCCCTCTAAGGAACATCACTGTATGTATACATTTTGCTCGTCCAGTGTGTTTGCTTACAGACTGACTTCCCTAAGCTGAAAACTTACTGCAATTCGGAGAGAAACTAGATTGAGCAGAACATTTTAGTGCTTCATGTTACTAAAGGCAGGGATAGGGCATGTAATCTGAGTTGTCCAGGGAAACCCATGCATTCCTGGCTGCTATTTTAAGACTCTCCTCCTAATAAACTGATATCCTTCAGGTTTATTTGGTTTAACTCCTGCTCTGGCCGTTTGGCTTGTTTCTGTGCATCAGAGTTGTCATGAAAGCTGCTCCTCCAGGATTCCAGCTGGACAGCTGCAGAATCGCTGGCATTTTTCTTTCCTTGACTCTGTATTGACAGCAGGTTTGAATCACTCTGTCCTGTTTTGTGTAATATAACCAGGTCAGAAATCATTTGAAAAACAATTAGGGTGCCTAATTTGATCTCATTTTCAGCGAAAGGGAGGCATTGCCTGGTACATTTTGTATTTTTTGTGTTTGGGGCTTTATTAAGAACATAAAAGGACCTCCCTCTTCTGCCCTTCTATTTCCTGCTGATTAACATGAGAGTGTGGGGGAGCCTTTCCCAGTCTGTAATATCCCATCAGTCCCACATCCTTGTATGCTGTCTTGTAGAAACCTGTCTGCTCATTCCTTCACTGCTGGCCACCCCAGTTGGTCTTATCTTCCTGTCAGCTGGGTTTCTGGCTGGCTTTCTTAAGCTCACACCAATCCCTGGCAGAGCTCCTCTTCATACAGAGAGAGGCAGAAATCCTGCAAATTGTAAACTAGCAAAATGTACAAATTTAGCCAGAACTGCCTATGTGTGCCCCTGCCCGGTTATAAGCCAAATTCATGCCGTGCCTTTCCCTAAGAGGATGAGACTTCAAAGCACAGAGAGGAAGGAGGGAGGCTGTCAAAACTTTAATTCCAGATCTACTAATGCAGAGAGTGACCCTGAGAAGCAACCATGCTCTCTGGGCCTTAGATTCCTCCATCGCACTAGCTGACCTCAGCGCTTCCTTTTAGTTCTATGTACTTTGATCACATTATAGTTACCTGATGTCTGGCGACTAGCTCTAAGCCTTTCTTATCCCTGTGCCTACCTTAGTCTCCTATAGGGACCGCATAGTCTCCAAAAACTACTACAACTCTGGATAAAACCTTGTCTTGGCAAAACCTAAGCAAAGGCTTCATCCATGGAAATTGCCTTTAACCTAGACATCAGCTGTGGACTCCCCGAGTCAGTGTTATTGCTGGAGTCGGCTTCTACTAGCACATCAGAGTGAATTTTTTAATTTTCAGGAGTTTTGCAAGCCAGTTGATGTTGTGCTGGTAGCTTGAAATCTGCCATAGCAGGAGTATCTACACCACAGGAATTGGCAAACACTATGAATCAGAACTTTTTTTTTCCCCTTCAGAATCAATTGTTAGTCATTTGCCAGCCTATGCTGCATTAAATGTGAGTTGGAGAACTCACATGTGGAAGACCCAGTGTCCTTTTTAATCTTTTTGGAAATGTTTCCTTTTGCTTATTTTGTTTTGTTGGGATAAAGGTGGTGTCATATTACTGTTGGTCACTATTTTTGCCTAGTCTGTTCTGCTGAAATACTTGCACTTACAGGTCATGGATCTTCATTCTCTGTGTAATATCCCTCTCTTACCCACTGGAACCACCCCAAATGATTCTCAGAAAAGCGAGACAGGCTTTGGGCATTGCAGACTGTTTCTGAAAGTTTAAGGCTGTGGAGGGGTTATATGATTGCAATACAAACTGCTGAAAATTTAATATTGTTGTTCCTGTTCTTAAAAGTTCTTCAGCTCCCTTGCCACTTAGAATTTCTCCACGGCCACCTTTTGTTTTGTTCTTAATAGTCCAGCCTTCTGTTTATTGTTCAGCCTCGCCTCCCTTTTCCTCTCCTTTCTACTTTTCTCCTGTCTTTTTATACAGAGAAGTTTATCTCTGTTTTCTTATCTCCTTTCAGAGCATACCCTTAGAGCTTTATCTTCCACATGTGGAGTAACCTGTCCAACGTTAGTTAAAGTTGGTGCACAGCTTTGCTGCACTAATCCGGTGCATTCATGTGGTGCATATTTGTGGAGTCCTGACTTTTTCCAGCCACTGTGCTTTCAAGAAACCCAGTTGATCATGGAGTACACCAGCAGCTGGGTTTTCAGTGGGGCATTGGGGAGAAATCCCCTGTCAGAAGTTATCTGATTTTCATAAAGGGGAAAATGACTTCTGTTGAGAAGAGGAAAATTGTAGCCAGGTAAAATTCTTAACATAAAATTTGAAACACTGAATCACCATTTCTCCTCTCTCTTTAATTATTGGAAGACTCTTCACCATGGCCTATAAGACTCCATGAGCTGACCTCATTTTTTGCTGTCCCCTCCCTTCTTACTGGAAGCTTCTGCCATATCAAATAGTATGTGTTTTCATGCAAAGGCCATACTGTCTTATAATCAGCCTCTGTCACTGCAGCTCTCCATTTGAAGAGATCCACTTTCCTCATCCTTCTTCCCACCAAGTTTCTGACTCATCTTTTGTTTTAGGTTAGATTTTGTTTCCTCTAGAAATCTTTCCCTGACCTCTGGAGACTGAGTTTGGAGCCCCTTCTCTGAGTTCTCCTGCCCCCTATTCTACTCCCTAGTTGTCCTCCTCAGGTTTCATGGTTATCTTGTTGGTCCTTCATGAGCAGGTGAGCTCCTGGAGGTCAGGGACTGAACCTCATTTTCTTCTCTCTCCATTGCCATTATAGGACTTGGCATACGGAGACATTAAAGTATTTGTTAAGTACTTTAATATTTGTTAGTATAGTGAATAAATGTGTGAGCTATAGAGTAATTATTTACAGCTCAGACTCTGGAGCCACACAGATGTATACCTGTCATCTGACATTGGAAAAGCTACTTAGTCTCTTCAAGCCTCGGTTTCCTCATCTGTAAAATGGGGATATAGCAGTACCTACTTCATAGGGTTATTGTGAGGAGTAAATTAGGTGATGCAAGTACAGTACTTGGCATAGTGCCTTTTATACAATACATACTCAATGAGTTATTAAACTATTAATGATTAAAATCATGAAGAGCAAATGAAAGGGAAATAAACTAGTGTTTTTGGTATATGTACCAAAAACCAATAACATCTACCATTTAACTGGAAGATAAATTATCCTATTCCCAAATATCTTCCAAAGCTATACCTGTGATTTTCAGTACCAGATACTAATGTTCAGCAATGCAGCCCAAAGCATCACAGAGTTTTCAGTTAGACCCAAGTTTACTAAGAAAGGGAAATAGAATAACATGCTTTTGAGGAAAAAAATAAAATCAGTGTACATTAAAACATAAAAGTTGCTGTTGCTGTTAACTGGCTTAAATAGAAAATGTGGCTAACTAGAACATCTCTTTTCAGTTTAAAGGATTTCTAATTAGTGTCTTTGCAGTAACAACTGTGTTAAATTGATCTAATCATGTCTGTCTAACCCTCATGCATGCATTCACCCACTTTATCAAACAAAATTTATTCTGTATCACATACTGGAGATAGATGAATGAAACAGAGCCCCAGGCTTCAAGGACTTAATATTCTGGAGCAAGGGATGGCAGACTTTCTCTCAAATGTCCGGACAATAAATATTTTGGACTTCGAGGGCCATAGGGTCTCTGGTGCAGCTATTCAACTCTTCCACTGTAGTGAGAAAGCTGCTATAGACAATATGTAAATGAATGAGTGTGGCTGTGAGCTGAAAGTGAGCTGCAGTGAGCTGAAATCTGGCCACTGCACTCCAGTCCGGGCGACAGAGCGAGACTCCGCCTCAAAAAAAAAAAAAAAAAAAAAGGATAATGAAACTGAGGCAACAGACTATAGCCCCATTGGACAGACCTGGATTTGAATCCTACCTCTACATTCTCCAGCTTTTTGATATCAGGCCAATGACTCAACCTCTCCAAGCCTGAATTTACTGTTCTGTAAAATAGGCTTGATAATGCCCTCTTCGGGGAGAGAGGGCAGATTTCATTTACGAAAATAGGTGGGGAGCTGGATTTGGCCTTCAGGCCCAGGCTTACCAGCTTCCATCCTAGAGGAGTGAGTTAAGTCTGTACCAGTCTACTAATAAGTACAGAAGGCCAAGATCTGTGAAGGATAGAGAATGGGGAGATGAGAAGACAATGGGTTAGGAAATGGGTTATGGAACTGGGGGTACTTTGAGAAGTAAAGGAGAAGAACTAGGGCCAAGAGGAAGAAATGCATCACTCCCTTGATGCAGAAGCAGGCAATGCTGGTGTAACTAAGAGATCAGGTGTCCTGGATGAACCCTGCCCAGCCTAGATGCTTCAAGGACCTATCTGCCCTCTAGAGATCTGATTGAATAATATGGAACCTGCCTCAGGATTTCTGTGAGTTCCCATGAGGTGCTGCCTGCAGCATCTCTGTGAAGGTGGTCTCTACTCCACCCCAACATTTTGTACGCAGAAGCCCACCTCCTTGCTGGTTTCCAAGAGATATGCATTCACAGCAAGCATTTCATATTTTTAGTAACTTTTGTGACAGTAGATTGTTGAGGGAGGGGGTATCACAGGGAGGGAAATACTGCACACCCCATGTTCCCTAGCAATTTTCTGCCTTCTGTAAGGCAGCTGCTGTTCTCCTAGGGCCTCAGTTTCTGGCCCAGGTGGCTTGTCAAGGAATTATCCTACCAGAGACAACTCTCCCCTCTAACTGAAATGTCATTGCCCCCTTATCCTCACAGATAGTGGCTTCTAAGCAATATTCTGTATCCCCCTCTCATCTCACATCTACCTCATTTCATAGCTTTGGTCTCACAGGGCTGTTTTTGTTTTTGTTTTTGTTTTTGTTTGAGACAGAGTCTCACTCTAACACCCAGGCTGGAGTGCAGTGGCATGATCTCGGCTCACTGCAACCTCTGCCTCCGAGGTTCAAGTGATTCTCCTGCCTCAGCCTCCCGTGTAGCTGGGATTACAGGTACCTGCCACTATGCCTGGCTAATTTTTGTATTTTTAGTAGAGACAGGGTTTTGCCATGTTGGCCAAGGCAAGCTGGTCTCGAACTCCTGACCTCAAGTGATCCACCCACCTTGGCCTCCAAAAGTGCTGGGATTACAAGTGTGAGCCACCGCACCCGGCCAGGTTTGTTAATTTTTATAAAGGATAATGAGGCCAGGCGCGGTGGCTCAAGCCTGTAATCCCAGCACTTTGGGAGGCCGAGACGGGCAGATCACGAGGTCAGGAGATCGAGACCATCCTGGCTAACACAGTGAAACCCCGTCTCTACTAAAAATACAAAAACTAGCCGGGCGAGGTGGCGGGCACCTGTAGTCCCAGCTACTCCGGGGGCTGAGGCAGGAGAATGGCGTAAACCCGGGAGGCGGAGCTTGCAGTGAGCTGAAATCTGGCCACTGCACTCCAGTCCGGGCGACAGAGCAAGACTCCGCCTCAAAAAAAAAAAAAAAAAAAAAAATAAAGGATAATGAAACTGAGGCAACACACTATAGCCCCACTAAACAGACCTGGATTTGAATCCTACCTCTACATTCTCCAGCTTTTTGATATCAGGCCAATGACTCAACCTCTCCGAGCCTGAATTTACTGTTCTGTAAAATAGGCTTGATAATGCCCTCTTCGGGGAGAGAACCTGGGTCCGTCAAGCCCAGTGCACCTCAGTGTGGAGCTAATGCTGGTTGTCTTTTTTGCCTTCATCTTCTCCTTTAAGTCCCAAATTGAGAGGATAACATTGTGTTTGGGTCTGCCATTCATTTACATCTTTAGTACAAAATGTGACTCTTGCTGGAGAAAGTTTAGCCATTTGTCTCAAACTACTGGTATCTGGATTGACAGCTGGGAGTGGTTAGGTCAATAGTCAGTTTGATATTATTTGAAACCATCAACTTTGCTTCTGGCTTGTCAGCCAAATTTGGGGAAAAAATGAGAGTTGAGTCTGCATGCCTGTTTTTTTCCATCATGGACTGGGAGGTGACTTGTAAGCATTCTTCATTGTGGAAATAAATTCAGTACGTGCAACTGAATAAAAAAAGTATATGCATGCTGGGTGAGCAGAGAAGAACAACATTCTGGTTGAGTTATATGTCCCATTTTTCATTATGCTTGGGTGGAATAGATATGCCCCTGGAATTTCTGGTTATGATTAGTATCATGAATGTATTTGGCTGACCAGATTTTGCCCTGATCAAGTACAGAATCTATATATTTTGTCCTCCTGAGTTTGATTTTAATCACTAGGCATGGACCCCAGGACATTTTATTTCCCTTTCCTACTTTGCAAAGGGTTTAGTTCTAGAAGTTTCATGCAGTCATTCTGTGGCTTGAATGAATTCTTGACTCCCACTTGCCCTCAGACTGAGTTAGGCAACCCCTTTTGTGATCCACAGGTCTGTAACCCAATCATCACGACAGCTTCTTGCTTTGTCCTTCCTTCTGCTTTATGCTCTGTTTCATCCCCAAGACCTGGAACCCCTTGAAGGCATAGACCATGTATGCATTGCTGTATCCCTAACACCTGGGAAAGTACCTGGAGCAGAAGAAATGTCAAAAGAAAAATAAAAGTTGGAAGGATGGGATGAGATAGGGTGATTGGAGAAGAAAACATGCAACATTGTGGTTATTTTAGGATTCCGAGGAGAAATGTGGCCAAATAACTTTGAGCCCAGTCATATCCCTGGTTCCTGTACATCCAGAATTCATTATTCAAGATGACAAAGATTCTCTGAAACAAAATTTAATAAACTTGAGCATGTTTAAGTTGGAATTAAAACCTCCAAGCTGGTCTGTGAGTGAGCCTGGTTTCCATGTTCTATCTCGTAGCCGTGCACGTGGGTGAGAAGCTCCTTGAGTCCTTGTTCACCAAGGTTCATATGAAGAGCTCTTTGAGCCTTATGGAAACAGAGTAGATGTTGCCAAAAGTGACTGAGTCACCACTCCAGACAGTGAGAACTGTGTGTTTACTGGGCTGCTTCCAGCCAGCCTGGTGAAGTTGATGGGGCACACAGGCCAATGCCTGTCAGGCACAGGGCCCTGGCTCAGAGTGGGAATATGGCAGAGGTCAGCTTGGGCGGGGTCGTGGGAGCCACATATGAAACCGTGGCAATGGAAGGACAGTTCTCTCTTTCTCTATAAGGTTGGGTTAGAGACCTGGTCCCATCTTGCTTATAAAAGAGAATAATGCCACCAAAATTTGGTACAGCTATATCTTGCTTTAAGAAAGCCCAGTATTAGTAGGGAAGAATAAGAATTAATCTCAGCATTTTGCAGTTTGCAGTGTGCTTTCACATCATTGCCCTTTTGCTGCTCTTGAGGAGGGAAGAAAGCTTTAGTCACCATCTCCATTTAATAAAGTTCATTGATTAAGAAAAGCATGGGACCAGACACGGTGGCTCATGCCTGTAATCCCAGGACTTTGGGAGGCCAAGACAGGAGGATTACTTGAGCCCAGGGGTTCGAGGCCAGCCTGGACAAGACAGTGAGACCCCCAATGTTGTTCTTCTCTGCTCACCCAGCATGCATATACTTTTTTCATTCAGTTGCACGTACTGAATTTATTTCCACAATGAAGAATGCTTACAAGTCACCTCCCAGTCCATGATGGAAAATGGTACCGTGTATCTGTGGTTCTAGTTACATGGGAGGCTGAGGCAAGAGAATTGCTTGAACCCAGGAGGTGAGGCTGTAGTGAGCCATGTTTGCACTACTGCACTCCATCCTGGGCAACAGAGCAAGACCCTGTCTCAAAAAAAACTAAGAAGAGCATGGACTTTATTGTTCAAATTCTTACTTTACCACTTACAAGCCATGACTTGGGCAAGTTGCTAATGTCTCTGAGCTGCAGTAAATCCATTGCCTCAGATACTTGCATGAATTAATGAAATAATTAAATAAACCTGTTAAATGAAATTATTATTATTTATTTATTTGAGATGGAGTCTCACTCTGTCACCCAGACTGGAGTGCAGTGGCTCGATCTCAGCTCACTGCAACCTCTGCCTCCCAGGTTCAAGCGATTCCCCTGCCTCAGCCTCCTAACTGGGATTACAGGCGTGTGCCACTATGCCTGGCTAATTTTTTTGTGTTTTTAGTCAAGATGGGGTTTCCCCATGTTAGTCAGGATGATCTTGATCTCCTGACCTTGTGACCTACCCACCTTGGCCTCCCAAAGTGCTGGGATTACAGGCATGAGTCACCATGCCTGGCTAAATGAAATTATTTAAAGCACTTAGTACAGTGCCTGGTACATAGATGGCATTCAAAAAGTGCTAGTTATTAGTGTTAGTTTTATTTTTACTTATGAATAAACTGGAGCTTAGCTAGACTCAAGATTACCAAGCTTTTAAGTTGGACTTGAACCCATTCACAAAGTTTGATGATTACATAATTCTAAGGGTAGTCTGAATAGCACAGAACAGAATAAGATGATTATCTTGGCATTCTTTCCACTTCATTATAGTTATCTGATTTTTAAAGGTAACTTAGCCTTACAAATAATTGTTAGGATTCCTCTAAATGAGTGCTTCTTTGCAAAACCTCAATCTACCACCGACTTGTCACAGCCAGACCTATTACATAAAATAAAACAGACACGTGGAGGAAATTGCTTCCTGATTTAGGTGAGTAAAGCTGGTGAGAAGTCTCTTGGGGCATTTTCTATCTCAGTATATTTCATTTTTTCAGAAGAATTCTGTTTCCCCATTAAGAAGACAACTGTCAGGTGAAAAGGCCCAGAAATCTGGTAGGGCTGTGTGTGGATCAGTCACATCCGTAAAGCCCTGAAATTGTTTGATCTATCTGATACTAAGTGTCTGCATTCTTGGCAGAATCAGGATAAATGACTCCTTTTCTTCCTCTGTTCCTGCACATTTGGCATAATACACTCATAGACAGTGAATAATAGTCCAATTCAGCTCTCAGTTTCTGCATTGATTCCCCCAGAGAAATATAATAAGCTCGTTCTTTGGTTGGCTCCTGATTTTGATTGACAGAAAAAATAACAGCAGAAAGATTACATTTTGCCAGCATCCTAAATTTTGAAGAACAAAAAACATATTTAAATGACTGCTAAACTGTCTGACGTTGCTATTTTTAAAAAGAACCTCCTGGAGGGAAACATTCTCTTTTTCTTCAGGGAAGGAGTTAAAGGTCAACAAACTTTGTTGTCAAGTTTCTAAAAGCTGTTGACAGAAGACTTGATGAAAATACTATATCTTGTTCCCAGAGAAAAGCACATATTTTGAGAGTCCAGTTTATTGTCCCTTCTCAAGGTGGGGTAGACTAGAAGTGCAGCTTACATGTGTGAACTTTGAAATAAAGTTGCCTAGCTCTAATCTGTTTGATCTTGGGTAACTTACTAAACCCCTATGCCTCAATTGTCTTCACTGGTAAAATGGGATCATTATTACCTACCTCACTGGATTTATAGCACGAATAAAAGAAGTTAAAAACAAGAAAAATGCTTAGCGCTGTGCCTGGCACAAAGTGCATGCTCTGAAATATTGACTGTTATCCTTCTAAACATGTGTTGTTAGTAATATTGCTATGAGTATATATATGTGTGTGTGTGTATATATACATGTATATGTATATAAATATATTTTGTATATAAATATGTGTGTATATATACATATATATGTATATATATTTTGCCATGGAAAATTTTTGTCCAGTAAAATCTTAGAGAGCCGCTCTGGTAGAAGTGGAGCAGAGAATATATAAAAATAGGCTGACTCAATTCTCCTTTTCCACAATTGCTATAAATACTCTCTGACCTCACCCTCCTCAACTGTTCCCAAGATTGCTCCAGGGAACCCCAGGGCTCCCCCCAACACCCACTGCTGTAATGGGTCCTCAGTCTCTCACTGTCCAAACACTCTTGTTCAGAATGGTCCTGAGTTATGGACTGCTCTGGCAGGTGTTGCTGTAACTTTTTTTTTTCTTCTTCTTTGCCGCCCTGTGTCTTTGGGCAGAAAAACTAAAGGGAAAGAAAAGCCACCTTGTTCAGAAGAGTTCTTCTACTGTTGCCTTCTCCTTCGCTGTCTCTTCTCTAAAGCCGAGGGTCTCTGTCATTTTGGCCACTCTTCCTTGAGCATGGTTTAGGGTCATCCTCGTCCTTTAGGGCAAACTATAGTTTCTCAGTGTGTGTTGTAAGATTTGAACTCTATGAACACCTGGTTTTTGAACTTCAGTATCTATTACAGTTACCTGGGGAGCTAGTTAAAAACCCCTGTTTCGGCCGGGCGCGGTGGCTCAAGCCTGTAATCCCAGCACTTTGGGAGGGCGAGACGGGCAGATCACAAGGTCAGGAGATCGAGACCATCCTGGCTAACACGGTGAAACCCCGTCTCTACTAAAAAATACAAAAAACTAGCCGGGCAAGGTGGCGGGCGCCTGTAGTCCCAGCTACTCGGGAGGCTGAGACAGGAGAGTGGCATAAACCCAGGAGGCGGAGCTTGCAGTGAGCTGAAATCCGGCCACTGCACTCCAGCCTGGGCGGCAGAGCGAGACTCCGTCTCAAAAAAAAAAACACAAAAACCCTGTTTCTTGGGTCCCTCCCCAGAGATACTCTGATTTGGTATGTTTAGGGTAGTGCCGGGGAAGCTGTGTTACTTAACAAATTCCAGAATCCCAAGTTTAGTAGCAGCTGTGGCATTTACTGAATGTGAGACCTTGGAAAAGTCATTACCTGCCCACGGTTCTGTTGCCCGCTTTGAGAAAAGAATGTCTTAAAGTAGCTGATCTCCAAGAAGCCTTTCCAGGTCCAAAATTCTAAGATTTCAGCATTCTAGCTGTGATCTGGGCTGTGTGCAGCAAAGCAAGATCCTCACCCTTCTCGTTCTGAATGTCATTCCTGTGTTAATATGACCCAAGATCCTGTGGATTTTCATGGCAGCCACATCTCTGTAGTGAGTCACAGTGAACCTAACTGTTGATAGAAATCTTTTTAGGCATACTGCTGCCTGGTAATAACCTACTTCCTATTTTCATGTAGCTTTTGGCCTCCATGCAGAGTAAATAAAAGAAAGCAGGTACATCTCATGGGTGTTTAATGCTCGAAGGCATGAAAGAATCCCTCATTTTACTAGACTGTAGCATCATGGGGGGAAATAAGGGCACATCTTCTTCCTTCTCCCTTTTCTAGCTCTCCTAGTAAGTGGCCAGTGGACATCTGTCTTTTCTGATTTAGTTTGTAAGCCCATTTTATGCCTCCTTCATTAGGACAGTGTTTGCCAAAATGCATCCCATGGTAGGCTTTTTCCTTAAACTATCCCATAAAATCAGTTTCCTGGCAAAAATACATTTAAGAATCACATTATCATCCCATTATCCTTTAGGATATTCCCAGTGCAAATAGGCACGTTAAAGGCTCCGAGAAGTCCTGTAGACAAAAAAACTATTTGACTACTATTTAGACCTCCATTTTCCAAACTTACCTGACCATGGAATCTCTTCTCTCTTTTACTGCCTATTTGTATTGTTCAGTGGAAGCCATTCTGGTTTAACGCTGATTTGGAGGCTCCTATTTGGGGCTGCCCATCCTTGCCCCAATAGAAAGCAGAAAGATTGGACTGGGCTCCTAGAGGAAGGGGCCTACAGAATTCCTTAACTAACTTTATCTTAGAAGGAAGTATTTACAATAGTGTACAGCCATTGCACTCTGCCAAAAAGCTGCTGGCTGTGAACAATGACCTCTTGAAAGAATGGGATTTGCCCCCTGTAAAGTGTGTATAATCTGTCTGTGAAATTTCATACACTCTTGGAAAAAGGGAGATGGTTTTCTACAGCCAATTTTGTACTTTCTTATAGCCATATATGGTACAAGATAGAGAAATTGCCTGACCAATTAAAGCAAAAGTTTTCTCCTGGGGATTTTGAACAAATAAGTTCAAGAGAGGGAAAGATGTGTTTTGAGGGTGATGTGGCTTCAAGAACTGAAAGATAAAGAATAGGCATGTCTTATATTTTTGAAGGTATCTTCCTTCACATACCAGCAAATTATCTGTCTCCTTATCCAGCTGAGTGGGAGGATTTTCAAAATGTGTATAGAATACATTTGATGTAAAGGGTGTGTGTGTGAGAGAGAGGGAGAGATTTTAAGAACGTATTCTCTTTTTAAGGTATTATCATAAGGTCAAACATAAGCCCAGCTGCATATGAATATTTCCAGCAAGTTAACCTTTGTTTAGCTTTACCAATTCTTTATAACATGAAGTGGGATTTGAGAACATACCTTGTAAAACTGTTTGGAGAAAATGTAGTGAAAACTACTTTGGAAAGGGATAATGCTTTAAAAAAAACAACAAAAAAAACTGGGTTTTAGCTACCAGCAGAGAAATGAATTACCTCATTACCCATGGTTTCATTTGGTTTTATCCAAAATAAGCCACTGAAGAAAAAGGATTACCTTGTCATATATTAAAGAGAAACACAACTGTAATTGCTCCAGCTGTCGAGGGCCTTTTCTGCTTCCTCTGGGGTGAAAAAGTCACTGAGGAAAACTGGGAAATGTGTGGTTCATGTAGGACAGCGAAGGGTTCTGTCTATTAGGATAATGTGCTTTTACATTCTGCATGTTTATTTTTGATCACACTGTCACAAGATACTGGAATATTCATACATGACATTTTAAGTGACCCAGTAGAACAAAATCTCCACCATGCATAGAAGAAAACAACATTAAAAGCATCACCAAGATTTCTATTCATTGAGTTCAGTTAGTTTTAGAGAGAACTGACATGGTTAGTCAAGAGGGGCACAAGTCAGGAGCACCTGATTTAAATTTTGAGCCCTATGGCGAGATCTGGTGTGAATGATAGTTTTTGTTTGTTTATTGATTTTTCCAGCCACCATTTCAGGGGACCTAATAAGACTTGAGGCATTCTTGGGAGTAGGCTAAGTCAGGTGCATCTACTAACCACAATGCAGGATAACAAGTGTCAGGGACACTTATTTTCTAAATAGTAGGCATTCCAACGGGCATGAAATAGTATTTGTTGTGGTTTTGATTTGCTTTCCCGAACGACTAGTGATGTTTAATGTCTTTCCATGTTTTTATTGGCCATTTGCATATCTTCTTTTGAGAAATATTCAAGTTTTTTGCCCATTTTAAAATCAGGTTGATTGTTTTTGTTGAGTTGTAAGAGTTCTTTATATATTCTGGATATCAGTCACTTATCAGATATGCAATTTATAATTATTTCATCCTATTCCGTAGGTTGCCTTTTACTTTACTGATAGTGTCCTTTGATGCACAGAAGTTTTAAATTTCCGTGAATCCAACTATTTTTCTTTGGTTCCCTGTGCTTTTGGTGTCATATCCAAGAAATTATTGACAAATCCAAAGTCATGAGGTTTTGCCCTATGTTTTCCTTTAGGAGTTTTATAGTTTTCGTTTTTATGTATAGGTTTTAGATCCATTTCGAGTTAATCTTTGCATATGGTTTAAGGTAAGAATCCAGGCCAGGTGTGGTGGCTCACGCCTGTAATCCCAGCACTTTGGGAGACTGAAGCAGGTAGATCACGAGGTCAGGGGTTTGAGACCAACTAGACCAATGTGGTGAAACCTTGTCTCTACTAGAAATACAAAAATTAGCCAGGCGTGGTGGTGCATGCCTGTAATCCCACTACTTGGGAGGCTGAGGCAAGAGAATTGCTCGAACCCGGGAGGTGGAGATTGCAGCAAGCTGAGATCGCACCACTACACTCCACGCCTAGGCAACAGAGTAAGACTCTGTCTCAAAAAAAAAAAAAGAATCCAACTTTGGTTTTCTTTTCCATGAGAATATCAGGTTTTTCTACCACCATTTATTGAAAAGACCATTATTTCCCCTATTGAATAGTTGTGGAACTCTTACCAAAAATTATTTGACCATATATGCAAAGGTTTATTTCTGAGCTATCTTGTCTAGTCCATTGGTGTATATGTCTGTCTTTATGATAGTACCACACTTTTTAAAAAATTATTTTAACCTTGTAGTGGGTTTTGAAATCAGAAAGTGTGAGGCCTCCAACTTTGCTCTTTTTCAAGATTGTTTTGATTTTTTGGGTCCCTTGAGATTCCAGTGAATTTTAGGATAGATTTCTCTGTGTCTGGAAAAAAAAAAAAAGTCACTGGAATTTTGATAGGAATTGCGTTAACAAAACAACCTTTAAAAAACATTTGATTATATAGATCCTCATCCTTATTCTAGCTTAGACTTTCTAGAAGCGTATGGAATTATAGATACAATAAGATCCTTGGAGCATGTGGATCTAAAGCCCAGCTTTCTCTCCCGCCATGCCCTCTCACTTTCCTGACTCCATTCCTTGTTTGTCCTCATGCCCCGCTTTCCTTCTTTACTTCTCTCTGTACCTCCAGGGATCCTCTCCAAGAAGGAGTTGGAGAGAAGACTGTGTTTAAGCTATATCCTTAATATTAGACATTGACACAGTGCCGCTGAGAAGGCTCCTCCAGCCATGCTCCAAGAGCCCTGCAGAACCTCTAAGTGGATCGAGACAGGTTCACTTGCCCTTCTGTGGTCTGGTGGCTACCAGATTGTCAAGAACTGACCAGGGTGACTCTGAAAACAGTCTCTAGCTCATGTGGCTGGAGTCAATACGCTTAAAAAATAAAAATAAAAATAAAACTTGTTTCAATTATACTAACCAATTTGAATACTCAAGATTGACACCTTGACCAATTATAGGAAATTGCAAACATTTTCCCACACCCAATTATGAGGCCTGTTCTCCAAAGACTTGGGAGATTAGGATTTAGGCCAGAAACCTCCCCAGGGCAGATTTAAAAATCACAGTAGCGGTGACAGGAGCTGAGCTCAACAGGACACTCTCCCTGAGTGCCTGTTGGCATCAGGACCAGACCACCAACGTCTCCCTAAACTGAAAAGCTGGGGACAGGAGAGACCTGGGGCCAGTGTCCGCCCTCACTGAAGGAGAGAAGAAGAAATGGTTTATTTATCTGTTTTGAACAGTATTTTCATTTAGAAAGCATTTTGGTTCCTGTCAGGGAAGATTAAGGCTGGTTGCCAGAAAAACCAAACCAAACTTTTTCCCTCCCCACAGGAGGATTAATGCTCTCTCTAAACTCCAAGAAAAAAAAATTCCTTTTCTTCAAAGGCATCCTGTCTGCAGTGTTTCAAATGAGACTTTTCCTTCTTGCAGTGGTTTGTCAGTTGGTGGTGGGCCAACCCTGTAAGCTGGTCTTTTAGAACTGAGGTGTTCCAACTGCAGGGCACAGCCCACTAGTGGGGCATAAGACCTGTTTAAGGGCCAGGAACGGTGGCTCACGCCTGTAATCCCAGCACTTTGGGAGGCCAAGGTGGGAGGATCACCTGCAGTCAGGTGTTCCAGACCAGCCTGGCCAACATGGTGAAACCCCATCTCTACTAAAAATACAAAAATTAGCCAGGCAAGGTGTCAGGCACCTGTAATCCCAGCTACTCGGGAGGCTGAGGCAGCAGAATTGCCTGCACCCGGGAGGTGGAGATTGCAGTGAGTTGAGTTTGCACCATTGCATTCCAGCCTGGGCAACAAGAGTGAAACTCTGTCTCAAAATAAAATCATAAAATAAAATAAATAAAATAGCCAGGTGTGGTGGTATGTGCCTGTGGTTCCAGCGGTGAGCCGAGATCGCACCAGTGCACTCCAGCCTGGGCAACAGAGCAAAACTACGTCTCAGAAAAAAAAAAAAAAAGACCTGTTTAAGGGCTTTCCAGCATTTTAGAACAGACTACAGTAGCATATATCAGAGTTTATTGTACATAATAAGAGTATATCTTGATATTTTTCAGTTTAACATGTGGAGAAGTGGCTGTTTATTGGATGGCAATATATCATTCTTACCATGTTTTTACTATGTGGTCAAAAATTGTCACAGCTACTATTTTAAAATTATCTTTGGCTCAACAAGGCCTGGTCATGTTGCCAGAACTGGCAAAATATCATATACTAGACAAATACATAGAAATAAATAAAGATCTAAAAACTAACCATTTCAGGTTCGTTTTGAACCTAATTCTTATTTGAGCCTTCTGGTTTGATTTCTATTTGGTTGATTACGTGTTTCAAAAGAACACATTTAATATGAGTGTATCTTGATTTAATGTAACAGTGTTTCTCCCACTTCAGTCTTTCACAAAATTTCTGCATGATTTTTGCCAAATCTGTGAGCCGCTTGTGTGTTTTATTTCATATTTTCCTTGAACTAGCTCAAATTTTAAATCTACATTTAATATCCATGAAACTGTTAATTTATATATGGCTAGTTATGATTTTCTAATACATCTAATAAGCAATGAAAATATGAGTTTTAAAATATAAAAATACTCATGTGCCATCCAAAACAATCTCATCCACTTCAGTGGCCCACATGTCATCATTTGGGGGACACAGATGTTCAAAACATTCTTTTATGCTTTTCTTTTTCCCCCTTAGGTTCCTTTGCTTTAACAAAGGTTCAGATATTTGAGGAAAATAACAAGAGTTGTTAGTTATCAGGGAAATAAGTGCTTTTCATTTTGAAGAACTCATCCCACCCTCTTCCCCCAAACTAGTTTTCATAGGATACTAGCATTTCTGAATTCCCAAGCAGCTCATCTAATGTTGACCATACCTTGACCCAGTCAGTTTTCTCCATCAAGATTGGAAATCACCCAGCTGCAGAGGGCCTCTCAGAGGCTTGCCCAGATTTGAATAGAAACAAGGCTAAAAGAACACTAGAGAAATAGCTCATCCTCTTTCTAACAAATGGGACACTGAAGCCAAGAGAGGCAAAATGGCATATCTAGGATCATGCCATGAGCTGGGGACAAAGTTGAAGGTCCAGCCTACCCACCCGCACCTCCTCTTTGTTTAACTTACTGTCTGAGAATCCTGTTGAGGAAAGCTTCATGGTAGGAGTCATAGGACCCCAGATTAGAAATGGACAAAGAAGGCCAGGTGCGGTGGCTCACACCTGTAATCCCAGCACTTTGGGAGGCTGAGGTGGGTAGATCTCTTGAGCTCAGGAGTTCAAGACCAGCTTGGGCAACATGGTGAAACTCCATCTCTACAATAACACACACACACACATATACACAAAAATTAGCCAGGTGTTGGTGGCACTCGTCTGTAAGGCTGAAGCTGGAGAATCACTTGAGCCCGGGAAGTGGAGGTTGCAGTGAGCCGAGATCAAGCCACTGCACTCCAGCCTGGGTGACAGAGTGAGATTCCATCTCAAAAAACAAAAACAGAAAAGAAAAACGGACAGAGAGGGGAACAGGCCCTAAACAGCCACTCAGCCAAGCTCTGAGATCACTGGTGTGATATCCTAGGCATGATAGAAATGTATCTAGTTACTTTGTACAAGACCACTCATGACTTGACATACCCTTCACGACACAGGGGACTTCTGACTGTGACATGAGTGTAGAATATTGATGACCTGGTCCTCAGATGCCCTAATGCCCCCTTTCTAGCCCCACTCAAGACTTCTGCTCTAGAAACCAAATTCAGAATCATACCCAGGTGCTACCTTTTGTAGTCATAATGAGTAGCCTTGAAATGCCCCCATGGCTTAATAACCAGGGGAGCCCAGACTAAATACCACATAGAAATTCTGATTCTCTGAGTTTTAATCTGATTTTTTTCCTGAGTGTAGGCTGAAGAGTTTTAATAAAACCCTAAAGACTCATCACAAATCCCACATCTCTGTGGCCTTAAATATGACTTGCAAATGTCAAAATTATCAACCAGCAATTCAGAAGCCAGGTGCTAAGTATCTTTATGCTCCAGCAGGTTTTAGGACACAAAGATGAGTCAGGGAGGGGAGTCTCTGTCCTGGAGGAAATCCCAGACCAGGGGAATAACCAACCTTTAGCAGAAGCACCACGTGATAACACAAGGATCACTTCCTCCAGGAGGTTTTCTCAAACTCTTCAGGGAGAATTACTAGAGGCTACTAATTCTCTGCTTCTCATAGCACCTCGTAGAGCCCTCTACCACTTTTTATACTGTTTTTGTGGTTTGTTTTGAAGTCCATTGCACCCTGAGACAGTGAGTTCCTAGAGGGTAGGAGCTTTATTCAACTCTGTGTTCCCAGAGCGTTGTATAAAGTAGCTGGCCCTCCAAAATCATCCTATGGAAGAGGTATGGACAGAATCCTAGTGAAGCACACAGTAGGGGAAAATGCCTTGTGATATAAACCAGGCCTGAGGGTCTCAGATGGCCATTTCACCAAGACAAGCCAAGTATCTGTTTTCTTCTTGGTCAGTTATTAGCTATGTGGTTGGTTGATTTCTAGCTGTGATTGTTAGTGTTTAAAAAAAAAAAATAGAAATGATAGTAGAGACATCCATTTCTCAGCAAGCCTCAGAGTAGTTCCAAGCAGCAAGATCACATTGATCCATGCACAGATGGGGACTATGCCTAAAACTTCTTTAGGAAAGAGGAACATACCTTTGAACATGATCTTGTAGTTCCTATAAGGACAGTGTTACAATCTGCCCGTAAATCCCCCATCCTTTTCTTTAGCACTAATTTTTAACAAATAATATAGTTTATTTAATTAAATTTATCATCTGCTCCTTCTTGCTAAAATGTGAACTCTATAAAGGCAGAGATTTCTGTTTTTTCATAGATGGATCCCAAGTACCTAAAACAGTATCTGACACATATTAGGAGCTCATTGAATGAATAGATAGATATGAATGAATGTATTGGATGAATGAATGAAAACTTTACATCTGCCCCAGATCTGAGTTCAGGTGAAGGGAAAGACAGTTTTCCTAGGAGGTGTGGTACTCAGGATTGGTGGATTCACTATTATTTCAGCCAGAGAGCCATCGTCTGTGATGTAGGCTGCTTTCTTTCAAATGGCAGGGTTGGTTTGTACCCCACCGTGGATGTCATGAACATACATAAGCTAGTAGAAAGGGCAGTTCCTAAAAGTGCTCTTGGTGTTTAAGTGGCTGTTTACGTGTATTCTTCATCAAAGGAGGTAGGTATGATACCATGTCAGGAGACCTGAGTTCAAATCCCAGATCTCTGCATTTCTCGCTGTGTAATTTAGGATTATTCTTTAGCCCTACCTAAGTCTCAGTTTCCTCACTCTTAAAATAGGCACAGGAACCCCTTTTCACAATGTGCTGAGCACTGAGCCTCCTGACACCGAGCAGGCCACCGATGGGCAGCGTCAAGCCCGTAGCAACCCTCGAACAGGCCGGCAGTGTGGGTGGGTTCTCTGAGCCTGATTCCAAGCCAGTCTCTGGCTCTCCCCAGGAAAAGATCCAACAACACCCCTTGAGTTTTGTTAGGGAGGATTGTGAGGCACCCTCCCTCCAAACCCAAATCCCCAGTAAGTCAGGAAGATATATGTGTTTTAAAACATCGGGAGGTCTGCTTTGGATCACCCTGGAGCTGTGGCTTCCCCGAGCAGCTGAGAGTGAAAGGAGGCAGTTCCTCTGCTGTGAGCTCTCACGGCACGGTGCTCACGCCCCACACAGGGGCTGCCTTCACTCGGCTTTAGCAGCCGTTGACTTTTAAATCATAATAAGCCGCTCTATATACAGTTTACTCTGTTGCTAGAAGGCAGTGGAACATAGGTATTAAAAAAAAAAAAAAAAGGCAGAAGAAGCAGCCGTTAATCCCGCCAGGCTTCTGGGCACTGGAATAGTTGTGGATGACAAAAGTTAATTAGAAACATGAGCAGTTTAACCGAAAACACTTGTGACAATTGGAAGGGCAGCCTCTCCGGTTGGAGGATTTTTCCTAGGGAATCATTGCAGGAGAAAGTGGCTGCTGCTAGGTAAGTCATGTCATTGTGACTTTGCAGATGCAGAGGTGCTTTTGGGGGGGCTGAAGGGGTGTGTCCTGTCTGCCGTGCACACTGGGCATGGGGTATGGGTGGGCGTGGGCACAGGGCCCAGTGGAGACGTGCCTTGCCTGGCACTTTCTCTCCAACAGCTGTCCTTCCTTGAGAGATAGGCTGCATCATCCCGGGCACTGACAGAAGAAGGGTGCTGCAGTTTCTGTTTCTGTCACATCGGCCACCTTGGTGACTAGCCGTTAGTTTGGAGCCTGCCCTCACTAGAACAATTCTGGCTCCAGTTTGGAAACATTTTGAGGCTTTTCTGAGAAAAGAGTCTGGCTAGGGAAATACTCACTGAGAGCCAAGGGGAAGCCTTGACTTTCAGATAACCTGTGTGTTTTCTTGCCCACAGTGAAGCCATGTGCATAGATTACACTCTAGAGAAAAAAAAAAAAGTTTTTTTGTTTTTAAGTCAAACCTGAACCATGTTTGCAACTGTTTTGTTTTGTTTTGTTTTTTTGTTTTTTTTTTTTGTTTTGAGACAGAGTCTCACTCTTTTTGCCCAGGCTGGAGTGCCATGGTGTGATCTTAGCTCACTGCAAGCTCTGCCTCCCAGGTTCAAGCACTTTTCCTGCCTCAGCCTTCCGAGTAGCTGGGATTATGGGCATGCTCTACCATGCCCAGCTAATTTTTGTATTTTTAGTAGAGACTGAGTTTCACCATGTTGACCAGGCTGGTCTTGAATTCCTGACCTCAGGTGATCCACCCGCCTTGGCCTTCCAAAGTATTGGGATTACAGGTGTGAGCCAGTGCACCCAGCCATTTGCAGCTTTTTAAAAGTGCCAGCATAGGAAAAACTTGCATGCTTTAATAGGCTTTAACAACTTTTGTGTGTAATTATTCTTTTTTAAAGATTCTACATGGTTTCTCCTCCTTTTCTGTTTTTGTAATTGTATTTTAGTGTCTCTGATACATTGTTTGCTTAAAGTTGGATAATTCTTGATTCTTTCCCATAATTGGGAAACAGACTATGGGATGAATAATTGAAAACGGTAGGTATTTCCTACTGTTTCCTGCACTGGCTATATTAATGGTGCAGGTATCTGTTAAGATTTGTTAAGACCCTCACATTCGCGTGGCACATGCCACCAAAATGCGATGGGGTCGGGGGTATGTGAACTGTGCCATACGGAAAGCGGGAGGAAGTCAAGCCAGGAATTAAAACCTAACCACAGATAATCCACAAAGTGGGCAATGGAGCTATATGGCATTTGGGTTGGGAGTGATTGGTTGTGTGGCCATGGCTGACCCTCCCTGATCTTCAGTGCAGGTCAACAGGTGTGACTCAGGCCTCCTCTCTTCTGTCTCTGCAGAGCCTTTGGCAAGCTCAGCCTCCTCCCACCCCGGAATGAGTGACAATGCACCTGCTTCCTTGGACAGCGGCAGCAGCTCCACCCCTACTAATTGTAGCACCTCCTCAGCCATCCCACAGCCCGGTGCAGCCACCAAGCCTTGGCGCAGCAAATCCCTCAGCGTGAAGCACAGTGCCACGGTATCCATGCTCTCAGTCAAGTCTCCTGGGCCTGAGGCTCCCAGGCCCACACCTGAAGCCATGAAGCCAGCCCCCAACAATCAGAAGTCCATGCTGGAAAAGCTGAAACTTTTCAACAGTAAAGGGGGCTCAAAGGCAGGTGAGGGCCCGGGGTCCCGGGACACAAGCTGTGAGCGGCTGGAGACTCTGCCCAGCTTCGAAGAGAGCGAGGAGCTGGAGGCCGCCAGTCGCATGCTCACCACCATGGGCCCTGCTTCTAGCAGCCCTAAGATTGCACTCAAGGGCATTGCCCAGAGGACTTTTAGCCGGGCGCTGACCAACAAGAAGAGTTCTCTGAAAGGCAATGAGAAAGAGAAGGAGAAACAACAGCGGGAGAAGGATAAGGAGAAAAGCAAGGACCTTGCCAAGAGAGCCTCTGTGACGGAGAGGCTGGACCTTAAGGAGGAGCCAAAAGAAGACCCCAGTGGAGCAGCCTTGCCCGAGATGCCAAGAAAGTCCTCCAAGATCGCCAGCTTCATCCCCAAAGGGGGGAAGCTCAACAGTGCCAAGAAGGAGACCATGGCCCCTTCCCACAGTGGAATACCAAAACCAGGAATGAAGAGCATGCCCGGGAAATCCCCAAGTGCCCCAGCGCCTTCCAAGGAAGGGGAGCGGAGCCGGAGTGGGAAGCCGAGTTCAGGGCTCCCCCAGCAGAAGCCCCAGCTAGACGGCAAACACTCCAGTTCCTCTTCCAGCCTGGCGTCCTCAGAAGGAAAAGGCCCAGGAGGGACCACCTTGAACCACAGCATCAGCAGCCAGACCGTCAGTGGGTCCATCGGGACCACCCAGACCACAGGAAGCAATACCGTCAGTGTTCAGCTACCTCAGCCCCAGCAGCAATACAACCATCCCAACACTGCCACGGTCGCACCTTTCCTGTACAGGTAGGAGCTGCCACCCACCTGTGCTGCCTGGGACATTGGGTAAAAGATCCTATCTAGTGGATTCCGGGTCTGTGAGGGCAGGAGCTAGACTGTGCTCCAGGAATATGTATGTCAATAGCTAAGAAACCATGTGATAAGCTCCTAAGAGAAGCAGACACAATGTGCTCCAGGGAGCAGTTCATACAGCACAGGTTGGGGGAGGAACAGAGAAAGCTGAAGAAGGGAAGTAAAATGTGAGCTGATCCTAGGACGCATAGGAATATGGGGACCAGGTCGGGTGCGGTGGCTCAAGCCTGTAATCCTAGCACTTTGGGAGGCCGAGACGGGCGGATCACGAGGTCAGGAGATCGAGACCATCCTGGCTAACACAGTGAAACCCCGTCTCTACTAAAAAATACAAAAAACTAGCCGGGCGAGGTGGCGGACGCCTGTAGTCCCAGCTACTCGGGAGGCTGAGGCAGGAGAATGGCATAAACCCAGGAGGCGGAGCTTGCAGTGAGCTGAGATCCGGCCACTGCACTCCAGCCTGGGTGACAGAGCAAGACTCCGTCTCAAAAAGAAAAAAAAGAAAAGGAATATGGGGACCCCAGGCCTTGTAGCAGCAGCTTCCCTGAGCAGAAAGCATGAAGGCCTAAATATGAGGGTGGGGGCGGTTTGGTGTCACCCTACAGGCCCCAGCATTAGTCCTAACACATCCTAACATATTGAAAAAATAAATAAAATAATAAACACCTGGCTCAATAACTAAGATTTCTTATAGCAGGGATTGCCTTGAATATTCAGATCCTCACAGTCCCTGCTGCATGCTGGGGCTTTCTGAAGGGAGAGGGACATGGGGGAGAAGAGTAATGGTAGGGAAGGGGCCGGTTCTAGAAGAACAGAAGAGCTCATGTTCTGAGGAGATAAGCCTGGGTGTTTGTGGTGATGGACGGATCCTTCTGTCCTTATCTGTCCCCCAGCCCCTTTCTCTTTGATGGCACATCCTCAGGACCATGAGAGACAGTGTGGAGCCAGTCCACACTGTGGTGCTGCTGCTCTGTGTGATTCTGGCCAGCGGCATAGCTTGTTGCTCAGGCTACAACACGCCCCTTACTGAACCTTACTGAATGCAGCACACGGGCTCCAGGGGCTGTGTCATACACGTGGATGAGTCTACTCCAGGCAGATGGAAGCTCCCCAGCCCCTGCCCTTGAAGTTCTTATAATTCCCAGAGCTTTCACTGACAGTGCCCAACTCCGTCCTGTGCTGGAGATGAGCAGTGCATTTGGCCACACTGCACAATTGGATAACTAGTACTCGTACACACAAAAGAGGATTAATGATCAAGTGTCACATTCTAGACACGTGTTTTACAGTTGTAATTCAAGTGCATACAGATGCACAACTGTACACTCACACTCATACTGCCATACATGTGGACACACATTAAAAGTCACATATAAGTATGAACACAAGTATACATTCATACATGAAATGCAAAGGCACATATGCATATGTGTATTTATATACCTGTTCAGGTACATAGGTGCATGCGCAGACTTTCAGCTTGCTATGTTTGTATGATTCCCCAAAGAATTTGATATTCCCTCTTTCCTCCTGAGCTGTGCTCTAGTGGGCTCTGTTACAGTTCCTGCCAATAGCTGGTGGAGGGACTGGCTTAAGTGCTTTCAAAGGAAAGCCAGCCAGCACCAGGCCAGCAAAAGAATGTCAGGCATTGTGCTCCTTCCTTTTATTTTGCTTGCATTCTCCTTCAGTGAGGGTTGTGCTGATCTTTTTAATTGGGAGAAGGTCTCACTTTATTGAATCAAGTCATCAGCTCAGCTCACAATCCTGAGAAGAGCACCAGGGCTTAGATAATGACTCAGCTGGTCTACACTCACAGCTTTTGTTTTGTTTTTGTTTTTTGTGTTTTTTTTTTGAGATGGATTGTCGCCCTATTGGCAAGGCTGGAGTGCAGTGGCACCATCTTGGCTTACTGCAACTTCCACCTCCCAGGTTCAAACAATTCTCCTGCCTCAGCCTCCTGAGCAGCTGGGGCTACAGGTACATGCCGCCACGCCCAGCTAATTTTTTTTTTTTTAATTTTAATAGAGAAAGGATTTCACCATGTTGCCCAGGCTGGTCTTGAACTCCTGCGCTCAGGCAGTCCACCCTCCTCGGTCTCTCAGAGTGCTAGGATTACAGTCATGAGCCACTGCGCCCAGCCATGAACTGCTTTTAATACAATTGTTCTCTGAAGTGTGGAGGCAACTGAATAGCTCCACATGAAATTTTTATAATTCCAGTAGCATTATTAGTCTTGAGGTAATACATATTCAAGATTCACAGATTCTGTATTTGCATTTTCAAAATTAAAATATGACAGTCTGATCACCATCAATCCCATTCCTTCTTTTTTTGTTGTTCACTATAATTTGAAAGATTATAAAACATATAATTTCTTTTTATTTCAAGGTTTTCTATCAGAAGAAAAGTCTTAATGATAAAGATCAAAAGTCTGACAAAGAGGAGGAAGAGGAAAATGTCTAGGATGTGGATCTGACTAGCCCCGTTTATATGTTAATACCCGCTCTGGGTAACGTTCTTCTGTCCCCTCTGAGGTGCCTTCATCTTTAGGGGAGTCTGGGAAGTGACGCTGGAACCAAGAGCACCAGGATAGAAATCAGGACACCTAGCTTGGTTCCTTCTGAGGTCTTGGGTACCAGCTGAAGGAACAGTTATTGATCGAGTGTGGGCAGAGAGTCTGCTAAGGGCTTTCTACCTCTTAGCGCACTTCATTCTTCCCACACCTCCATGAGCTAGCAGCTTAGGGGTAATTAAGCAATTTGCCCCAAGTCACAGAATTAGACTAGAGGAGCTCATGTTTAAAACCAAGTGTGGACTGGGCATGGTGGCTCACACCTGAAATCCCAGCGCTTTGGAAGGTCAAGGTGGGCGGATCACTTGAGGTCAGGAGTTCAAGACCAGCCTGGCCAACATGGTGAAACCCTATCTCTACTAAAAATACAAAAATTAGCCTGGCGAGGTGGCATATGCCAGTAGTCCCAACTACTCAGGACGCTGAGGCATGAGAATCCCTTGAACCTGGGAAGCGGAGGTTGCAGTGAGCCATGATCACGCCATTGCACACCAGCCTGGGCAACAGAACGAGACTCTGTCTCAAAAACAGACAAACAAAAAGCCAAGTCTGTCTAACTAGTGAGACCAGGCTCTTAACCACCAGTCTTGATTCTAAATCACTTTATCTTCATTGTCTTCATCTGGAAAGTGAGAAGTTTGGATTAGATTAGATTCTATAAAATGGTTTATTCTCCTTTTCTGCTCTAACATTCTCTCCCTCAAGCTTATGGTTCACTATATATAACTTACAATTGCTCCCCCCAGCAAAACCTCTCCATGTTAAAGTTGTTACCAAGGAGTAAAGGGAAGATGGGTCATTTTTTAAAAAATCACTCAGAATGAATTATATTTATCAATTCAGAAGTACAGTAGACTCCTATCACTTTATAGTTTACTAAGAGTTGTGTGTCACATACCTTTGATTTTTATAGAATCAGAGGAGGTTGCTATTATTATCCCCATTGTACAGATGAGGATGCTGAGATTCAAAGAGGTGAAGTGACTTAACTCAAATTTGCATGCTAACAAGTTACAGATCTTAGACCTGGAGCTAGTCGAATATTTAGACTTCCAAGTCTAATGTTCCTTCTACTACCTAGCATCTTCTGAGACTTAAACATTTCTTATTTATCCAGTCAACACGCCCTTCTTGTGTTGCCTGTGCAACATATGAACTTGAACTAACCTTTGCCTCTGGAGAGCTCTCAATCTAGTTGAGGAAAGATTTACTTATTAGATCACATTTTAGCCAACAGGAGAATAAGGAGAGTGCTATAGGATCACATTTTAGCCAACAAGAGAATAAGGAGAGTGCCATAGGAACTCCTGG
The DNA here is from genome assembly GCF_000951035.1 of Colobus angolensis palliatus. NCBI lineage: Eukaryota > Metazoa > Chordata > Mammalia > Primates > Cercopithecidae > Colobus > Colobus angolensis. The sequence continues at coordinate 3,454,503 of NW_012114755.1, forward strand.
CAAGGAGTCAAGGAAGGCTGTCAGGCAAAGATGACATGGAAGCTACATCTTAAAGACAGATTAGGAGTGAACTAAGGAAGGAGGAGAAGGGCCTTTAGGCAGAGAGGTTGCAGTTACTACAAAGATAAACCTGTTAAAGGCATGTGGACAGAAGCCACATGTGGGTGAAGCATAGTAGAGCTGTATGTCAAGGGTTAGAAAGGCAGGTGATGGGGCTGGAAATAAAGGAAGAATGTGGCCATCGTCTACCACAATAAGGAGTTTAGACCTTGTTCTGTGGGTAATGGAAACCACTGAAGACGGTGATGTCATCACGTAAGTTTTACAGAAGTCAGTGAAGAATCGTGTGGGGAGTAGACCAAACTTAGGAAGAGTGTAGAATGGAGATCACAGATTCAGATGCCTAATTGGCCTCTAAATGGTCATCTAGATGGGTGGCTCAGGGTGAGCGAGGCTGTGGCAGAGGGAGCCACACCTCTTTAGAGGGTGCAGCCACCACTTGGCACCAGCAGGTGGCAATCTACAATAACAAAGGCTCAGTCTTTCCCAGGCTTTATTTTTTACTGGATGAAGGCAGAAATCCAGGTATTTATTGTGAAATATCCCAATTTTTAAATGTTGAACTAATTTTAAAACTCTAAAATATTATGTAGACCAGTAGGAATAAATTGGGCTGGTTTCCACACTGGGCTGCCATTTGCAACCTCTAGGTGTGAGGTACCTGTTTCAAAGCACTCTTAAGGCCTCAGTAGAAATGAAGAGGGCCTGGACGCTGGCTGGAGGTGAGAGGAGCACAGGGATTATGAAATCCTTTAAAGGCAAAGATAACAGATTTGAGAACAATGGCCTCAGTAGGAAGAAGAAAGGAGGGAAGAACAGTTGGATGACTTGAGGTTTATCAGTACATCCCCCATCGTCCATTCTCATTCTTGGCAAACGTTTTCCTCACAGATAATAAAATCGGTTGAATTAGTTCAGGATGCCAGTACGTTAATAATGTTACATGCAGGGTCATGCATCTGAGTGTAATTATGCATTTGCCTGCCATGCCTGAATGAGCAGAGGTAGCTGTGACAAGAAAACATTGCATGAAGCCGTTGCTTCAATTTGCTTGACAAATAAGGGCATGGAGAGGGTTTGGGGAAGTACAGATTTCAGTCGAGTGTTGAAATAATGATCAAGGAGACCTTTCATGTCAGAAGAACTGAGCTCTGAATCAGAGACCTGGAGGGTAAACACACCTGCTTGGCACCCACTTCCAACTGGTTTTATGGTCACCTTTATAGAGAAAACCATGTCAGGATGATTTTGGGGTGGGGGTGCTGTTAATAGAGTCATCTTTATGTTTGACTTGTTGGCGTTGCTGGTTACTTAGAAGTTGTTCTTTGGCATAGGTTAAATTATCCAAACCACCCAGTACCCTCCAGCGTGTGTCTGGCTAGACCTAGCATCCTGAGGGAGGTTCAGAGAAGCATTCACCAGTGAGGGATTACAGGCCCTCCATCTGGGCAATGAGAAGTTTATCTTTTACAGTTCGGTGGCTCTCTCTGTTCTTAGGACATTGCTCCACATATGGCTAATGAATTATTTAGCGTCAGTCCGCTCGTCCGCTCTGTTCTGAAGCTTCTTGCTATAGGAGGTAATGGTGAGGGCTGTGGTTAGACCACAGTGGTCCAGACGTGGTAGTTGCCTCTCATGACAAGTGTGTCTGCTTTGGTTTGTGTATGAAGGTCTCAGACGGACACTGAAGGGAATGTCACTGCCGAGTCAGGCTCAACGGGTGTGAGCATGGAGCCCAGCCACTTCACCAAGACTGGACAGCCTGCTCTGGAAGAACTCACTGGTGAGTATGGAGCCCCAGAAATCTGTGTCTGTTGGTGATGAGGCCTTCCATGCACTACCTGCTGGAACAGCATGAACCCAGCTTGATTACAAGTTGCGTTATGGTTGCATTGACTTTGAGCTAAACAAACTTTCTTTCTTTTTTGTTTCCTATTATTTTTCTCCTTCTTTTTCTTCCCTTTACTCTCCCTCTTACAGTTTCTTCCCACCTCCCCAGAATTGTAAACAAATTTCTTACTGGTGTGCAAATCCTGTTTTTAAGATATATTCAATTTTATTCATTTAGGGGCTCCGGACTGCACTGATACTTAACTTTGAATCTTCTTGTTTACTCTTCAGATAAAGTTGCTTTTCAACAAGATTTAGAATAGTGGATTTCATTCCTGTATAGAAGCACTGATTTAAAATGTGTTCTTAGAGTCCTACATGAATTAGGGGGAAAAATTATAACATGCTTCTTTTTACCGGAAACAAAAAAAGAAATCTAGATTTTATTTAATTGTAACATAGACAATGAAGATTACAGGGACATTATACTGTATGACAGCATAAAATCCACAGTTGTTGTATAGTTAATTCTACAAGCATTTATTTATGAACACTATACTCTCACATTCTTAATTAAAGAAGAAAAGTCACACCTTAATTAGAATTCTTACTACAGTGGATTCCAAGCTGCCATCTTCTCTGTCTCTTTTCCCCATTCCCCAACTCTGTGTCCCATGCTCTAGCAACTTCTAGTCAGGGAAGTGAGTGGTAAGCCATTGATTTATTAGTGGCTGTGTCACTCTTCTCATATCTTACCACTTCCACAGTCAGGTTAAAAACTGAATCCATGCTTAAAATCCATTTATTAAACTGAATATCCCTGACTACAGCATTTTAATAGCCACATTACAGCTGTGGAATTGTTCTGCAGCCCAATGATTGAAACTTGCCCATCTCGCAATTAGACCCAACAATTAATTTCAGAGGATCTGGGTGATCTATTTCCTTCTGATTCCACTGGCTGGGCACAGTGACGGTGCAGAGATTCTTCAAGCCATTTGTAAGCAATCCATCTTAGAATGATTCGGGCCCCACATTTGGGATTGATTTTGTTTCCTTCTCTTCAAGGTTTGTAGCTTTCTTGTATATGAGTACATGGATAGCATAGGAAAAGGACCAGCAGTGAGAAGGGTGTGGAGTTCAGATGGCTGCTCAAGTCTCCATGTACATTCCAGATTGTGTTCTGATGTGCAGACATCAAAAGAACAAGGCCAACGCTTCAGATCCCAGCATGGTTCAGATATGTGGCCCGTGGAGTGGTGTGGATTCCTGTCAGACATTGAATCTCAGCAAAATCCACATTGGAAAAGCAAAAGCAGGAGCCAGAGAATATTCCAAATATTACTTAGATTTCAGAGTGACAGATTGCAGTATGTGATCTTCCCCTAATTTTTCTTTTTATCTCCATGTCTCCACTGTACTGGGCCTTAAGAACTCAGAAACCCTGAGTTGGCTTTGGGGAAGAGACTTGTGCAGCCAGTAGTGCTTGACTATTCACTCTTTGGTGTCAAATCAAATGGGGTTGGTCGCTAATGAAAATTCCTTATCAGGGTGACATGTCTTTATATTCAAGCAGTAGAAATCATACTTGTGACTATGTTGAATTTTTTTATGGAGAGACTGAATAATACATAGCATGATGTTGAATTTAACTTACCCACAGCCAATCCTTTGAAATGACAGTGAATGGTAGGACTATTTAGAAATGGACATTTACATAACTATTTGATCAGTCGCTTGGTTCTTCCCCTTACTTATGCAAATGAGTGGGTTTTCCTATGGTGTATGATCATGTACAGAACATTATAGTTGAAAAATGCATCTTGGATGATAGAATTGAAGGAATCACACACCTGCTTATCATCCTGCTCATGAATTCCTTCTAAAGCTTGCTGATGACTATCTTTCAGCCTCTCCTTGAATATTTCTTGGACAAAATGTTGTTCTTCCATAAGGCAGCCTGTTATTTTTTTGCTGTTGTTGACGGCTTCATCAGTTAATGGAGTTCTTTATTCTTACATTTCCAATCACCGGATATAATTCAGCCTTCTGAAGCCCCAGCAGTTTTCATTCTTTTTCATGTTGTAACATATCCCTTAAGGTTTCTTTATTTCCAAGTAAAAATCCTGGATTTTTTCCGTGGTCCTTTTGTAACATCTTGATATCCTCCAAACTCAGTCATATTTGGTCGCAATGTGATGCTCTGCCAATCATGACTAGTGGCTTGAGCATCGTTGGCAAAATCCTGATCGCTACAGGTAGACACTAAATTTTTAAGACCTCTCTGAATCTATGAGCTGAAAGCTCCCAGCTGTTTCCACTGGAACTCAATTATGTTTTTATTGTGTTCAGGCTGTGAGTTAGTAGGTAAATTCTACATTCAGGTCATTTTCAGAGGAGGCATAATTGGCAGTTCCGAATGTGATCACCCAAGCATGTCAGGTGGGTTACTGTTTTGTGTTCTTACATTACCCTTGGGGTCTGATGTAGAGCCCTGGAGGAGGGCAAATATTTCCCAGCAGGACCCACAAGAGGGAAACAGAACACTCACATTTACTGAGCCCTCGTTTTGTGCTATGTGCCATCTCATCTGATGCTCACACTAACTCTTCTAGCAAAGGGTTTTTATGTCCATTTTACAAGTGAGATCTAGGGTCAAGTGGCTAATATGCAGCACTGCCACAATTCAAATATTTATCTGTGGAAATGTGAAGTCCATGCTTTTCCTACAACCCCACACTGACCAAACGTGTTGCGTAATAAACATTTCTTAGACTTCTATAAATTGTGTGGGGGTTACCAAAAGGAAAGATGAGACACCATCCCCAACTCAAAGATCTTTGACTTTCTGTCTGGGTGCAGTGGCTATACCTGTAATCCCAGCACTTTAGGAGGCCAAGGCGAGCGGATCGCTTGAGGCCAGGAGTTTGCGACTAGCCCGGGCAACATAGAAGACCCCGGGCAACATAGAAGACTGCAAAGAAAACAAATTAGCCAGGCATTGCGGTGCATCCCTGTAGCCCTAGCTACATGGGAGGGTGAGGTGGGAGGATTGCTTGAGCCCAGGAGTTTGAGGCTGCATTGAGCTATGATCACAGCACTGCACTCCAGCCTGAGGAACAGAACAAGACTCTGTCGCTAAAAAATAAAACAAAATAGTTGAATTTCTAATGGAGGGTTAAGACCATTAATAGAGTGATGGATAAGTAAATATGGTTACTATATTTTGTGTGTGTGGTTAAGGTAATTAGTTGAGGTAATTTGTAAACCTATGCCTAGATTTAGCCTCATAATCGATGTTTTCTGAAGGGCCTAGAGCTAACCTAAGAATCAATATTTTTTTAGCAGGCTTATATACATAAAATGTGGCCAAATTGGCAGTAAAAGATTTCACTGATAGCCCAGAAGGTAGATGCAGTTACATTCCTCCAAAGTCATTAGGGGAAGGTATAATAGACATTCATCTTTGCTTTTGTTTAAAAACACATACATATATATGTATTTTAAAGCACTGGGAGGGAAATGCAAGTTTGGCCACTTTTCAGATAAGAGAAAAATGCCTTCCAAATTTCCTTGGGTTAAAAGGTGGAAGGAGATATTGGAAAGCACTTGCATTTTCAAGTAAATTTCCTCCATGAAATCATGGGTAGGTCATTTACTCCATCCCAGCCTCCAGGCACCACCATGCCAAGAACAACCTAAGAAAGTTGTCATCTATCTCAGAAGAAAAGTTAATTCTATTACATTTCTTAGCTGCCCAGTCCCCTGTTAATGACAATTGTTGGAAGTTCAACCTGGTGTCTGATGTCAATTCTACTTGCTGCTGCTTCGTGTCTAATGTAAATTCTACTTGTGCTATGTTCTAGATGGAGATTTCTTTGAAAATATTGCTCAACACTTGAAAATAGTCCTAGGCTTTTAAAGACCCATGTTTGTGCTTCTTCAGTCTTCTCAGCTGTCCGTAAAAGTACTCTGAGGGAGAAAATGTATAATTCTATTAATCATTATTATAGTTATTGCCCCTCTCCTCTTCCCGTTGTAAGGCTAAAATAAATGGAACTAGGCCATATGCGGTGGCTCACGCCTGTAATCCCAGCGCTTTGGGAGGCCAAGGCAGGAGGATCACCTGAGGTCAGGAGTTCGAGACCAGCCTGACCAACATGGCGAAACCCTGCCTCTACTAAAAAAACAAAAAATTAGCCAGGTGTGGTGGCAGGCGCCTGTAATCCCAGCTACTCAGAAGGCTGAGGCAGAAGAATCGCTTGAACCCAGGAGGTGGATGTTGCCACTGCACTCTAGCCTGGGCGACAGAGCAAGACTCTGTCTCAAAAAACTAGAAAGAAATGGAATTGCCAGAGAACCCAAAACAAGACTGCGCTGTGTCCTAGCTTGTATGTGGCATATTTCTCATGGTACACTAGTGCCAGCTCAGCTCAAATGCTGCTCAGCCAAGTGTCTTCTGGAAAGTTTTGCCCAGGGAATGGAAGGCTGTGGTCCTAACAAAGAGGAACCCAGCTGTCTGTTTCTTTCTTTTCTTTTCTTTCCATTTTTCTTTTCTTTCTTTTCTTTTCCTTCTCTTTCCCTTTTCCTTTCTCCTTTTCTTTTCTTTCTCCCTTCCCTTCCCTTTCTTTCCTTCTTTTCTTTCTTTCCTTTCTTTTCTGTCTGACTGACTGGCTTTCTGTCTGTCTTTTCTTGCTTGCTTGCTTGCTTGCCTTCTTGCCTTCTTGTGTTTCTTTCTCTTCTTTCTTTCTTCCTTTCCTTCTTTCATTTCTTCCCTTTCCTTCCTTTCTCCCTTTCTCCCTTCCTCCCTTCCTCTCTTCCTCCCTTCACTCTCTGTTACCCTGGCTGGATTGCAATGGCACAATCTCGGCTGACTTCAACCTCTGCCTCCTAAACTAAAGACATCGTCCAACCTTAGACTCCAGAGTAGCTGGCACTACAGGTGTATGCCATCAGACGGGGTTTTGCCATGTTGCCCAGGCTGGTCTTGAACTCCTGGGCCCAAGCGATCCACCTGCTTTGGCTTCCCAAATGCTCGGATTATAGGCATCAGCCACTGTGCCCGGCCCCCAGCTGTTTCTTGAAGGCTCCCTGCTCTAGAACACCAGCTGGCTTGTGTTGAGTGCTTATGGTGGGCACTGTGCTAAGGGAAATCCCGGCCTGATCCCAGTTTGTCCCCACAAATGTCCTTTGAGATCAGTACTACCACTGTGTTCCTTTTAGAAAAGTGAAATCTGAAGGACAGAGAGGACCAGCACCTTCCCCACAGTCACACAGCCAGTAAGTAGAGGAGCTTGAATTTGAGGTGACATAATACATCTAACAAGGAAGAAAGCAATCTTTCTCTGTATAAATATTTGTGATTAACAGGTACAGATCTTCTAGCTACTGCAAGCTATCCTTGCAAAGTAGGGCCTAAGATAGCTGCATATATCACCAATAGGTGAACAAACAAAATGCTCCACTCATTTTTGCATGGGCAGAAAATGACTACCTGGTTGGACCTAACCTGAGCGTGTCTCTGCTGGAGACACTGTGGAAATGTGTTTACATCTCAGACTAGGCACTTGGCTTCTCCCACAGGCTAGACTTCACCTATGTAAGGAGGCACCTGAAGGAAGAATCTCCTTGGACTTCACACTTCCTTTGGGTTTCTGTTCACACTTCCATTCAATCATTCATTCATTCTCAAATCCTTATTAAGCACCCACAGTGAGGCACATACTGAGTATAGTTATAGTCACAGACATGGATGCTGCCCTTATAAAGCTCAGGGTTGGTCAGAGAATTAAACTAGTCTTAACCCTTGTCTTTCCAGGGGAAGATCCTGAGGCTCGGCGGCTGCGGACAGTGAAGAACATCGCTGATCTGCGGCAGAATTTGGAGGAAACCATGTCCAGTTTAAGGGGAACTCAGGTTACACACAGGTATCTGCAGTGTGAATTACTTTACTGAACTAGCTGGTATCTTAATTTTCTACTGTGTTTGTTCATACCATTAGCAAAGCGATTTGGTTATAACGGATCAATAGCCTCGCTTTCCAAATGTGCCAGAATTCACAAAGAATGCCATACAACATGCAGAAGAGAATTATAGGAAACAAAAATTAGTATAGACAGTTTTTTCCCAAAAGCAGAAGGTTGCTAAATCCATTCAACAAACGATACTGTAGACCAGCTCTATTTAAATTTCACTTTACTTGCATTTTCTAAAACTATCCGGTGCTGTTGAAATGAGCAGGTGAACTGTATTTGACCTGTGTGATAAACTGAATAACTTGAATTCCTACCCACTCTTCTGATATGCAGCACTCTGTACTATTGTTAGACATGCATGTGCATAAAACATGTAAGGAAATATTTATAAAAACTTATGATCGTGTTTAAACTCTGATTTAGTTGGATGAAATCTAGGATTATATTGGAAACATTTATCAGGTAGTTTCATTGTTGAACAAGAAGTTGCAGAGGATGCAACTCTGGGATGTCCTTTGTGATTTGGGCAGGAGGAGGTTTTATAGTTTGTGGAAGTCGAGGAAAGTTCTTGTCCCCACTGAGCTTCCACGGAGTCTCCTTTGCTTCTCCAATTTCAGTTTCTTTGATAAGTGGCTATGGCAAGGAAACCACAGGGCTTCCACTGTCAGCAGTTTTGGCAGATTGGGGTTAACCACTGTGGGTTCCATCTCCAATAGGACTGAGGCCCAAAACAAGGGGTCCAATCTGAGAAAAATAAGGCCACTTCCAAGATCAGAGGAAAACAAAAACAGCTTAAGGGACCAAATTGGCTCTTCCAGAGGAGAGTAAACTCGGGCGTTTGGGAGTGGTACTGTCTTAAACCTTTAGGTATCTGAATGAAGGGAGTCAGATATTGGATCTCGTGACTCTACCATTAGTGTGAAACATCCGTCTTTCCACCGTCGTCACTGACACTGACTTAATGTTGGCCTAGCAGTTTCATGGTGGGATGGTAATTATGACAGGAGGGAAGACTTCAGTGGTTTCTTCTGCAGGGAAGAATCTCACTGTCTTTGCTCAGTGAGGAAATTCCAGTTTTCCTGTGAAAGTATAGATGATAGTTTTGACTGGGCTGTAAGAAACTGCAGCGCTGTGAAGACAGTGGAAGACGGACTCTGCCAAGAGATTGAGCTCATCCTTGGGCAGATTCTGGTCCGTGTAACTTGATTGAAGAGGGAACTCAAGCCCAGGCATTTACCAATCTTTCCAGACTTTTTGGATGAAATCTGAGAAAAGCAAAAGTCTGGGGGAAGTGAACCTCAGAGGGTTACAAAATTAGAACTGTGTCCACTGCTCAGTTGGGAGGAAGCTGAGAATGTAAAATGTGGTATCAGGAACTCCTGGTGGGTGGAGAATCCCACCCTTAGGAAAAGAGGGCTGTGATGCAACATCCTAGAATGAATGGGCAAGCAGGAACCTTCATGCCCCATCCTAAACAGCTCAGCATTTTCTAGTATTTTCTTTCCCAGAATGGAAAGAAAATTCTTTTTGGGGGAGGGGAGGGGGATGGAGTCTCGCTCTCTGTCACCAGGCTGGAGTGCCGTGACGCAATCTCGGCTCACTGCAACCTCCGCCTCCTGGGTTCAAGCAATTCTCCTGCCTCAACCTCCCGAGTAGCTGGGACTACAGGTGCGTGCCACCATGCCCAGCTAATTTTTGCATTTTTAGTAGAGATGGAGTTTCACCATGTTGGCCAGGATGGTCTTGATCTCTTGACTTCATGATCCGCCCACCTCGGCCTCCCAAAGTGCTGGGATGACAGGCGTGAGCCACTGCATCCAGCCTGGAAAGAAAATTCTAGCAGTTAAGGTCATTTAATTAAAGGAATTTGTTTCTTGTACCATGTTTTAGCAGGGAAAGTCTCCGGTAGGCTTTTCAGAATGTTATGTAGATGTGCAGCTTTCCTTTTTCATTTTGAGCAGAGGAAGCACACCAGGTGGTACATAGGGGCCAGCTGTTTTATCCTATTTTATATATGAGGATTATTTCATAATTCTAAATGATTAAAGAACATATAAACTGTGAAGGATACTAGGTACCTTTGAGTCTAATCAGGTTGGTTTTGTTTCTAGCACATTGGAAACCACGTTTGACACCAATGTCACCACGGAGATGAGTGGCCGCAGCATACTCAGCTTGACAGGGAGGCCCACACCTCTGTCCTGGAGACTGGGCCAGTCCAGCCCTCGGCTCCAAGCAGGAGATGCCCCCTCAATGGGCAATGGGTACCCACCTCGAGCCAACGCCAGCCGGTTCATCAACACTGAGTCAGGTCGCTACGTGTACTCCGCCCCTCTGAGAAGGCAGCTGGCCTCCCGGGGCAGCAGCGTCTGCCACGTGGACGTCTCAGACAAGGCAGGAGATGAGATGGACCTGGAAAGCATCAGCATGGACGCCCCCGGTTACATGAGCGATGGGGATGTTCTGAGCAAGAACATCCGGACCGATGACATTACAAGCGGGTAAGTACCCAGGGCCGCCCTTTTTCCCAGAGAGAAAGCAAGCTTGGCACCTGGCTTCCCTTTTGTAGGGCTCTATTTCAGTCTTCCGGAGGAGGTCCAACTGCCCACCTGAGTTTCTGCTGCCATATCAAAGGCTGTGTGGCATGGAGGGAAATGCTGCTGGGCTGTGAGTCTGAAGGCCTGGGTAGTCCAGGCTTGGCCAGTAACTCACAAACAGCAGGGTGACACCTGAAAACAAACCATGTTGTGTTAGTCCCTTAAAACAAACCTTGCACTAAGGATGGAATCCTTGCAGGTTAGACGACCTCCCTAGGCCTGTGAGATTTGGCCTGTACCTACCTTTTAGATCTCATCTTCCTGTCTCCTACCTGTTTCCCTGCTGCAGCTGTCCCTCCCAATCCTCAATCTTGTCAAACTCTTTTCCACCTCACAGCCTTGCACACTGTTTCTCAGCCTGGATTCTGCTTCCCAGATCTTTGTGTGGTAGGTCCTTCTTGCTGCTCAGCTGACACCTCCTTGGACGGGCCCTCCTTGACCGTGCAATTTGAAGTAGGTGTGTGTATGCCCTAAGCATCTCCACCACTCTGTGGCAGGCTCCTTTGGAAGCTTATCACTATTTGAAATTAGCCTGATTATGTGTATATCCTTTATTGCCTCCCAGCCCTCTCCTGCTTGCAGCAATAAGCACCACAAAGCAAGGACTTGTCTTGTTCAATTCACCGCAGAATCCCCAGCGTGTTGTGTATAATAGGAGCTCATAAATATTGCTAAATCAATGAACATGTGAATCAGTGAATGAATGAACAAACCCAGCCTCCCTGTTTCTCTGTGTGCTCATATATGAAGTAAAGGGGGGTGATGAGATGATGTCTAAGGAAACTTTCAGGTGGAGCCTGCCATGACTGTATAGCATGAGGCCTGGCCAGCAACTTGTTCATGTTCCCCTCTCAGATCACCCTGCAGACTTAAGGTGCAGTGAGTTATTTCCCTTGCCTGAGACTTCTTCCTTCATCTGTTAACGTGACTTGCCCAGAAGTTCTCCAAGATCTTTTCCACCTTGAATGTTCTAGCTGTTAAAGTTACAGATAAGAGGCCGGGCGCGGTGGCTCAAGCCTGTAATCCCAGCACTTTGGGAGGCCGAGACGGGCGGATCACGAGGTCAGGAGATCGAGACCATCCTGGCTAACACGGTGAAACCCCGTCTCTACTAAAAATACAAAAACTAGCCGGGCGAGGTGGCGGGCGCCTGTAGTCCCAGCTACCCTGGAGGCTGAGGCAGGAGAATGGCGTAAACCCGGGAGGCGGAGCTTGCAGTGAGCTGAGATCCGGCCACTGCACTCCAGTCCGGGCGACAGAGCGAGACTCCGTCTAAAAAAAAAAAAAAAAAAAAATTAAAGTTACAGATAAGAAAAAGCAGCAGAAATATTAACTGTGCCACTCATTTCCATAAAAATAATGATCAAGAACCCGATGGGTGAGTCAGTATTTTTGTAATTTAAATAATAGCTAACTCTCCTATATGCCAAATACAGTGCTAGATGCTTTACTTTTATACTCTCTTGTTCTATCTCCACAGCAATTCTTTGAGGTAGATGATATTACAATCCCCATTTTAGAGATGAGGAAAGTGAAGTCCAGGAAGATTAAATAACTTGCCCAAGGGCTTGCAGCTATTAGCATAATAGTGTATCATCTTGCCAACATTTTATTGCTATATTGAAATATTACAACTACTAGAGTTTATTTCAAAATTAATTTTCCTCCGTTCTACCTCTGTGAGTAGAAATGTTCTTTTATGTCATTAAAAGCTGAGGCATAGAGGTGCTTTGGTTTTCATCCTGTCACTTTTAGAACTATCTTGAGTAGAGAAATCTTTGAAAATAGGATCTACCAAACCTTTTGCAGGGGGAAAAGGAAAATTTCACCTTCACCTTCTGAAGGTTCACTGGAAAATCAACTCACAAAAGGCAGATTCGTTAGAGAAGGGACATACAAATTTACTTAACGTATATACACAGAAGCCTTCAGAATAAATACCCAAAGATATAGGGGAAATTGTCCAATTTTATGCTTAGGTTCTACAAAGTATGGACAGCTGTGAAGAAATATGATTGGGCAAAAAGGGTATGATCTAATGCTAGTAGATGAAGTGGGGAATCCTGGGAAGGTCTGTCTGTCAACATTCCTGCCTTATCCTGCCTTCTGGGTGTGGGGCAGAGCCCTCTCTGTAATGGAGGTTTCTACAATCAAACAAGGTGGTTCAGATAATTTCCTTATGCCCAGGATTCACGCAGAAAGGAAGAGGGGAAATTAGAGTAATGTTTGGAGGTTTTATGGCTGGCTTTGGGGCAAAAGGGTTCTGATTTCTATGGCCCACCTGGGGGCAGAGGGATTCTAGTTTCTATGGCTGGCCTCAGGAGAAATAGGACTGAGAGACCAGAGGGCAGGAAAAGGTCAGAGAAAAACTTTCGCTTCTGAGGCCTTTATTTTGTAGTGTTTTCTGAGCCCCAACACCTTACAGTACAACAGATTTCTGCTACCTGGAATGGCTGGCGCAATTAACGGACTGAGAAATTAAATGACCTGGTCAACTTAGAGCATCATTTTTTTTTCTAGTTTTCTACAAACATGAAAAACAATAGCATACACCTGTTAACTACAACTGAATTGTGCATAATGTAATCTTTGTATTATTGTTTAGAAGACTTTTGGTATCTAGCATGGACTCAGATTTATTATTATTAATTCCCATTTTCATATACTACCAAAAAAATTCTGGCTTGTTTTGAGGTTTTTGTATCCTGTAATAAAGAGTTTATTTTATTGTCGAACCAGTCTTAATTATAAAAAGATGGCCGGTGAATTTATTTTGATGTAGTGTTGATTATGTCCACAAGGTGGAGACATTGAAACACTCTAACCTGAAGCTTAGTGCTAGCCGAGTAAGAAACTCCTGGTTTCTTTAACCATCCAAACCAGAGCCTTTACCTTTGCTTAAAATCACCAATGTTTACATTTCAGTTCCAGCTTTGCCAAGCTTACGTTTTAGCATGTGTGATAGCACTTAGAGCAAGTGTAGATAAAAAGTTCAGAAATGTAAGCAAAGCACCTGGTTACTGAAACTGGAGAACTTTGGTCTGGTTTCTCTTCCTGTTCCTTTTAATGTAGAAATGTACCCTCAGCATGAGGAGAGCTAGCCCAGATGGTACCTAGTGCTCCTTCTAGTTGTAGCATTCTAAAACACTTCTTAAGCATGTCTCCACTCTGTGGAAATGCATGTGAATTTCTGCTTTGAGGCTAAGTTACCAGTTCGTGTTTATATGCAGAGTTCAGGGCAAGACAGTTAATGTCTTTTCTACTCATATCATTTTCTTTCTATAAACTGGCAAGATTATAAATATTGAAAGGCTGGTTATTCTGTGCTTCAGAATCTGTTGAATAAGGCACTGTTGAGGCAATTGATATAGTGAAAGGGAAATAGGCTGAGATATCTTATTGGACAGACCAGGGCTTAAACCCTGCCCAACCTCTTGCCAGCTCTATGACGTTAGGCATGTCATTTAACTTCCCTGAGCTTTGAAGCACTACAATTAATATGGTTTTTAAACCTTCAGCTGGATTTCTCTTTGCAGTTGTATCTGATAAAGACCAAAATCCCAGTCAGGGTCTAGATGCCTTATCGCCCTCAAACATCCAGGCGCTTGGAAACAATGAAATGATTAAAGCTTTTGTCCAGATGTTTATTTGGCTTAGTGGAAACATAACCTTGATGTATGAGTAATCTATCAATCCATACAGAGGCTCTTTGAGGAAAGTTCTTGTAAAAGTTTATAGCAAGTTTATTTAGAAAACCTGATATGGAAGTAAATTCTGGTTTCTAAAAACCTAAGAACTCTGTTTTTAAAGTGACACTGTACCTTGGCTTGGCACAACAGCTATTTTTTGATGCCTCTATTCATTTTTCTGTATTGGTGTGTGCATGTGCACATGTGTGTATCCTTCAATTCTCCCTATGGTAGGGCTGAAATTACTTTATTATCATATTACCATGTAGTTTAGCTAAGAAATTAAGGGCAAATGCCTTTTACAGTGTGGGTGTGTGTGTGTGTGTGTGTCTCAAATCCTTATATTGTGCCTGGTATATACCAGGCATGTCTAAGTACTTTACAGGTTGTTATCTGATCTCTACTCGATCCTTTTATTGGATTGATAAATTGGGCATTGGCTATAGCGGGGAGGAAATTAAAATAACAGATGAGATTTCTCTTACTAGGTTTTGATCTGTGAAGTCAATCTTCTACTCATATTCTAAAATTCAAAGTGCCATATGGTACGGAATAAAATTAAAGGGGCAGACTCCATGTCCATATGTTTGAAATGATTTTTTTTTTTCTTTTCAAAGGAGGCACTGAGTTGTACAGTATTCCAAAGTATAAATATATATCCCTTTATGGACAAAAATTGACCCTTTAAATATAACATCAGAAGTTTCTCCCTCTCAGAACCTTTGATGACTTCCCGTTGCCTGTGGGAACAGATCTGAATGCCTTAACTAACTGTGGAGGCCCTTCATGGCCTTTGCCTCACCTACCTTCGCTGACTTACCCCCGACCACATTTCCCGTCACACACTCCAGACTTCCCACTGCTCTAGGCCACCTGCCACCACCAAAGGCTGGTTCCTGCATTTGCAAAGCCCTGTCTCTGGTTCCTGCATTTGCAAAGCCCTCCGTCTTGGGACATGCTGCTTTCTTCCTGGAATTCCTTTCGCCTCGTGCCCATCTGACTAATCCTGAAGAAAACATCTCCCCGTGATGTCCTCTGGGACTCCCCCAGTCAGCGTTAGCTCTGTTTCACGTGTTTCCGATGGTCTTGGTTCACACCTACCCTTATGTATAAACCGTTTCACTTTGCATGGGAAATGTTTGAGAGGCACTGGATGGTATTGAGGAAAGAGGATGATCTTAAAAGGCAAACAGAATTGAGATTTAGGCCGGGCGCAGTGGCTCAAGCCTGTAATCCCAGCACTTTGGGAGGCCGAGATGGGCGGATCACGAGGTCAGGAGATCGAGACCATCCTGGCTAACACTGTGAAACTCCGTCTCTACTAAAAAAAATACAAAAAACTAGCCGGGCGAGGTGGCGGGCGCCTGTAGTCCCAGCTACTCGGGAGGCTGAGGCAGGAGAATGGCGTGAACCCGGGAGGCGGAGCTTGCAGTGAGCTGAGATCCGGCCACTGCACTCCAGCCTGGGCGACAGAGTGAGACTCCGTCTCAAAAAAAAAAAAAAAAAAAAAAAAAAAAAAAAAAGATTTAATCCTGGCTCTGCCAAGTGAACTGGAACAAGTTCTTAACCTTTGAGTATTAGAGATGGAGCTTGAAAAGAACAGGCAAGAATCTGGGATGCATAAGAAATGTGCACACGTGTGTGTGTGTGTGTCTGTGTGTCTGTGTCTTTCTCCACTAAACTTGGAATTCCTAGCAGGCAGACAGCACTCATTATTTTTCTAAACCCAGAGACTGGGACATAGCAGGTATTTAATATTTTGAGAATGGTCTGTTCGTTCTTGATGCCTACCCTGACAGGACCTTATGCTTATATAACTCGCTACCACACGCTATGAAGCTCAATGGTTCTATTTACAGAACACTTGGAGAAAGCCAACTTAGCCTGTGGTGTCCATCTAGTGGCTGATAGAGGATGTGATGCTGTGGTTTCAATTGCTTTTCACTGTGAGTCATTGTGTTGGTTTAAAGCTCCTTCCTGGCTGATGATATTTAGGGCTAAGGATGTTGGCTTTTGAGAATGAGGCTGATCAATAGCCTAGTGTGGAGAGAAACAAGGGTGTAAGCATTTCATCTTCCACAGTGGCTTTTTAGGGGCTGCTGTTTTCCCTCTTTGGTGGTAGGAATTACTCCATCGACAATATGGACACAGATGCCTGCCGGGAGACTCCATTCTTCAGAAATTGAGAAACTCATTCGTGCTGAATTAAAGTCATCCCTCAGTGTCCATGAGGGATTGGCTTCAGGACCCCCAGAAAATACCAAAATCTGTGGATGCTCAAGTTTTTCATGTAAAATTGCGTAGTATTTGCATATAACCTATGTATATCCTCCTATATACTTTAAATCATCTCTAGATTACCTATAACACCTAATACAATGTAAATGCTCTATGGATAGTTGTTATGCTTTGTTTGTATTATTTGTTCTTAAGAGGGTGCTTCATGCTCTCATGCATCATTAGCATGTATAATGCCCTGTATCTTTTCCTTTTTTTTTTTTTTTTTGAGATGTAGTCTCGCTCTGTCGCCCAGGCTGGAGTACAGTGGCATGATCTCAGCTCACTGCAAGCTCCGCCTCCTGGGTTTCACGCCATTCTCCTGCCTCAGCCTCCCGAATAGCTGGGACTACAGGCGCCTGCCACTACGCCCAGCTAATTTTTTGTATTTTTAGTAGAGACGGGGTTTCACCATGTTAGTCAGGATGGTCTTGATCTCCTGACCTTGTGATCCGCTCACCTCAGCCTCTGAAAGTGCTGGGATTACAGGTGTGAGCCACTGTGCCCAGCCTATCTTTTCCTTTATTGCCTGTCAGTCATCTCTCTGATTCCATCCAAGCAGAGGTAGTGACTTTTCTTTATGCTTCCTTGATACTTGCTGTATCTGTATTAGCCCTGGTAGCACTACATCAGAATTGGTTTATTAGTGTTTGTATGTATGTGTGTGTGTATGTGTGTATATGTATGCGTGTGCATGTGTGTGTATATATATATGAGATAGGAAAGACAAAACCCAAACCTGTTGTAGGTTCTAAAGGTTAAGGTCAAATCTGTCTTGAGTGCTCCTGTATGTTCATTGGCTGGCACAGTGCCTGCCTGTTCTATAGTAAGTAGTCAATAAATATTTGTTGGCTGGACACAGTGGCTCACATCTGCAATCCCAGCACTTTGGGAGGCTGAGATGGAAGGATCATTTGAGCCTAGGAGTTCAAGACCATGCAACATAGTGAGACCTGTTGCTACAAAAAATTTAAAAGCTGTTTGTGGTGGCATGTTCCTGTGGTCCCAGCTGAGGTGGAAGGGTCACTTGAGTCCAGGAGGTTGAGGGTGCAGTGAGGTGTCATTACACCATTGCACTCCAACCTGGGTGACAGAGAAAGACCTTGTCTCAAAAAAAAATCAAGTGAATGCTGCAACTAACTTTAAGAATGGCAAGGCCAACCATATTTCTCTAAATGAATTTGTGCCTATGATTGTAGCCCCACTGAGTTTGAGGACCTAGCCACATGTCTTTCTTCTTCTGGGCCCTGCCATTTTGGACTGCCTCTAACCCTGTGAGCTTGGCATTATCAGTACAGGAGAAACAGAACTAGGAACATTTGCCATGTGGACTGATGGAAGATAGACATGCCCCTGTTCATCTCTTCCTTCCTTCACTGAACGTTATGGGACAAATGTGTGAGGTGTTTCTCACCAAGTCAGCATAGAACATAGCAGGCAGCACCCTGAGTCAAAGGGGGTAGATTAATAACATGAAAGGCTCTTTCTTATCTAGTGAATCTCTCCAGACCAGACCTGGAGTGACCTTGATAGGCTGTTGTTTCTGGCAGATGGATAGGAGAGAAAGCCAGAGTACTCCTTACAGCCTAACTCACCCTGGAGCCAAGATAAATGAATTTAGGAGAGGCTGTCCTGAAAGGCACTGATTCATGGCAGGTTCCAGCAGGGTGTGGCAGGCATCTTGAGATTTGAAAAGGATAGGTTCTTGTTTCTCTAAGCTGATCCCACTGAAATGATCTTGGCTTTTGGTGTTCTTGGAAGGCTTGGGAAGTTCAGGTTGCCAGCCAGCCAGTGGGCTGGTCTCAGTGGGATTAGGAAGATTGAGCTGTCAAGGAAAGGTAAAGACTCAGCTGTGTGGACAGACCCATCTATAGTGCTTGGCGCAAATGAATGGAAACGCTCTCTTCACAGCACTCAGACACGAAGTGTGTGGGTTGCTTTCCCCACACAACCAATTCTCCTACCCCAGCTGACTGTCCTATAATTCAGTTCAATTTGGACACCATCTACCTGGAGTTAGCCTAGGCACCACAGGTTAAGGGCTCAGTTCCACAAGACTGCCACACTCCCCCCACTGCCCCGCACACACACACACACACTCTCTCTCTCTCTCTCTCTCTCTTTTTCTCTCTCTCTCTCTCTCTGTCTCTCTCCAGATGCCAATCACAAGTCCTAGGTCCCAAGGTTACCCACGCTTCTGTCCAACTTGGCTGAAAATCAGGAGTTCCCACGACCTTCCTCACATTCAGTAATTTGCTAGAATGGCTCACAGAACTCAGGGGAACACTTTTATTTACTGTGGCTGGTGTGTTTTAAAGCATATGGTAAGGATACAAATGAACAGCCAGATGAAGAGGTGCATAGTGCAAGATATGGGGGTGGTGCAGAGCTTCCATGCCCTCTCCATGAGTGCCATCATCCCAGCACCCCGTGTGTCCACCAACCTGGAAGCTCGCCGAGTCCCATAGTTGAATGTTTTTTGGAGACTCTCTTATGTAGCTATGACTAGTTAAATAATTGGCCATTAGCAATTAAGTCCATCTCCAGCCCTTCCTTACTGTCTTGGAGGTCAGAAGGCAGGGATGAAAGTTCCAATGCTCTAATCACATGGTTGGTTTGTCTCGCAACCAGCTCCTATCCTCCAAGAGTCACCACAGTAGCATAAGCCCAGGTATGTTTGAAAGGGGTTTGCTATGAATAACAAAAGATGCTCCTCTTACCCCATCAAAAAATTCCAAAGACTTAGGAGCTCTGTGCCAGACACGAGGAGCAGAGACCAAATATACATTTCTCATTATGTCACCGCAAGTCACTTGTCGCTAATGCACTGCTCTCCTCTTAAAACAGAGAAACTTAAAAGATGCAACGAGGCTCCAAGGTGAAGGTACAGGCCCAGAGCAGCCCAATAGGTTGGTGATGGGGCTGGGCTGGATCCAGTCTAGGGGTCTTTCCGTGCCTCTCTGCTTCCCTCGGTGTCTATTTCTGACAGCTCTTAATAGTGTATGAATTCATAGAAATCATGAATACTTTTCCCTGTCTGATATTTTCCTTGGTGTTAAATATCCCAGGCAAATACAATGGTCCCTGTTTTCCTAAGCAGCTCTCTAGGTAGAGTAAGCAAGCACAGAGTCATGCAGAGGGCAAGATTAATTTCTCCAAGTGCTGCAGAACAAATGACAGCTTTCCCTGCGTGGTTGTGATGTCGTCTGACATGGGTGGTTTGGCGGATAGATGGCTCTGGCTACCAAGATCAGTCATCCCTGATGGCTGGGGCAGCATCAACTGAACACCTCTTCTCCCTCCACGGTGGACCCATTTGATGTACTGAGTACAGGAAATCTACTAGCCCTTATTGGCATCTGGGTAGGCAGTCTCATCAGAGGAGAAAGAATAACTGAGCTGCCAGCCCGCTGGAGGAGGAGAAATTCTCCAGCACTCCCATGCGCACTCTGTCCACTGCTGGGGATGACAGACTTAGCAGGCTGAGACCTGGATTAAAAAGAGATTTACTGGGGGACAGCCCCATGGAGAATTGAAGTGTGGTCCAGCTTTGACGTGGGCAGCCCACACTGCCGCAGATGTCTAATGGCAAATGCTGGCTTAGTAATTTATGGGGAAGAGAGAGAAAAAATAAATAAATGGGTGTCTTGTCTTCTCAGGAAACTAGGGTTGGGCCTCGATTTCCTGGGAATTTCCTATCTAGCTTTGAGGCTTGAATCCCTTCCTGCCTCCCTCCCACCTCTGCATCCTGTGGGAAGGAAGAAGAGGAAGGGAACAAAAGTGGGTGCTTTGGGAGAAGGAAGTCTCAGGCCCTTCTTGAGAGGCCTCCAAAGGGGCTGCTCCCCGCCTGCCACCCACCTTTCAGATGTCCTCCTCCTCCCGTAGCTTTCCAAAGCACAGGCTCTTCTGGCCTTGAACACTGGAAACCTTTCCTTTGGCCTACCTTCTGGGAAGGCTCCAGGCAAAAAGCAGTAAAATCCCCTGTAAAAAGTGTGTATTGAGTTTGTTATATGCTAGAGACTATGCTAAAAGCACTGAGGCCGAGGGAAATGAATAAGACCAGGTCGCCAAGATCCTAATGCTGTGAAGGGAGGATCATGCAACAGGGCACTGTGTAGGTCAGCATGAGAGTGGTGAGCGAAGGAGGCCAGTGAGGAAGCGATGCTCGTGTTGGGACACAAACACCCTTACCATGAGGTGAGGGTCGGTGGGAAGTGTGGGCTGTGGAGTTTGACCTGCAGTCCAGGCTGGTTCTACCACTTGGTTAGCTGTGTGTCCTTGAGCAACCTATTTAATTCCACTGTGCGCATCTCATAGATTTGATGTGAGGTTCCAGTGAGATCATGGTGTGCACTCTCAGCCCAGTGCCTGGCATGCATGCTGTAAACACTCAGCAGAGTTCACTACCATATTGTCCACCACTGTCACTACCAGCAGCAGTGGTAGCACCTTGAGGACATGTGAACTGGGCCTCGCAGGATAAACAAGGGCGCAGGCAGACCAGTGGCATGAGGACATACAGGCATTGCCGTGTTATTATGAGGTTGGTGCCTGGGTGGGTTGCAGATTCAAGATGGAGGTCGGGGGGGCAGTGGGCTCAGGTTAGAAGCTATTCCAGAGACCATGCAGCAGAGGCACAGGGCTGGGTAAGGCCAGGGCCAGGGGAACAGATGCACACTGAGCTTAAAGACACTTTTTACATTAAACTCAGCCTGATGTGGGGGCCAGTTAGACAGGGGACACAAAGGAGACAGAGAAGATAAGGATGGCTTCCAAGCTCCAGCCTGTGTTGTAACTGCTGGGAAATAGTTGGTGTCTATCCTCAGACCCTTTGTCATTTCCTAGCCTTCCCTCTTGCATGTTAGCACCCACCCTGTGCCCCCAGATTGTCTCAGGCCTTCCAGGCAACCCCCAGACCAGGGCTGGCTGAATGTTTCAGGAGAGTGTAGAATATGATTTCAGGAGCCTTAGGAAAACCCAGTCCCACAGCCTGCCAACTCTTGCCCCCAGAGGAGGTCAGGGCCCAGTGGGGAAGACCACCCTGCATATCAATAGTTCATTCTAACCCAAGGCAGATGGTGGTGAATGTTACCATGAAGAGGCGAAATGTGGGGATTCCAAAGTGGATCTGAAACTAGAGCAGGTCCTGTGGGGACCTTGTATGTTCTCTCTTTCCCCTTCTGGGAAGCCCACTGTGCTTAGCTGCCAATGAGAATAATAATACCTGGAGTTGTGACAGTTGACTGAGGTGACACAGGCAAAGAGCTAGCCCAGTGCCTGAGGCATTGCAGACCCTTCCAAACTGTCCTCATAATGAGGATGTTTCCTAGATTCGATCTGATATAACCAAATTCAGTGTGTGGTGCAGGATAAAAGTCCTCAACATATTTCATACTCTTCCCCCCATGACTCCTCCCCAAACCCCAGTGGGTAAGAAGCTAGTGAGACCTCTCCTTAGACATAAGACCATAACTGGTGTTCATGTGGGCAGCACGAACACGATACCCTCCAGCCGACAGCTACCGTGCTGGGCGAGAGAAGCCCGCTGTGACTAATCACGCTTAGCAAGGCACTCCTTCTCCCCCTCACCATCTGGACCGTCTGCTGTCTTGTTGGAATGGACCTCCTGCCCTTCTGGGGCTCTGCACTGGTAAGCAGCATCAACAAAACACAGTCAGCATTTGGGTGTTACTCAGACTGGCCCAGGTGTTTAACTAAGGGAAATTCCACCTTAAGTCCATTAATCATCACGACCGAGACTCTGCATGTTAGTTGAATCAAGTTGGCAAGTATTTAATAAGTGTCTAGTCAGTTCCAGGCCCCTGACTGTGCCCTGGGGCTTGATGGACAAGAGGAGGAGTCAGTGATTTGTTCTCAAAGCTGAACCATTTGATACTCTACTTTCTGTGCCAACTTTTGATCATTCAGGGTTCTTACCAGGGGGCCTATGAGCTCACACTTAGTGAAGTGTGCTTACATGTGCAGGAAAAACATATTCCATCCTACTCTGGAGCTCCGGGTGGCTTGTGGGGGCTGACATGTATGGCACCCCTTCTGTGTGCTAGGTATCTTATCTAACTACCACACTCTGGCTTTATATTATTTTTATGAATAAAGAAAATGACGCTAGAGGGTAGTTGTTATTAATTGTCTTAAGACCGTGGAAGAGTTGAAAAAATGGCCTACCATTTTATTGACACTTTCCCTTTATATCCTGGAATCCCAGTGTGACTTTGGTGCTTTTGTTGCTTTGCTGTAGTTGCTACTGTTCCGCATCCTCTAGGGCCACCCTTTTTTTAAATTTAATTAATTAATTAATTAATTAATTTTGAGACAAAATCTTGCTCTGTTGCCCGGGCTGGAGTGCAATAGCACAATCTCAGCTCACTGCAGCCTCCACCTCCTGCATTCAAGTGATTCTCCTGCCTCAGCCCTCCGAGCAGCTGGGATTAGAGGCACATGCCACCATACCCAGCTAATTTTTGTATTTTTAGTAGATGGGGTTTCACCATGTTGGCCAGGCTGGTCTCAAACTCCTGACCTCAAGTGATCCACCTGCCTTGGGCCTCCCAAAGTACTGGGATTACAGGTGTGAGCCACTATGCCCAGCTCAGGGCCACCCTCTCTGCTGGAGAGCAGTGGTCTGCAGGCATCTACTTTCTCTACTCAGTACTATGCAAATGGCCTGGAAGACAGAGACCTGGGGGCTCACAGACAGTCCCTGAGCACCCCTGTTTTTCCTGCTAAGCCTTTGCATAGTTCTCATCTAGAAAACCCAGTCCATATTTCTTTTCTTTTTTTTAATTTTAGTTTTTTTCTTCTTTTTATATAGTGATGGGGTATCACTATGTTACCCAGGCTGGTCTTGAACTCCTGGCTCAAGCAGCTCTCCTACCTTGACCTCCCAAAGTGCTGGGATTATAGGTGTGAGTCACTGTGCCTGGCCTGTATTTATTTTTATCTTAAGCATGTAGATCACTCAAGTTGAAAATACCCTTCCCAGTATTTTTCAAGGGCCGGCAGCTACAGAGTAGCTCAACAGATTTATGATGGGAAGGTTGGAGAATACCAAGTTCGAGTTGAGGTGAATATGAAAAGAAACATTTGGATGAGGTTGGGAGTATTTTGGCCCTGAGACAGTCAGCCCATGTTGAAAGACTCAAAACAGAAGGCCGTGTGTGCCTGTGCTTAGATCAAGATAAGAAGCTTAAGTTTTGTTGGGACCTCATGAACCTCTCATCATGCTGTTCTAGAAGAAATGTACAATGGAAGAAACTTTAGAGTTGGAGGCAGAAGACCCGACTTCATATTTCTTGATTGGCAGCTGTGACCATAGGGAAATTACTTCCTTTCCTGAGCCTCTGTTCCCATGTGTTAAACTGTGGTGCACCTCTCAGGTGTGTGAGGAGGAGTAGAGGAGATGGTGTTTGTAAAGTGTTTGGCACAGGTAGCCTGGTGGCTCCTTTAGCTCTATTGGAGTTATTACATCTGTTTGCCTTTTTAGTCTTTTATTTTATTTAGGACATTTACTAAGATGATGTCAGGCACATCTTATTCTTGAGCACAATGACCAAATAGATCCTGGCTGGGTCAGAGTTGGTCTGTGAATTAGTCAAGGTTCTCCAGATAAATGAAACCAGTAGGGTGTGTGTAGGTTTGTGTGGGTATGGGGTATGCGTGTGTAGAGGAATTGGTCATGTCATTGAGCAAGTCCAAAATCTTCAGGTGCCCTTGTTGCAGGCCAAGAGGGGATTCTACCTTTAGACTGCCTTTAGACTTGAGCCGCGACATCAACTCCTCCCTGGGTCTCTCAGCCTGTTGGCCTGCCTACTGGCTGAGAGACCCAGAGAAGAGTCAGTGTTGCAGTCCAAATCTAAAGGCAGTCTGGATGTAGAATCCCCTCTTGCTCAGAGGACATCAGTCTTTCAAAGCCTTCAACTGATTGGATGAGACCCACCTACATTATGGAGGATGATCTACTTTACTCAAAGTCTACTGATTTAACTGTCAGTCTCATCTAAAATATTCCTTTGCAGCAATATCTGGACTCTAGTGTTTGACCAAATATCTGGGTATCGTGCCCCAGTGAAGTTGACACATAAAATCAGCCATCCCAGCCTGTAAGCAGGCCTTGCCATATGATCAGTGGGAATGAGTCATCTGAGGGAGGAGGCAGCTCACCTGTGGCCCAGGGTCAAAGAGAGCAACACATCAGCTTGAATGAACATCTGCAAGGGCTCAAAGCTAATGCACCCTACTTGGGATATCACCACCACAAATCAAGACTCTATGCCTGCCTTGGAAGAATCATTGCATCCCTTCCTGCGTCCCCCGGGTCCTGGTAAGAAATCTCCCTGAGAAATGGAGGTTTTGACCTTTCCTCTGAATCCTGAAATAACTACAGAGTGAGACAGACACACTGGCATGGACACCTCCAGAGAGCTGATGATTTTTGAGACCCAGAAGTGAAATAAGATTCCGAGCCTAAGGAGAGGCCCCGAGTTTGTCTCCAGAGCCTTCTACCTATAAATCAAGCCCACATTCACTTCTTGATCTTGAGAACAGTGGGAGACAGGGTCTGTGGTTATCTCCACTGCATCCCTGGAGTCTTGTATCCCTTTCCCAGAGCTTTGTGCTTGTAATCATCCAGTCATCTGCTTCGAAATTAGAAATCTCACATACTTGAGCAGTGAAGTTTAAAGGGTGAAGTCAACTCAAGTTGTCAGAAACATGGGACGAAATAAATGTGGTGTTGGCTCTATAGAGAAGGGGGAAGGCCACAGAGGACTCAACAGTGCCTGCTAACCCATGACTTTCTGCCAGTCCTGCCATGGTGGCACTATAATTCATAATTGCTAACTGCTTTGGAGACTTTATTATGTGCTAGGCACTGTGTTGAGCTCTTTACATGCTTTTCTCACTTACTCTTTCCATTGGTTCTTTGCAGTAGAGACTGTTTCTCATCCTGCTTTTACAATCAAGGGGACGAAGCTCTGAGAGGTGAAGTTACTTGGCCAGGCCACGCAGACAGTAACTGGTGGAAGCAAGCATTCAGCCAGGCTGATTCAAAGCCCGGGCTCCCGAGCACCCTGTAGGATGGCGATTTACTATAGCTAGAGCCCACACTCTGGATATCTGAATACATGGAAGGCAGGACCGAGAAGGAAGAGTGTGCACCTTCTCAATGTCGGAAGCCGTAGATACTCCCAGTGCCATTGGAAGGAGCTATGAAGGGACCTGAAATTACCATTTGGAAGGGTAAGGCACAGAGGAGTGAGTTACGTAGGAACTTAAAATAATAGTTGGAGAATGCTTGTGCAAGGATCATGGAGGCTGTGGCAGGGGCAGAGGCAGATACTTCTCTTTGCCTCGAAAGCAATATTATGTGTTTAATTTCAATTAAATGTCACAGGTCTTTACTGTAGCATGAGAAACACTTGTGTCAACATTCCCCAGTGCTTATGCAGAAAGTGAATGGGGGCAAAACTGGTTCTGTGTGTGCTGGAAATGAAAACCGATGAGGTGCTCAGAGGCAGGAAAGTTCAGATCAAGAGCCAATTCTGCACGGTGATTTACCAAAGCACCTTACCGCAATGTGGCTTCCTGTTGTTAAATCTCATGAAAGTGGGCATTTCAGTCACCTACGGTTTCTAGACGTGGTACCGGAATTTCTCTGAGGAAATTCCACTCCCTCAGACCCTCACCCACAGCAAACCCAAACAAAACCCACAATTACAAGCTCAGCGCCACCCTGAGACCTCAGAATCGTGCACGGCAAGTTAGAGCTTTATTAATCGAGTGACTTTTGCCTTACTCTGTGGGAGTTGTTAATTAAAACCACTCAACCATTGAGAGAGACGGAGAGAGACAGAGATTGAGGACAGCTAACAGACTGGATTTTCTCACTCCTTTGCAAGCTGGTGTAGCTATTTTAGAAGCTGACACGGACTTTACAGTTGGCTAAACCATGCACCAGATTTGTATGTGAGGCTCCTTGGGAACAGCTTTCATTTAATGCCCTGTAGCCAGGCCCTCCGGGTACAAAGAACCTGCCTAGCCTCTGACCAAGTATGTAGAACAGTTAATAACAATGGCCATTGTAATAATATTAACACGACCAGCTACTGTTTATTGAGCACTTTTAAATGCCGGGCACTGTGCTTTATATACATTATCTCTTTTCATCCTCAATTTTTTTTTTTTTTTAAATGAGACAGGAGCTTAAGAGCTCTGTTGTACAAGCTGGAGTGCAGTAGCATGATCATAGCTCACTGAAACCTCGAATTCCTAG
Source organism: Colobus angolensis palliatus (assembly GCF_000951035.1). Taxonomy (NCBI): domain Eukaryota; kingdom Metazoa; phylum Chordata; class Mammalia; order Primates; family Cercopithecidae; genus Colobus; species Colobus angolensis. Next base: position 3,481,222 of record NW_012114755.1, read on the forward strand.
GTTCAAGCAATCCTTCTGCCTCAGCCTCTTGAGTAACTAGGGCTATAGGCACATATCACCACACCCAGCTAATTTTTTAAAAACATTTTTTGTAGAAATGGTGTCTTGCTATGTTGTCCAGGCTGGTATCAAACTCCTAGCCTTAAGCGATCCTCCTGTCTCAGCCTCCCAAAATGTTGGGATTACAGGCATGAGCCACTACAGCTGGCCTCTTTCTACTTTTTTTTTTTTTTTTGAGATGGAGCTTCACTCTTGTTTCCAGGCTAGAGTGCAATGGTGCAATCTCGGCTCACCACAACCTCCGCCTCCCAGGTTCAAGGGATTCTCCTGCCTCAGCCTCCTGAGTAGCTGGGATTACAGGCATATGCCACCATGCCTGGCTAATTTTGTATTTTTAGTAGAGACGGGGCTTCTCCATGTTGGTCAGGCTGGTCTCGAACTCCTGACTTCAGGTGATCCACCTGCCTCAGCCTCCTAATGTGCTGGGATTACAGATGTGAGCCACTGGACCTGGCCTCCTACCTTAATCTCTGTGTTCTAGGAAGTCCTTTTCCCATTCTCCTGATGAGGACACAGGGATTTGGGGGGTACACTGGTAACTTGCCCAAGGTTGCAGAGGTGGTGAGCTAGGGAGCTGGGACTCAAACTTGGACAACCTGACTTCAGAGCCTGAATTCAACCACTTATTTCAGTACTTTCACTGATGCTGTGTACACATGTCTAAAATGTAATCGCTCTTCTTTCCCCCAAATCTGTTTTTCTTCTGTGTTTCCACCATCCATTTTTTCCCCACAACCAGAACCCAGAATCTTAGACTCTTCCATTCCCTTATTTGTGGAATGCCAGTCACTGAGTTTGATGGATTCCATTTCTTATCTCTTACTATGGTTTTTCTCTCATCTTGCCACTCATATTTCTTACCCAGATGATGACAATTCATCCTCTCACCAATTTCCTTTCCCCTGATCCCAATGCCCATGCCAACAAACCCATTCCACACATTGGTGAGAGAGCTCTTCCTGGAGCACAAATCTGATTATATTCTCTGCTTACATTCCTCAGTGGCTTTTCACTGCCTGTTCAGTAAACTCTGTTTTGGTTACTGTTTCTGTACAACAAATTACTCTGTAATTTAGCTTCTTGAAACTACCATTTCATTATGTTCACGGGGTCTCTGCACCAGGAATTGGGACAAGATACGGCAGAGATGGCATGTGTCTGGTCTGCCATGTCTGGAGCCTCAGCTTGGAAAACACCAGGGCTAGCATTGACTTGATAACTGAAGGCTAGAGTTACTCCAAAGTTTGTTCACTCCCACATCTCACTCCTGGGCTGGGATGACTTGAAGGTTAAGACGGCTGCAGCCTCTCCACATGGCTTGGCTTCCTGGGGATTGGCAAACTTCTTACATGGAGCTCAGAGCTCAAGGACAGAGGGTACAGTGAACAATGCAGAAGCTGCCTCACCTTTTATCATCTAGCCTTGGAAGGTGGAGACTGTCCCTTCTGCCATACTGTATTGGTCAAAGCAGTCATGAGCCCTCCAGATTCGAGAGGAAGGTACATCCTTCCTGTCAGTGGGAGGATGGCAAGGTCACCTTGCATGTGGGATCAGAGATGTTGCTGTGATCATCTGTGGCAAATACAGTTCACAACAATATATCCCCATACCACCCAGCGTGATATACAAGGCCCTCCCCCCATAGTCTCACATTAGAGTGTCTGCTCTGTGGAGACACAAGCCTTGTCTTTCTTGGACACTGTGTATCCCTGGTGCCTAGCACAGAGCATGGCTCATCGTGGGCTCTCCTTTTGCATTTGAGAAGCTAACAAATGATCGACCTACCTAGCCTCATTTCTTCATTTCCTGCCATCTCTTTCATCCCCTCCCTGACCACCTATCCTCTCCCCTCTCCAACTGCCATCCTGTTCCTGCCACTCTGAACCACAGACATTTTCCTTGATACGGATGCCATGCTCTTGTAACTGAGCCTTTGCATGAGTCTGCTCTGTCCATAAACTCCTCCCCATCAATTACCACCCACCTGCCACAGTCCTTCAAGAGTCTACTGCAGCTAGGAAGCCTCCACTGATACACGTTGATGGACATTAATAGTCTCCTTCCTCTGAGTTTCCAAACACCTGGTAACACCTCCCAGATGGCTTCTCTTAGGTTCTTTGGGCTTGTTTGTCATCCAGGCCAGAATATCCTTGAACACAGGGATTGTGTCTTTTTACTTTCTCACATTTCCAACTTCTTCTACCAGACCTGTTGTGTATGCTTGGTAATATGAGTGAAACGAAAAGAGAGAGAAAGGGGGTGATAGAAGGAGCAGTGCTGCTGCTACTGTTAATAATACAGCTCGTGTTCATTGAGTACTTTATACGTGGCAGGTACTTTTCAGGCATTATCTCATTGAATTCTTGTAGAAATCCTGGAAGGCCTATAACATGCGATTGTCCCCATCTTACAGATGTGAAAACTGAGGATGAGAGAAGTCACTTGTCCAAGGTCATATAGCTACTAAAGGGTGCGACGTTTCAGGAAGCTTGACAACCAAGCCTGTTCTCTTGGTGCTGCCACCTGCTGCCCTTTAGGCTCTGTAGACCCGAGGATTTTCTTACCTTTCCTTAGAGCTCTACAAAGCCTAACTTTCAACTGGATTCATAGAATAAGAATATGGGAGGCAACAGATTTTCTGCTAGCTAGACAATATCAAGCTCTGTTTTATTCTTGGTGCTAGGTTTTAAGGGGTTCAGAATGATGCAGAGGTTCTTTTAGGAATGGGTAACAAGAAAGGTACAGGATTCAAACCCCAAAACATAATAGAAATGTTTGTAGAAAGTACAAATATTGGCTTGGCATGGAAAGTACTTAGAAAAGCAGTAGGTTCCAGTGGACCAAACTTGAACCATAGATAGAAGTTAGACTTAGGTTTTGTATTGCCTAGACACCAAGTGACCATTAATTAACATAAGGAAAAACGTGCCCAAAATTACACCTGTCAAAACTAGAGGCAGTTTTGCAAGGACATGAGCCCTGTCACTCCCTGTTCCTGGGAATATTCACTCAGAATCTGGAAAACTATGTATCCCAGATAATATAGAAGGGGTTCCTGTGTGAGGTGAGAAGGAGACAGAGGTGATCTTTCAAAGGTCTTTCGGTTGTATGGTTCAGGGTGTCCAGATTCCCATAGGGATCATTAGGGCTCGATCATAGACAGAGCAGACTGGGTATTGTATTCTGGAGATAAGAGTCTCCTTGGAATGTCAGGTTTCCACAGGTCATGCCAGCCTGGGGGCAATAGCAGAGGCACCAAAGATGTTTCTTCTGAAAAATGTTTAACCCGTGCCTCCTTCTAATAAATACAAAAAGTGTGCACATCTCCCTCCTACCCCAGGTTCTGATCCGGAAGATAAGGAAGTAGACTGTGGCTACAGTCCAGATAAGAGAGTATGAGGACCACTGGAAACACAGTGTCTGCACACTGGCTAAGATGTTCATGACCTTTACTACCTAGAGTTTGTATGCTGAAAACAATAAGGTTTTTTTTTTTTTTTTTTTTTGAGACAGAGTTTCGCTCTTGTTGCCCAGGCTGGAGTGCAATGGCACGATCTCAGCTCACTGCAACCTCCGCCTCCCGGGTTCAAGTGATTCTTCTGCCTCAGCCTCCCGAGTAGCTGAGATTACAGGCACCCGGCTAATTTTTTGTATTTTTTTAGTAGAGATGGGGTTTCACCATGTTGGCCGGGCTACCTCATGCCCAGGTTACCTCCAGAGCTCTCAAACTCCTGACCTCAGGTGATCCACCCACCTTGGCCTCCCAGAATGCTGGAATTATAGGCATAAGCCACTGTGCCCAGCCTTAACAATAGGTCTTTAAAGTGTGAAAATGTTTTACTATTGAATGTGCTTTCTCAATATACAGAGCCTAGGGAATTCTGCTTTGCCTTCGGTTCCATTTGAATTATGACTTTAGCTTATCTGTCTACCTTCTTGTGGAAGCGGAAGTGTTTGAACAAGTTAAAGAGTGAAAAAAGGTACCCCATTATTTGTTCTGTGTAGTAGTATCAGGCAGCCACCATGACCAGCTCCTGGTGCACTGATAGAAGGTAATTTGAGTGTCCTATAGACAACTGGCCATAGCTTGCTTTCTACTCTGGAGGTCATTGGCCTGTGTTTCGGTGACTTCTCAGCCTGTCTTTCCCTCCAGAGTGCTCCGGCTGCTGCTAGGGCACCCCTGCCACACCCTGTTCACACCTGCCGTGGCTTCTCCTTGTCCGCAGGCTGGCTGGGTTGCCTGGGTGCTTGGCTCCTTGACTTCTGAGTGTCTCATGCCCAGGTTACCTCCAGAGCTCCAGCAGCTGCCTTCCTACAGGGAGAAGCATGCTCATCCATACAGTTTGTGCAACACCCTATCCCTCTTGTGAACACACCTGTGGCACTGTCCTGACCTATACATGTTGAAATTCTAAAAGAAAAACACAGTTCTTTTGCCTTTCAAACTGAGCTCCCCACTATACTGCTTTCACTTTTCTAAGAATCAAATACAATGGGGAAATGGAACTCGCTTCAGCTCAAGTTCAGGATGCCCTAGAGTGTGGCAGTAACACTGTTCCCAATATGGTGGACTCTCTGCTGGAGCCATGCTATCCCTTAAATGAGACCTGGAAGGTCCACATCTTCCTGAAAGTCATTTTTGGACCCTTTCTGTATCAAAGTCTACTATTGATAGTATTTGACTTATTTCTAAAGCAAATGCAAGGATGCATCTCATTTCTCTTTGTATTCTCCAGATGCTTAATACATAAAATATACATACACTATTCCTCCTTTTTCCACAGGAGATATGTTCCAAGACCCTCGGTGGATGCCTGAAACTGCAGATTGTGCTTAACTCTATATAAACTATGGGTTTTTTTTTGCATACAGACATACCTGTGATAAAGTTTAATTTATAAATTCAGCACAGTAAGAAATTAACAACAGTTGGCCGGGTGCAGTGTCTCACACCTGTAATCCCAGCACTTTGGGAGACCAAGGCAGGCAGATCACAAGGTCAGGAGATCCAGACCGTTCTGGCTAACACGGTGAAACCCTGTCTTTACCAAAAATACAAAAACAAAATTAGCCGGGCGCAGTGGTGGGCACCTGTAGTCCCAGCTACCCGGGAGGCAGAGGTGGGAGAATGGCGTGAACCCAGGAGGTGGAGCTTGCAGTGAGCCGAGATCGCGCCACTGCCCTCCAGCCTGGGCGACAGAGCGAGACTCTGTCTCAAAAAAATAAAATAAATTAACAACAGTAACTAACAATAAAATAGAACTGTTGTTACAATATGCTCTAATAAAAGTTATGTGAATGTGGTCTCTCTCTCTCTCTCAAAATATCTTATTGTAACATACTCACCAAATGTCAGACCACAGTTGACTGTGGATGACTAAAACCGTGGAATGTGAAACCACAGATAAGGGAGGACTACAGTGAAAGCAGTTCTTTGTTTTTATTGAGATAGAGTCTTGCTCTGTTGCCCCAGGTGGAGTGTAGTGGCATGATCTTGGCTCACTGCAACCTCCACCTCCTGGGTTCAAGTGATTCTCCTGTCTCACCCTCCCAAGTAACTGGGATTACAGGTGTGTACTACCACATCTGGTTCATGTTTGTATTTTTAGTAGAGATGGGTTTTCACAATGTTGTCCAGGCTGGTCTTGAACTCCTGGCCTCAAGTGATCCACCTGCCTCAGCCTCCCAAAGTGCTGGGATTACAGACACTGTGCCCACTCCAACAATTTAATTGTTGATTGTTATTTATTCTTTCTTCAATACACCAAGAAACACTTGGTAGGCACCTATTTTGAGAGTTGAAGGCACAGTTATAGGGACTGCGGATTTTGAAGCAAAAATATTGGTTTGAAAATAATAATAATAGAGCTACCTTTATTGAACTTGTTGGGTGAAGTCTGGAGCACAAGAAGAAACACAAGCCAACAGTTATAATAAATGTGAAATAAAGGAGCCAAGCTTGCATTTTATCATAAAAGACAGAAAAAGGGATTCACTGAACATACAAATACATTTAAATGAAAAAAAACCTTTGTGACTACTTTCTGCTTGTGTTTCCTTGGACAAATCACTCCAATTCTCTGAGTCTTCATTTTGCATCTGAAAAACCGTTAAACCAAGTAATCTTTGAAATCCCCCCAGATCTAATATTCTGTAGTTCCGTGAAACTGCCGATCGTGGATGTTTTTCTCAATGCTCTGTTGCACTGAAAGTGAGGTTTTAGAGTGAGCACCTTCTCAGTGTGGTGTCCTCAAGTGGGAGGTGGGGGAGATGATCTAAAAGACATCCTGTAATTTCACATTAATATGCTAGATGAGGCAGAACATCATGGTGTGGGAACACTACATGCCCTGGTGAAGATAAGCACGAGTGTTTTAGTCATTGAAAGCACATCATCTGGTTTCGGGGAGTTTGTGTCATGTCTGGCCCCACAGGCACGTTTTTGAGTAGGATACACTTTTGCCAACCTTCGTAGAAAAGGGCGTTTTTCCATTGCTCACCATGCAAGGGGCAGGGGGTTATTTGGTACGTGCCCAGCTGAAGAGGTTAGAGTGGTTGTTCTCTTTTCCTGTGGCCCGTAGTTTGCGTAAGGTGCCTTTTCACTGTAGGATTTTATCTTAAGACTTTCTACCATGGCCTGCTTGCTTTTTAGGGGGCAAGGGGATGGGGAGATGGGTTTGGGACCCATTTTGCAGGGTATAAAAAAGGCTTTTTACACCCCAAAGAGAGAGCTGTGAGATTTCCCTTTCCTTGCTCAGGGCATAGGTGGGCCCCCCTGTAACACCCCAGCCACAGTCTTGTTTCCCCCCATGTGAATGTATCATATGCAACTTTTGTGGATGTACAACACACTTTTGGATAGTTTCTGTTAATACAGAAATCTGGTACCTTAATTAGTTCAAAATCTGAACTCTCCAGGAAGAAAATGACTAGTTTCCATCCTCACATATTTTAACTCAATGTTTTTCAAACTTTTTTCTTTTTTGAGACAGAGTCTCACTCTGTCACCCAGGCTGGAGTGCAGTGGCACGATCTTGGCTCATGCAACCTCCTTCTCCTGGGTTCAAGCAATTCTCCTGCCTCAGCTTCCCAAGTAGCTGGGATTACCAGCGTGTGCCACCACGTCCAGCTAAGTTTTGTATTTTTAGTAGAAACAGAGTTTCACCAAGTTGGCTAGGCTCGTCTTAAACTCCTGACCTCAGGTGATCTGCCCACCTTGGCCTCCCAAAGTGCTGGGATTACAGGCATGAGCCACCGTGCCTGGCCCAAACTTTTTTCTTTTTAAATGTCATGCCCCCTCCTGAAAGATCTCACACCGTGATTGGGGGTTAAGGAGGTGCAGAGCTGGAGGGTAAAATTAGATGTGGCTTTTCAGAATCACTGTATCTTTAGTAGCTCCACAGCAACTCAAATTTTGTCAAACTTTATAGAATGCATTATCAGAAACATTGGGCCTTGAACATACTTTTCAAATTCCTGCTCCCTCCCTAGAGATAGGATCATTCCTACAGACAACCAGTGTTCTCAGCTGCCTGTGTGCAGTTTCTGAAGGTGACATCTGGATGAGTGACCAGGGCCAGCATTTCATGTTGTCAGCTGTCATGTCTACTGTTCTTGTGGACTCAATGGCAGGTAATTTGAGCATCCCATAGTCACCTAGTTTTGCTTAATCTTCTACCTTTGAAGGCCAAAGGTCTATATATCTATTTCCTTGGTATTGATGGTTTATTTTTTGAATCCCATTTAGAATAAGTGCCCAGAATAATCATTGTCTTGATGAAAATATCACTTGGTAGAAACTTAGCATAGAAAACCACACACCGAGTTCACTTTACATGTTGGGTCCTTCGTATTTGTACACACGTGTCTGTGTGAACTACCTGATCTCCCTCCCCCAACCCAACATTGCCTGGCAGACACCTTCAAGATGCTATGGGAGGTTTTCTTTCTCTAAGGAGCCGTTTTTGGTGTCTCTCTATGCTTTGGCCTTTACTGAACCCCATGCAAATATTTACACATCTGCTTGCCCCAAGCCGACACTAAGCCCCTCAAGGTCAAGGACTGAGTCTGATTCTTATATCCCCAATACCCAGGCTAGTGCCTGCCTCTCAGTTGGTGCTACATAAATGTTTGTTGCACAAATGCCACCACCTTAAACATAGGCCTCCTCTGGGCAAAGTCCTACCTGTGATTCTACGTGAGCCCTTCCTACAGCCTCTCCACAGTGCTTCCAGAAATCTAGTTGTTTGCTGAGCTTGAGTGATGTTCCCAAGGCCTGCTTTTTACCTTTGTCTACAGAGGGAATTGTCTCACAATTACAAATTAGTCACCTTCTCATTCTGTCTCTTCTTAGTACACCGTGGCATTCTTTCAGCTGCAGTCTGGAAAAGACAAGGTAAAACTTGCATGAACCTAAGCCAAAGTGCCAGCTGATTTCTCCCCAGTTTGGTAGACTTTGCTACCTGGGGGTGTCTGCATGAACCCAGAAGAGAAACAGACACTAGATGTCAGATTCCCACCCTTATAGGCTCTAGTCATCTTCCAAAGGGAACAAACAATCCTCGAAGCCAGCATAAATTCTGCTGACTTAAAGTGAAAAGTGAGCCTGTGTCTCAGAGCACTCTGAGGCTTGGGGAGCCGTAACAGAAATCACAGGATCGATAAGACTTAGCAGACCACAGATGGTGATTGGCAGGTGTGTTTCAGTGTACCAGAAGTGCCCAGGAGAATGCATTTTCCAAAAGACACACAAAGCTTGCTAGTATGTTTTACCACCATGCAGAAATTCTCCACTTGATCAATCTCTCTGCTAGGAGTTTGGTGAAAGCAAGACCCAAGCAGTGGTGAGATTGAGTCTATGTGCTAAAATTCAGGGTAACATGTGAATTGTAGCAATGCTATGAGCCACTGCTGGATTGGTTTATAGCAAACAGACAAGTCTTGCAATGTAGAAACCATTGCAGAATATGTTGAAGGATCTACTCAGCCAGGATCCACTTCTGTCAGATTGTGTGGACAATGTGGAAGGCTTTTCCAGAGGAAGAGCATCTGATTATGATGCCACGCTGAGCTACCTGTGTGTTGTCCATAATATTTTGAATTCAGCATGCCTAATACTGCTCGTTCTTGCCACTTGCCAGCCATGTGAGTTTCCAACAGTCGGACTGTCCTGAGGCCGGTAGGCATTTAACTACAAGACCATGAGTCACTTGATATTGTAGAAGAAATTTAAAGTAGTAACAACTTTTATCAAGCCTTGATTAGCGATGGAGGAAACATTGTGGATTAGCTTCAACCTAGGTTAATGTGGACATTGTCCCCTAACGCAGAGTGGGCCAAGAGTAGTTACTAAGAGGATTTGAAGTTTAAATTACTGTTACAGTGTAGCCACATTATAGTCAACCAATTCTTAGGGAAACTGAATACAATCTAACTTACAGTTCTTCCACCCAGGTCTCATGATTTAAGGCACCATTTCTCACAGTTTTAGCCTGACTACCTGCAAGAGAATTACTTGCATGTCTGTTAAAAATGCATACTTGGGGGAAACAATGAATAGGTGGAGAATGGGGCATTTTTAAGGTGGTAGAATTATATTCTGTGATACTGTAATGGTGGGTAGGTGACATTCTGTATCAAAACCAGTAGAGCTGTAAGACACAGAGTGAACCCTAATGTGACTTCAGTTAATAATAATGTATTAATATTGGTTCATCAATTGCAACAATGAACCATACTAATACAAAATATTAATAATAGCCCCGGAGTAGTGGCTCACACCTGTAATCCCAACACTTTGGAAGCTGAGGTGGGAAGATAGCTTGAGCCTAGTTCAAGACCAGCCTGAGCAACATGGCAAGACTCCATCTCTACAAAAAGTTTAAAAATTAGGGCATGGTGGCCTGCACCTATAGTCCCAGCTACTCGGGAGGCTGACACAGGAGGATCCCTTGAGCCCAGGACTTTAGGACAGCAGTGTACACTCTACCCTGGGTAACAAAGCAAGACCCTGTTTCTAAGAAAAAAAAATGTACATAATAATAGAGCAAAGTGTTGGGGGAAAGAGGGGATATAAAGGAACTCTGTAATTTCTGTACAGTGTTAGAGGAAGTATCTCTTAAAAAGTAAAGTCTGTGGGGTTTTTTGTTGTTGTTTTTGTTTGTTTGTTTAATGCAAGATTTGGGCCTCACTAAATACATCTTGCATGTATGAAGTCGAGGCATTGGAATAAGCATTTTGGTCAGGCTTTCCAGAGGATTTAGGTGTATTCTGAGGTTTGAGAATTCCTGGATATCAGTCCATCTCCTTTCACCATCTGTTTTATTCCAAGAAAGAGCTTAAAGGGGCTTTGTCTAGAGAATTGTCTCCTGTGTGTTAGGATGTGTTTCATCTTTCAGAAGTGGACAAAAAGCTTCCTGCTAATGCTAGAAATATTTGCTGCAATTCCACACTGACAGTTGAACCACAATAAAGACAATTCAGGCAAGACAAGTTTCAGACACAGGGACTGTCAATTTTTGAATGTGTGCAACCTTTTTTCAGAAGTGTGTCCTGCCTACATCCATTTCAAACAAGTGTAGCCATGGATTATAATTAAAATTTTACATATGTCTATTGGTTTAAGGGTGATAAGTACACTATTGTTATAATCCTTGACTCTTTGTGCATTGAAGTATGTATTTTATTAGGGCTATCATGGGCCTTTTTAATTAAAACACTTCTGGAGTTTATATACGTACAGATCTTTTTATTTTTATTTTTTATTTATTTATTTATTTATTTTTTGAGATGGCGTCTCATTCTATCCCCCAGGCTGGAGTGCAGTGGCGTGATCTTGGCTCACTGCAAGCTCCGCCTCGCAGGTTCAAGCCATTCTCCTGCCTCAGCCTCCCGAGTAGCTGGGACCACAGGCGCCCGCCACCATGCCCGGCTAATTTTCTGTATTTTTAGTAGAGATGGGGTTTCACTGTGTTACCGGAATGGTCTTGATCTCCTGGCCTTGTGATCCGCCCGCCTTGGCCTTCCAAAGTGCTGGGATTACAGGCGTGAGCCACCGCGCCCAGCCTAGATCTTTTTAAACCAAAATGCTCTGGAAATTAGTATTAGAGGGAATTTTATTAAACTTATAGAAAGTCACATTGCATTTTGCAAAAGACACACAAACCTTGGTAGCCTGTTTTACCACCACACAGATATTCTCCACTTGATCAATCTCTCTGTTAGGAGTTTGGTGAAAGCACGACCCAAGCAGTGGTGAGATTGAGTCTGTGTGCTAAAACTCAGGGTAATGTGAATTGTAGCAATGCCATGAGCCACTGCTGAATTGGTTTATAACAAACAGACAAGTCTTGCAATGTAGAAATCATTGCAGAGTATATTGAAGCATCTACTCAGCCAGGATCTACTATTGCCCTGTTTTAGCAAAGTCACTGCTAAGGTGGGGCCTGGAGGTCTGTGAGCCAACTCATGCTGGATGTGAATTTTGCACATATGTGAGATGGGGTCCATAGTTTTCACTAGTTTCTCCAAAGGGGTTCATAACTTAAGAAAGTTTAGGAATTTCTGATTTAGACTAGATTTGGTTGTAGTTGTTTTTAAAATATATATGTGCCATGTTATTGAAATATTGCATATACTGTATAGCGTACGAAAACATAGGAATCAGAAAGATCTTGATGAGAAATAAATATACATAGAAGCATTTGCATTTTCACTCCTGGATCATCTGTGCTGCCCACTACAGAGACCACTGCCTGGGTCCAGTGCTTCTTTTTCTTTAGTGTGCACACAGATCACCTGGGGAGTTTATGGAAATGCTGAGTCTCATTTAGAAGGTCTGGGATACTGCTTTTTAAACAGCTTCCAGGTGATATTGAAACTGCTGCTCCCTGGCCCGTATTTCAAGCAGCAGGTAGATGGTGAGGCATGTGTTGAGTTGAGCTGCAGACAGTGACTCCCACGCTATGTCTTCTGTCTCTCTCTCTCAAGCAGTCCTCAGCACCGGTTTTAGGACGTAGAAATGACAAAAGTCTATGGCACCAATTTTCCCTGGCGAGGCTGGCAGGGGCCCCCTGGGACCTTTTGACTCCTCTTTAACTCAGGCCTGCCTTTTCCCGCTGCTGCTGCTGTCCCAATGGCCTGCTAGATCTGAGCCCTTGTTTGATTAGCTTAGCAACATCTTTGCAGAACTCCCCAGTGAGATGTGCTCTGTTGACTGGGGCTAGCCAGAGTCAGCTCCAGACCTCCTGAGTGAGTTCACTTCTGCAGCAGCCTTGACTTCCTTCTCTACCGTGACCAGAGGATTGATCTGGGTTTTCCCAGTTATCTGGCTTACTTTGCAGCAGAGAAGCAGGGGCTAGTTAGTGCCCCTTCAACTGTGCATTCTCCTGGGGGATGGCTTGTGGCCATTGAAGAAACTTCACAGCAGTGCCGTCTATTTGCCATGGTCACGTCATTCTATGCTCTGAACCGAGGTGGTATGTGTTGTGACCACAGGAGACTGCTCCAGGCTTGAATGAGCTAAGGGAAGATATTACTCACAATGTATGTTGAACTCCCAAATCCTCCTAAAAAGAACAAGTTGTTATCAACTTGGTGACATCCTGAAGAGCTGACAGTCCTGGAGGACAGTAGGAAATCAGGTAAAGGGTGCCCCAATTTTGCATCAAACAGAAAGGTAGGAAACTGGTTGGATTCTCTAAGTCACATCTCCCATTGGCCTCTGCCAGTGGTTGTTGGAAGCATTCCCCCAAAGGCAGGAAGGACAAAGATATGTGGGTCTATGTTAGAAGAATTGCCACTAAGTCATAAGAATGAAAGAGTCATTTCTTACCCCTCTTCCGCTTCACATCCCCTTGTTTCTTAATTGTGTGGATTATGAAGTTTGTCTTATTTATAGTTAAAGTCCTGCTGCCATAGGGAACCCCAATCGAGCAAAGGCATTCTCACCCTGGGCTTTCTCTCCAAAGGTTGCTGTTGGTTTTGTTTCACCTTGTGTCAGTTTGGAGTCACCCATAATCAGGAAAAGGCGACACTGTGTTCTTCACTTGAATTTCACCTTTATTTGATTTTAAAATATGTAAAAATATGCTGTGAGTAGGATATTAGAGTCATGCAACATGTCTCTGAACTTGTCATGGGGGACAAAGGGTTTTTGATAAATGAAATATGCTACACCTGCCTCGACATTTATGCCTAAAAACTCATTGAAGACAAAGTGGTTTCCATGTGTTTCCTTAGCAAAATTTTAAGCCAAGTTCACTAAATTTTAGTGCTGCAGTTTTATAATTCTCACTGAGAAATGAGCCCATTTTTTTCCAGTCATATTTTTGCATTTCAGATGCATTCTCTTCTTCCTTAAGCCAATGTGGCCACTGCTTTTCTTTTCATAAAGATCAGCTCTTTTCTTTCTTTCTTTTCTTTTCTTTTCTTTTCTTTTTTTTTTTTTTTTGAGACAGAGTCTTGTTCTGTAGCCCAGGCTGGAGTTGCAGGGGCATGATCTCGGCTCACTGCAACCTCTGCTAACCAGCTTCAAGTGATTCTCCTGCCTCAGCCTCCCGAGTAGCTGAGATTACAGGCACCTGCCACCGTACCCAGCTAATTTTTGTATTTTTGTTTTTAGTAGAGACAAGGTTTCACCATATTGGTCAGGCTGGTCTTGAACTCCTGACCTCATGATCCACCCACCTCGGCCTCCCAAATGCTGGGATTACAGGCATGAGCCACCGTGCCCAGCCTGTCAGCTTTTTTCAAAAGGATGCAGGCAGCTTTGTTAGTCTCGTTGGCTGGTGCGTCCTCCTATGACCTGTAGTGAAGTTGATTCATCTGACTTCTCAGAGGCCCTGAACTAAAGGGATTCGTTTCCAGGTCTGTCCAGAAACTCAATTTACATCCTAATAAATTCAGAGAATGAATGTCACACCATATTATAACTGAGTAGAGGGGCCTGTGAAAGCGTATGATGTTTGGGGATTTGGATGTTGGTGACATGCTCAACAACAAGGGCTTTTCATCAGCCCCCATCATTTTTTTCAACCTTGTGCAACAAAGTATGTGTTGATATATATGTCTGGATATTTATATTGTTATTGGCAAGGAATATTACACACACATTTGTAATTATTCCATGTTTCTATGTCCACGTTTTCCACGTTTCAACCAAAAGTGTGTCCAAAAAATAAACACAGGCTGACATGTCTTTGAAGAAAAGTAATTACATAGGATTGATTTGTTTTCTGTTTGTTCTTTCATTTCTTGCATCTGAGAGGTGTGTTTTTTTTATGTCATGCTCTATTAGAAGTGCACTCGACTAAAGCAAGTTGGTACATGTTTCTTTCCTTCTCTGTCCCCTCTCTCCTCGCACAGTTCTTGACAGAGGTGATTTCTGGTGAGATTAGTGACAGTCAGTTTGTATTACTTATGCAGGCCATGTTGAACTGTGAACTTTGGAAATGAGAAGCCACCTTTCGCCACTTCTGAAGGTGACTCACAAAGCCAGTTTCACTTGGCTTTGAATTGTTGTTGCATCATTGCATTCAAAGAAAGGGAAGAAATCTATTTACTAAATGTTGGACTTGAAGTGTAGAGTATTTGTTCTAACAGGTCCTATTAGATTCCACAGCTTTTTCGTAGCTCGTGTCAGTTACCAACATATTCTGTAGAGAAAGTTCCTTTTGTAAAAGGCATGTTGGCTTCACAGGTCTGTCTTGATTGGAGGGATGGTAAGGTCTACCCTTCAAGTCTGGCCAGCTCCCAGAGGTCTGGGATGACTCAGACAGGACTAGGAAATGGTGTGTTCTGAAAAATCTGTAGAAGAAAATACAAGAAAATGCCCACCAAAAATTGAATACAAAATGATGGAAGAATTGAAAAGTCAATGTTCTCTTCGAAACAGAAGCCAGAGCCTGTTACTCATTAGTACCTTCATGTATCCCCCATCTTACAGGCAAAGGTCTGGCATCCAAGGTGTTCAAAACCATCCCCCAGGTCCCATGCAGCCCAGTTCCTGGCTGTGATCCCTGTGTTCCAGCAACAATGAACTACTTACCCTTCTCTGCACATACCTTCCCCTCTTCCATTTCTCTCTGCTTTTGCATATGTTATCCATGTGTCTCGATGGATCCTCTTTTGGCTGGCAAACTCCTCTGCACCCTTTAGGGCCAACTTAAACAGCACTCCTCTGCGATGCTTTCTCCCGTGTGTTCCCAAAGCGAGTCATGCATTCATCTGTTATACCACTTTTATGTAGCAATAGAGCTATTTGCATGTCTTAGTCCCCAGCAGGTTTTGAGCTTCACCAGAGCAGGAACTAGGTTTTGCCATTCCTGTAAGCATCTAATAATTAGGAAGTGCTCCCTACATGCCAGGCATTGGGCTTTCTAAACATATGCACTGTCTCATTTAACCTGCCGCAATCCTATGAGGGAACTTAAGCTAGAAGAAATTGCACTGAAATGTGACAAAGTTGGGATTTGAATTCACCTGCCTGCACTGGGATCTTAACCACAGTTCTGTTGTCCTCATCTGAACAATAGAGATGATAATATACTTGATAAGATGATTTTGAAGGTTGAACACCATGATTTATGTGAAGCACTTAACACAGTAGCCAGTGAGCATTCAGTACCATTAGTACTTACTAACAATGATGTATACTAGGTCCTTCAGCCAGCAAGGGGCAGAGAAGGAATTTGAACAACTTAGGTCTAACAACAGAGTCATGTTCCTTAACCCTGATGCTCATGGGCCACCCTAAGGAAGCAAGAAAAACACCCCATGGACACCTTGTCCCTTTAACAAAGGCTCTTACTCTTTCCATCCAGGGGTCTCTGGAGAAGCTTTAGAAGGTGGATGTGGAAAGCCGCCTCCATCCACCTACCGCTGCAGAACTCGGAACGGGGGGGATGGTTCAGTAGCTTGGCAACTCAGTCAGGAGCCCACTCAGAAGACATTAGGATGTTACCAGCACCTCATTAGGCTCTAGCATTAATTGTTTATCTCTCTAAGGAGAAGGAAAGTGTGGCATGGTTGTTCTGAGATTCAGTTGTTGGATCAGCTGGTTCCTTTGCTTGTGACCTCAGGCAAGTCATTTCTTCACCCAGTATGAGCCTCTTGTAAAAGCTCCTAAAGAGGCGGGTGAGGCCATCAGTCCCCTGGCTTCCTGAACCTTCAGAAACACAAGCTTTTTTAACATCCCTGGGCAAAAGCCAGTGTTTCAGATAAGCACACACATGGCTGCTTCATCTGTGAATTATGCTTTCTTAAGGGCTTCACTTTGTTAAGGCAGTCTATATTAATGTATACAATAGCCAATTCCTATACAAATTTTGGTCCAGCAAGCCCAAATTTGTATATTTTTCGTTGACTATATAATACAGGAGTTATTTTTAAATATATACAGAGCTGTTTGTAAATCATCTTAATTGGAGGATAATAATTTAGAAATATTTTAAATTAGTTTCTTGAGTGTGAGGCTGGCTCTAACCACAGCTCTGTCTCTGGTGCTGTGCCGTCTCCCAGGGAGAAACGTGCAACAAAATTTATTTTAAAGAATATTATTGTTTAAAAATCAATTGAACATGTTTACATATCTCTAGAAGAAGAGGTAGTAAGTTCCCCATTTCCTTATCACCCTGCCTGCCCTCCCTCTACATGCGCACCGTAAGTGAAATAGACTTCCAGTCTTGAAACTAGATCATTGTCAGACTAGTTGCATTCAGCTCCCTGACTTTCAGTTCTTCCTGCAGTTTGAGAGGGCAGAAGATCCTGATTTAGCTTTGCCTTTCCCCTCCCCTCTGCCGAAACAAAGTCAGAATTCCCAGCAACAAGCCCAGTTCACACGTTCAGTTCCATTTCAGTCCCATTTCTCAGAGGCTTTGCCGCTTTTTGGGGTTGTCATTTTCTGACACATCCACATTGCACCCGGGGGTAGCTGGGCTGGGACTGCAATATGTCTCAGCGTTCTGTGTCTGGAATGCTTACCAGGCCCCATAGTCCGGCCTTAGCAGGAAGCCAGGGTTCTGTATATGTGGGCCTTGTCTACATGCCTGTGTGTGTGTAATTACCCAACCCTGTGTGTTGTTTCACCAGCAATAAAAATCCAGCAGGGAAATGAATGCTAAAATTAGTTTGTTTGTCCTTTGACAAGATCTCCCCAGTTGAAAGAATTTTGTTTATCTAACTGGCTGGGCAGACTTTGCTAAAATCAAAATTAACTGCCTTGCTTAATGGTGCAATAGATTGTATTGTGAAGGGCTTCCACTGAGTTCTCCTTGAAAGGACATGTGATCTGGAAAGTCCAGCCTCTGGCAAAGTTATGACATTTTGGTGTAGGTGTTTTTTCCTCCTTGTGCTAGTTGTAGGATGGATGCCCATAACCCATTACTCTACCCTGAGTCACTCTATCTGTTGGAGGGTAGCTGGCTGACTGGCTGAATGGATGGATGGATAGATGGATGATGGGTAGATTGGCAGATCGACAGTTTAATTTGCTTGCCATATGTCTTAAATGTAAGTTTGTTAATGTTTAAGAGGAAAGAAAACCTGTAATCAGTGTTCTTGCAAAAAAAAATTTGCACAACCCTATGGCTGTGTCTTTGGGCTTCATTCATTCATGTGTTCATTTATTCAACAAAAACAGTATTTAATAAGCACGTAGTATGTACTAAGCTCATGGGATATAGATTTGAACAAAATAAGAATCTCTGCCGGCAAAGAACTTACTATTTACTGTGAAAGACATGCATTGAAGGGTAATTAGACAAATAATCATTTAACTATAGCTACAATCATTTTTTATATTTTTATTGAGATTTAATTCATATATCATAAAATTCACCATTTTATTTATTTATTTTTGGGGGTTTCTTTTTTGTTTTGTTTTGTTTTTGTTTTTGTTTTGTTTTGTTTTGTTTTGAGATGGACTCCCACTCTGTCACCCAGGCTCGAGTGCAGTGGCACCATCTTGGCTCACTGCAGCCTCCACCTCCCGGGTTCAAGCGATTCTTCTGCCTCAGCCTCCCAAGTAGCTGGGACTACAGGTGCATGCCACCATGCCCAGCTAAAAATTTGCCATTTTAAAGCATACAATTTGATGGTTTTTAGTATATTCACAGAGTGGTTTTTAAAATGATAAAGTTGAGTGAAAACTTCAGTCTCTTCTGTTGCATTTTCAGTTACAAGCACAAACACTTGGTCTGATTCACTCGAACAGATTTTTCATTATGTTGACATTGTGACGTCAGTGATCATCAGTGTCATGAAGGGAGGAGGAGGGAACATTGGAGGTGTTGAATTTAGACACAATAGCTTAGAAGCTTCCTGGGTTCCTCTTACCCATTCTGGAAGATGCTTTTCTCATGAGATAACTCCAGTGAGAATTTTCTTCTCTGCCCCTTACTTGAACTTCCTGGTCTGGGCAATCTTATCTGCATCTCATAATTCTGTTCTTGAAAAATGTATCTCCAAAAGATCCCCAGCTACAGGTAGAAGAAATTCAAGGATGGGAACCCTTGGGGTTGACTCCATATATGCAAAAGTTAAAATATCAAGTGCAATAAAACTTTCCATGCTCAGCTGACCCTGTTTCAGAAAAATAATGACTCATTAGTCCTCTTTCTATGTATTACTTGATGTGAAATGTAAAATGCTTGCATTTTCAGATAGCTTGCAGGGCAATCTGATGGGGCCCATAAGGGATTGAAGGAATCCAAGTTTGGTTTCTGGCTCTGCCCAAGTTTTACTTTGCCTTCCTGTTCTCCTCTGAAGATGAGGGAAATGACACAGCCAGTCTCCTTTATGGGGCTGTGAGGAAGCCAAGGTAGATATAAGGTACAGCTGCCTTGGACTGAGCTACCTCCTACTAGTGGCTAGGCTTTCAGGAACTTGTCTGGTTGGTAGACAATCAGCCATCTGTACAGAAAGTTCCAGACATCCTCCCTCCCAGCACTGATTTCATCAGAAGACAGCTTTGTAGCATTACCAAAAAAAGAATAAATTAGCGTTAGTGTTCTTCACAGAGTTTTGTGACAACCCCCTTAAAATATCAGTATCAAGGGTGAAATTCACTCCATGATCATGACAACCATAATGTCTTCCACTTATATAGTCTTACACAAATTGCAGTGTACTTTCATGTTCCTTATCTCACTAATTCTCATGCCCATGTTGTGATATTCCCACATATCACAGGCTGTGATAGTCCTATAGTTTGGGTGAAAAACTCACCCTCCAGGGAAGTGACTTGCCTGTGATGGCAAAGGTCACTCATCTATCCTCTATCCTTTCTTTCCACCCTCTCAAAGCCTTGCCTGTTTTTTCCACTGCACTGTTCTGTAATATTATTGCCTATGATTTGCTAATGATTTGTCAGTTCCATTTCCATTACTCAGGTAAAACACCTACTTGTATAATTGCTGACATTAAAAAGAATGTCATGAATCCATCTGACAGTTAATTTTATTCACTAGTTCCCTTCTGCTTTGTAGGTGCCTGTGAGTTTGGGTTAATTAAGCTGAGTTTGTTCTCTTTTTTTACGTTTTTGTTAGCAAGCTGGTGATCCTATAGGTTGGATCAGCAGCTGAGTTATCCATGGGCTGTGATCAGTGCCAGAACCTCAGGGAATCCTCAGTTTCTTCCCCCTTAGAGGACTTGGTGGCTGTGCAGGGCTTCTGGATATGAATGCAGGCCTGGAAGCCACTTGCTTTTGACATTCATGTGCATCATCCTTTTCTTCTTTTAAAGATACATGACTGATGGTGGACTTGGCCTCTACACCCGTCGCCTGAATCGGCTCCCTGATGGGATGGCTGTGGTACGGGAGACCCTGCAACGAAATACCTCCCTGGGCCTCGGAGACGCTGACAGGTAAGCTTCCTCCACGTGAGGCTAGTCAGATGCAGAGGTGATCCCAGGGTGGCCTGAGAAATGAGGGTTATGATATTGGGAGAGTGATTGGAGACTTCTTTAACCCACAGAGAGGAGGGGAGGCCTGGAATCTGTACCTGGGGTTAGAAACAGGCACAGTAGGTAGGAAAGCACTGCCGAGGATTCTTGAGTCCTGCTTCTGTGTAGGGTGGTGCTTCTGACAGCAATAACATAGGGAGTTCAGGCCTGGGTGGTTTTTGTTATTGTTTTGCTTGTTGCTACTGTGTCTTTGTCAATTCAGCAGGCCCTAGGGATGTGTTTTACTTCCTCTCTCATTAGCCAGCTTTCTAGGTATTGCACCTTGTGGCACAGAAGGTCTGTGTGCAGAAAGGATCTCTCCTAGCCTTGGCTGAGCAGCCTTCACCAAAAAGCCTCCTGTTGCAAGGTAATAGGAGGCAACGCTTAAGGACATGGGTTTATACACCACATGCTAAGTAGTTAACATCATAGAGGTTGGTCAGGCGTCACTGCCACTGCTTTCAGAGAAGAAAAGAGCTTCAGAAAATACTATGATAATAAAAGAGGACTATTCGACCTCCAAGTTCTAGTCCTTACTCTGACAAACTGATTCTATGACCCAGAGCAACCTATGAAGGTGAGGAGTTTGGACTATATGATTTCTATTATCCCTTCCAGTTCTAATGTGCTATGATTCTGGATTTCAGTGCAGATTTCAAATGCCCTTAATGATCTGGCTGTTTAAGGATTTACTGGAACACTTGACCTCTTTCCACATCTGGGTTGATGAGACGTAACATGGAATTTAGATGCAAGTGGTGTAAAATGACCATAGACTTTTTGGGTACTAACCCTTTTATGTCAGAAAGCCGAATAGTAGCACAAGAACAGCTTCCTGCTGTTCCCAGGGCATGCTTTTTACAAAGAGCTAAGTGAATTCTGTAATTGTCTGGCTTTAGAGAAATAGGGCAGCACACCAAAGAGACAAATACTAAAATCACACCCAGAGATGGAATTTGCCGAAGAAGAATCTTCATGTTCTCTCAGAGAAGGCTGGGAAACACTGAATGAGTTGTTAGGAACTTGGGATCTGGTCCAGTCTCTACCACTAACTTGAGTATGTCCTCCTTAGAGTCCCCCCAGTACCCAGGCTTGTGATTTATATCAGGGATGTCAAAAGGCCTTCCACTAGAGTTTTGGCTCAAGTCAGATTTTTTCCTGTAATTAACAAAGAAAGGAATGGGTT
This sequence comes from Colobus angolensis palliatus, assembly GCF_000951035.1. Taxonomy (NCBI): domain Eukaryota; kingdom Metazoa; phylum Chordata; class Mammalia; order Primates; family Cercopithecidae; genus Colobus; species Colobus angolensis. The sequence goes on from NW_012114755.1 coordinate 3,502,409, forward strand.
TGAGAATTCCACAGAAACATGAACCATTTGAGAACTGCTCTTTCTTTTTTCTTTTTTTCTTCTTCTACTTTTTTTTTTTTTGAGACAGACTCACTCTGTCACCCGGGCTGGAGTGCAGTGGCATGATCCCGGTTTACTGCATCCTCCATCTCCTGGGTTCAAGCAATTCACCTCCCTCAGCCACCCAAGTAGGTGGGATTACAGATGTGCACCACCGTGCCCAGCTAATTTTGAATTTTTGGTAGAGATGGGGTTTCACCATGTTGTCCAGGCTGGTCTCGAGCTCTCAAATTCAGGTGATCCGCTTGCCTTGGCATCCCAAAGTGCTGGGATTACAGGCGTGAGCCACTGCACCCAGCCTGAGAACTGCTGTTTCTAAGGTGAAACTAAACTCTCTGTAACTAAAATCTTTACAGTAAATAATAACAGGAAAAATCAGTTACTACAACACCCCCACTGGAGATTTCACAATTTGCCAGATTGTTTTGCTTATTTGTATTCTTCTATCCGTTGTTTAGTAAATCTATCTGCATAAAATACAGGACTCACAAGATACAGTTTTCCTTGTAGCAGAAGAATCTCCACTAGAAAGTTTAATTTAATGCTTCATTGTAGGGTTAATGGAATTATGATAGATCACAGCTGAGCTTGTTTCTGCTTCTGGAGATGGAGGATCTGAGGGTGGGGTTGAAAAGGTAGGTAGCACTTGTTAGGTTGTTCTGGTTCAGCGTGTATAGTTAAACCAGATGGACAACAATGTCCTTTGGTTCTCCCCAGAATGGAATGCTCAGATATGATCATTTATTTAAAACTGAATGAGGCTGGACATGGTGGCTCATGCCTGTAATCTCAGCACTTTGAGAGGCCGAGGCGGGCAGATCACCTGAGGTCAGGAGTTTGAGACTAGTCTGGCCCACGTGGTGAAACCCTGTCTCTACTAAAAATACAAAAATTAGCCGGTTGTGGTGATGCATACATGTAATCCCAGCTACTCGGGAGGTGGAGGCATGAGAATTGCTTGAACCCAGAGGTGGAGGTTGCAATGAGCCAAGACTGTGCCATTGCAGCCACTGCATTCCAACCTGGGCAACAGAGTGAGACTGTCTCAAAACAAAAAACAAACTGAATGAAAACTGACAAAATTTTAAAGAAAGAACTCAGATGGCTTTTTAAAGATATAGGATTTGTAAATGACTACAAATTTATCCTTGTTTTATATAAGTTCTGGCCTATAGGCAAAGAGATATTTTCCATTATTCTAGAATCTGCTAAATTTTTATAATTTCCAAAGTTAATTGTGAGCTGACCATAGTAATATTTCATCTTTGGCTAAGTTGAAATAGTACATTTGTTTCTATAAAATTCTTCATGTAAGTCGCAAATTTAGTTTCATGTAGGTACAAAATCTATATTCTAAATGAGTATTTCCCAAAGTGGGAGGCTATCATGGTGGTATACGAGATAATTTTAGATGGCAGATAGGAAAATACTCCTTTTTAACAATTACAGTTTAATTTTAATATGTTTTAAAAACTTACAACTAGCACATCAAACCTGTGATTTTACAAATGCTGCTTAAGGTAAGGATAGTGTAGACTTGAGACAATTTAATGTGAAATATCAAGGAAGAATATTACACAGATGGTATGTAATTACATCAGAAAACAAAGGTAGTATGCAAGTGGCTGCAATTTGGATAATACTGTTCTTGTCCCTGTAATTGGAAATATGTTCTTTAAACAACTTAAATTATATAACTGACCCGAATTCTTTCTTTTAAACCTGAAAATCGAAGATCCTAGAGCTAAGGTTTTTCCAGGAAGTTCTGTATAAAAAGATAGCCCAGTCCTTTTTCGATTCACACAGAAGCAATAGACCACATGAGTTCTACAAGGGAAAGAGGAAAAGTACTGAGCGGTTAAACCTGATTAGACCTCAGCAAATGAAAGAAAGGCAGATCATTGTTAGTAACCACAGCCAAGCAGCTGGGGGGAACAGCTCTTCCAGAGAAAGACCTTAAGGGATGCTGGCCTACCAGGCAGACCTTGCCTGTTTGCAGCTGAATGTAACTGGGGTAGCTTCAGGGTTATTAAAAGTAACTGATAGGAATGGATGCCTTCAGAATCTGGGAGATAGAGACCGTGTCAGTTAGTGAGTCTGGTATGTTACCAGCCAGCTTCTAAGAAAAGAAGATAGTAAAGTGTACCCTTGATCTCTTGTCACTCTTGAGGGCTGCCACCCCTGGGCTCCAGGTTTTTCCTGATAGTGATCAGTGTCTACTTCCAGCAGACTAGAGCCAGGTGGCTGAGAAGAGAGGATCAAAAGGGACAAATGGAGTGGCTTATTACATATCATAGGCTCCACATAACAGACAGATAAGAGGAGCTTTGGCATGGAGGTCTCCAAACTGGCAGACTGGGAAGAAGAAATATGGGAAGGAGGGCCAAGAGACTAGGCTCACAGACAGTCAAATGGCTCATTGAACTCCTGCCAGTTCCTACATGCACTGCTGTCCTTTCAGAACCCATCAAAAATTCCCAAACTTCAGCACGTTGAGAGCTTTGAAAGCATAAAGATCAGCTCTGGGAAAGTTTCCACTTCTAAGTTCCTTTCTTGGTGACTGCAAAGCCACACTGTCCTCCTCATCCTTTTCTTTACCCACCTGTGTTTTAGCACATAGCGGGCGGAGCACATAATTCGGGTCAGTTATTTAGATGCTCCTCTTGAATGTCATCCCAAGATCACATAAATGCCATTGACAGCACAAGGAGGACAGAAATCAGGCTTGGTGTGACATTAGATCAGGAGGAGAACTTTGGAACTACTTGGTAACTTTCTTCTAAGGCATTAGAACACTTACTGAACTTCAGTGCTTTTTATTAATTTAGGCAATAAGGCTATATTACTTCAAACCTTCTAAAGACAAAAAAACCAAATGCTGTGTTGTAGAGTCAGCCTGAGACTCGAACAAAATGAAAATCGCCCACCACTTTTGTGCCAGGAAACCAAGCAGAAAAGAGAGACTTTTTCTCCCCCCTTCTTCTTATAAGTTTTTCATTACCCTTCAAATTATGAATGTTTTAAGTATTGAGATTGCTGTTTCAGTGGAAGATTCAGAGTCACTGTACAGACTTTTCAGGCTGCATCCACGGCCTTGGCACTCAGAGACGTCTCAGTTTCAGCTTGAATTGCAAGGCCTCTCTCAAGGAGAGTCTCATGGTGTGAGAATGTAACTATGCAACCTGGTATTTGAGCAGCCTGCCAAGCTGAGCCCTCCTTCCTTGCTGGGAATGTCACAAGAACTCCAAGAGCCCAGGGCACTGCTTGGCTTTGTGATTCATATGGAACAAAGCAAGCCTTCTGGCACCAAGCAGTGCATTCATGGGTTCAGGTCTGATCTGGAGGAAAGAGTTTAATCCAGGCCAGAGATCCCCAGCTGGCAGATGCAATTGGCGCCCTTAACCAGGTGGTAGGACCCCAACAAGCCAGTTATTTCTGAGGCATAGTCCCTACTGAGAGCCACATAAGAGAAGCAGCAAAAACGGGAAGAGACTGCTCCCCTCACGCTTCGTTCTAAGCCTGTGGTAGGTGTAATAATCATCCCCAAAGATGGCCACATTCTAATCCCCAGAATCCGTGGATATGTTAAGTTTCATGCTGAGGGGAATCAAGACTGCCAATCAGCTGGCAGTTAGGGAGATTACTCTGGCTTATTCAGGCAGGTCCAACATAATCACAAGGTCCTCAAAAGTGAAAGAGGACAAGAGGAGGAGGTCAGAATGATGTGATGTGAGAAGGACTCGTCCTGCTATTGCCAGCTTTGAAGATGGAGGAAGAAGGCTACAGCCCAAGAATGCAGGCGGCCTCTATGTAGGGGAAAAGCCATAGGAACAGATGCTCCTAGAGTCTCCAAAAATGAATGTAGCCCTGCACATACTCATGATTTTAGCCTGCGAGACCCATGTCAGCTTCTGACTCACAGAACTGTGAGCTAATCAATTTTTGTTGTTTTTAGCTACTAAGTTTATATTAACTTGTTATGGCAATAGAAAACTGACGTAAAGTTATGTCAGCAATAGAAAACTAATATAAACTTATATCAGAAGGTAATAAAACCAGTAATAGTTGCCGTTTCCTGATGGGTTGCTCTATGCCAGGAACTGTGTCAAGCACCTTACAAATACTATGTCATTTACACCTGATCCTTTGAGAGGAGAGATGATCCTGGCTTCATAGATTTGAAGCAGTGGTGCTCAGAGAGGGTCAGTAAACTTGCCCAGGGTTACACACCTAATGAGTGTCCAAGCTGGGATTCAAACCCAGGCCTGTCTGACAACCCCCAAATCCTCCAATCACCTAGCATACTGCTTCTTTTAGGGAGCTCTCCTTGTAGATTTTCCCTAATTTTGAGTCCTTACCATGGTATTGTCTCTTTAAATGAGCCCTTAGCCCCTAAAAATACAAGCAATACCCAAACGGCTGGAAAGGTGAACTCTATCCTTCAGAGACAATGCAAAATGATTTGCATTAGGAGGAAAAAGGGAATATTTCTTGGCTTGTCTCCCTCCCAGACCTGTTACACATGGACCATGCGAGTGGGTTTGCCGTCACCCTGTTTCTCATCACTGTTCTCAGACTTCAAGGAAAAAGTCGCTTCTTACACAAAGCTGGGCCAGTTGCCTCCTTGGTCTTCTTGCAAGTTTAGAAGAGGGATGCCTATTTGTGAATTCTGACTTATTGCAATTTTTGTGGTGTTAGTTGAGGGAGGAGTCTACAATGTCAAGATCACAGGGCAGGGGTGATGCTTCCCTTTAGTGAGCTAGGAATTCCGAGGCCACCAGATCTGCAGAGATTCTGCAGTCATTCAAAAACTTTTCTCTCCTGGTCTTGGCCAACCACTATATGGCCCCTTAAGCAATTGCTGGAGGTTCTCTACCTAGAGCTTGGGGATCTGTAGGGCCTCCAGAAGCTGGGACCATGGTTTAAGAAGGGTACCCTAAAATACCTTCCCCCTCCGCCCACTACCTCCCCTCTCTACTTGTTATGTACGGTCAGTTCCTAATCTTCCCACCATCATCAAGTAAAGCAAAGGTGATCTCTCCTCTTTGACCACTAATCTCACTTCATACAATCTCTAGCTGCCAGTATGTGAACCTTATCTCCCCTATATACATGTAGTAGAGGTGAGAGAATGTAGATCTCTGCTGCCTACTATAATGGCCACCACTATTTAAAATTAATGAAAATTAACTAAAATTTTGGTTTCTTAATGACACTAGCCTCATCTCCAGTACTCAAAAGTCCCATGTGGCCAGTGCTCTCCTAGACACAGAACATTTCCCACACCGTAGAAAACTCTTTTGGCGGCTGGGCGCGGTGGCTCAAGCCTGTAATCCCAGCACTTTGGGAGGCCGAGATGGGCGGATCAGGAGGTAAGGAGATTGAGACCATCCTGGCAACCATGGTGAAACCCCGTCTCTACTAAAAAATACAAAAATCTAGCCGGGCGAGGTGGCGGG
>NW_012114755.1:3508631-3525181 GCF_000951035.1 Colobus angolensis palliatus
CTGCAACCTCTGCCCCAGCTCAAGTGATTTTCCTGTCTCAGCCTCCCAAGTAGCTGGGATTACAGATGCATGCCACTGCACCCGGCTAATTTGTGCATTTTTGTAGAGACAGGGTTTCACCATGTTGCCCAGGCTGGTCTCAAACTCCTGAGCACAAGTAATCTGCCTGCCTCGGCCTCCCAGACTGCTGGGATTACAGGTGTGAGCCACTGTGCCCAGCCTCCCAGATAAATACTCTAATTCTTAGGTCCTGCAAGCTACTTAGGGTAATCTAGGCTCTACCTCTTTGCAACTCACTTTTCTTTATATTTAATTAATTAGCTCATAATTAACCCCTCTTATTTCTATAACAGCTTATAATAACTGCATATAATAAGACAACAATTATAAAATAAATGAGTATAGCATTAGGACCATGGGGAAATGTAAGTTTGAATATGATGTGCAACAAAAGGGAAAAATAGAGAACACGGATTGATGAAACATAAGGTCTCACATGGTTGCATTTTTCAGTAGTTCAGCATTGAGCTTCCTACTGGGCCAAGTGAGGATGAACTTGTCTTTGCTTTGCCCTCCTTCCTTCATGACTTCTCTCATATTATTGTGTCTTCACCTTTTCTTACTAGGGTCAATCAGTTGACCTCTCTCTGACTCTCTCTCTTGTTCTTTACCTCTCACTCCCAGCCCTTCCCCCTCTCTTCCTCTTTCATTTTCCTTGCCTTCTCCTTTTGTCCGCCTTATAACTTTCTGTTATACCATTAGTGCCCCTGAGCATTTTTCATTCCTGTGTTCAAGAGTTACACCCGTTGTCTTGGAACAAGAAGATGCTTCTAGCACAGCGGCCAGCATTAATGATCTTCACTGGTTTCTTTCCATCCTCTTTCCTCTTCTCCTAGTTGTGTATAACAACTAGAAACAAAGTAAGAAAGAGTGAAAGTCATTTTCATTTTGAAGCTCATAAAAGGAGCCTTAGAGGCAAAGGCCTATTTCCTCAATAGCAGGGTAATAATAACTACATTGGTCTTGCCCAAGAGGCTCTTTTATGCTAGTGCCACTGCCTGCAGGATCAGTGACTGGAGCCCCAAGTGCTGAACAAGGGATAGTGCTGATGGGAAGTAAACCATCTGTACCTTAAACCACAAAGGAATTCTACCAGGGGACTGTAAAGAGAGGAGAAGGAGTAGTCTGCAGAGTACCATTCTTGTGCATGCAGTGTTTTCACTTTAAAAAGGAAAGAGCCATATGGTGGCCTCATGAGACTCTCCCATTCCCTAGTGTTGCCCAACTTCATAACTTTGTTCCATAACTTTTTTACACTATAGTAAAAGCACACCTGAGGGTCAGAGAGAGTATAGTCATGCCCCTGAAGTACATTTTTTTTTTTTTTTTGAGATGGAGTCTTGCTCTGTTGCCCAGGCTGGAGTGCAGTGGCACGATCTCGGCTCACTGCAACCTCTGCCTCCCGGGTTCAAGCGATTCTCCTGCCTCAGCCTCCTGAGTAGCTAGAATTACAGGTGCACATCACCATGCCCAGCTAATTTTTGTTTTTTTTTTGCTTTTTTGGTAAAGACGGGGTTTTGCCATGTTGGCCAGGCTGGTCTCGAACTCTCAGGTGATCCACCTACTTGGCCTCCCAAAGTGCTGAGATTACAGACATGAGCCATCGCACCCAGCCTAAAGTACATTTTCTATAAATGGTAACTGTTCAACAGTGGTTTAAAGGTGATTTTTTAAACTTAATCATTGTTCGGAGTATGGAGGAAAAGATGTCTAGCAATGTGAAAGCAAGAATGAGAGGCCAAAGAGAAGGGTCAAGATGGGTCACCTTTCTCTATGCCAACTCCCCTGGTAACCCAAAGCATAGGCCCCAACCCCGAATCAGAATCTGACTATATCTGTGCCCTGCAACAGAAAATAACTTCATGTGTTTTAATCTAGGTACCTGTGAACGTTTTTGTATGAGTCAGGATAGCATAGGTTATACTGCATAACAATTCTCAAAAAACCCTATTTGGCCCTAACAGGTCAGTGGAAGGCTATGTTGTACATCATTCTCACGCTGGATCCAGAGTGTCAGAGGAATTACCATTTAGAGCACTGACAGTCTTCATTGCAAGGAGAAAACATGGTGAACCACATGCAGTTTCTTAAAGCTTCTGTCTGGAAATGACCCACATAACTTTTCCTCATTTTTGGCCAAAGGAAGTCACATGGCTACACTTAATTCAAAGGTGAAGGGAAGTACAGTTATACCATGTGCCTGCAAGGAGAACAGAAAAGGTGTAGTGCACTGCACTAATGACTGTCATGCTTTTATCACGTGCAAGTGAGTGCCTGTGCTTGATGTTTCCTCCTCCCCCTGTTATTTAACCAATGCCTTATCATGCAGTTCATCATGTATTTACTGCATGCCTATCAGATGCCAGGCATTATGCCACCCAGTCTGATCACATGGCTTCTGGTAGCTCCTCTGGGTGGGGAAGAGTGAGCAGGTGTAATTGTGTTCTTGGTAGATGAAGGAACATAATAGTTGAGTTGGTTAAGGAATTTTTTCAATGCTATGAGTCAGTTGTATTTCAACAAAGTATTTGGACCATGTTTTAATATGTAATGGCTCATAGAAAATGCTGGTGATTGTTTAGAATTTACTGAGCACCTACTACGTGCCAGACTCTTGGGATCCAAAGATGAGTGGGATGTAGTCCCTGTACTCAAGAAGCTTACAATCAAGTAGAGGGAGAAAGACCTAAACAAGCCATTGTAACGTGATGTGCCAAGTGCTATAGAGACTTTGACTATGTGCCTTGTGGGTAGAGAAGACCAGAAGCATCTCTGGGGACTACATATCGTCCTATACTGGGAACTTGCTGTTATCCTAATAAAATGCAGGCAATTTCCTTTTCCTGCCAGTGATGATGTGAAAGATCCTTTAGAAACATTACCCAAGTGTCCAGTAGTCCTGCTTATCTCATCATCCATTTGGGATTTTCGCTTTGTTTCCCTAAGTATCTTTTGTCATGTTGAAAGGTCAGCCTAGGGCCAGGCGTGGTGGCTCACGCCTGTAATCCCAGCACTTTGGGAGACTGAGGTGGGCATATCACCTGAGGTCAGGAGTTCAAGGCTAGCCTGGCCAACATGGCAAAACCCCGTCTCTGCTAAAAATACAAAAATTAGCCAGGCTTGGTGGCGGGCACCTGTAATCCCAGCTTCACAGGAGGCTGAGACAGGAGAATCACTTGAACCAGGAGGTGGAGGTTGCAGTGAGCCAAGATCGCACTATTACACTCTAGCCTGGGTGGCAAGAGCAAAAACCTCTTTTCAAAAAAAAAAAAAAAGAAAGAAAGATCAGCCTAGCAATGATTTCTGTTATTGAAACGTAAGCTCTGATTGAAATAAGCCCAGAATATAAGGCACTTACAGTGGCCTATGGAAAAGGGTCCCTGGTTTCACTATAACCTTTGCATTTGTCATGCTGGACAGCTGTGACACCCAGAGTTGTAGTGAACCAGTGTTTCTATCCAAGGTTACTTTGTATATAAATGTGTTTTCCCAAGGTTGCCTCTCCTCAGCCAGTTCACACCAAATAGAAGCTTTCAATGTCAAGGTTGGGTTTGTTCAGAATCATCAGTTGTAACCCTGTCACTTTGCCAATGAGGAAATTGAGATTGTTAGTAGCCCAGTGACTACTCTGTGTCCTCTAGCCTTCAGGAGTAAGGTCATCTCTGTGGGTTTGGAAAGGGAACTCTAAGTAACTCTGATGAAAGCACACATTATTTATTTGGTGATGATTATGAATGCAATCCAGGCAATAAGGGAAGGAGTGCAGTAGGAACCGAAAGACCTTGTCCTATACCTGGCTCTGCCACCAGTGAATTACCTTGGGCAAGGTGCTTCCCCTCTCTGCACCTCCATTTGTTCATTTGTGTGGTCAGCCTGGCTGAGCTTTAAGGTCCTCAAGCTCGTGTAAGTCAGTGTTCTTGTTTATTACTTGAAGGGCAGAGTTAACAGAATGACTCATGGGTATAGCTCATCCATGCAGGGCAGGGACTCTGTGAACTGTTTGTCTGTGATGGTAATGAGGACATGTGTCTCATATGATGGTATTTCAGTTAGGAGTGAGGTTCTTGCCCAAGGCCTCTAATGTGTACAACTCCAGCAGGCTGAGTGGCTTCTTGTAGCTGGCATGCTAAGGGGCCCCCTCTTCTGCAGGCAGCAGACGTCTTCCAGAGAGGAGAAGGCCTTAAGGTGTCCATCCTCACTGTACTTCAAAGCTAAGCTTAGGCTAAGCTGTGATGCACTTCGAAGTATTTGAGAGAAGTGGATAGCTGTTGTTGCTGATGGTAGGTACAGAAGAATGTCTGGGCCTGCAGAGCCAGAATGAAATCTTCCCAAGGAGAAGTACAAAGAGGACAGCTGCAGTGGAGAGTGGACTTTTCTGATGCTGTGGAGCAAATCTGCTATTATACATTGCAATGGATTTTGTTCTAATTGGAGCTTCACCAAAATTATATTCAGAGATGACACTCATGAAATTGTAGTCTTATTTTCCTTGAGATAACAAAATTCCAAGTAGCTGAATTGTATTTATTTTGCTGGGTGCTTTGACTCAGGATTTAATCAGACTTGGATGTACTTTGGTCCCTAAATCAGCACTAACGGGGGTTGCTGCCTGTCCTGAGCAGGGCAGTGGTCAGCCTGGAGAATGGGCAATGTCGGGTCATTTGGAGGGACTTGCCTATGCAGTGATTTTTCATGCAGTTGACAGGCTTTGCATGGTACTCCAGCATGCCAAAGGACAAAACAGCACTTGGAATGAATTGTAAGTTACACAAGGAAAGGATAGGTTTACAAATAAGGAAAATGAGGCTCAGAAAGGTGACATTTCTTCCCCAAAGCCACAGTGCTATAAGGGGAAAAGTTAGAATTTGAATTAAAGTCTCTCTGGCCACAAAACTTTTGCTTTTTATCATGGTGGTTGCGTCCCTCTTTGTTTAAAGAGTCAGTTGTTATCCTTTCAAAAAGCGAACCTTGTTTAGACCTACGTGAGTAATAGGTGAGCATCCCCTAGGTCCTGGCACTAACTGAGGTGCTTGCAAAGGCCACTGCATCTGGATTTCTGACCTTTAAGACAGTCCCCCTTCCATGTATCATTTTCCCCATCTGGGAGGCTCAGCAAAAAGAATGCCCAAGAGTGTGGCTCAGGCTCAGGCCAAACTCTGCTATTGCTGAGGGAATTCTGTCCTTTACTTAAGAAGATCTTAGGGATGCTTGAAGCTACGAGTATAATATTTTTCTCTTAAGGACATTTAACTGTTTTATTGCCAGAACCCCCAGCAGAGGCTTCAGAGTTGCCATTGTCTTGTTGATCACACCAGTTGACCTTCAGAGTCTGTCTTCCATTGCCTCCTCTAGGAGCAGCCTCTGCTGTAGACCCCTGTGGCTGTTTTGCGTCTCAGTAATGCAGGAAGAAGTGGCTGGCCTTATGTGTTTCAGCTGCAGTCCTGTTATTTTCCCTCATCCGCTGTGCTCTTTGATTTATCTCCCTCATTAATCTGTGGTGCTCAGTACTGTAAAACTGCCTGAAACGAGATCTGAAGAGAGACCCTGACATTTTGAGGGATGTTGCAGGATTGTGTGGAGATTATATGGGGTCAGAGGGAAATGAGGTGGCTGCATGGCTCAGTGGGCTCAAACCTCCAACTTGAGGATTTCTATTGGTACCTCTTCCTTTAGCTGACCCTGAGGTTTGGAGAGAGAGACTCAGAAGCCTACGGTTTCTGTACTGGCACAATAAGGCATGAAAAAAATTCTCCCTGGCCGCTTATTTGAGTTGCCTGGACATTGCTTGTGGGCAACCTATGAGTATGCAGTATTTGAAGCCCTAGAGAAGATGTGAACAGAACCACAGGCCATTGTAGTCTGGGTGGGAGTCTGTCATGTCACCTCCTATAGGGTGCAAAGGTGGACACTAGAAGGTAAGTGCAGGAACAACTTTGGGTGCCCTACAACTAACCAGAAGCTAGTGGAGCACTGTGTGGGGAAATGATGGTGGACCTCCAGGGCCCCTCCAACTTGTGGAAGAGTTCTGTGGAGAGAATAGGCTCATTTTTCCATTGTCAATGTGGTAGCAACTCACGAGAGCTCTGGGTACACCAGAAACAGAGGTTCCTTGGGAGGCTGCTTAAACTCCACCATAGGACTCTCGACCGTTTGGGATCTGTGGTTCTAGTCTGAGTTTCATCATCAAAAACAACTTTCATTCACTGAGCACTGGGTATGTTCTAGGTATTCTCCTAGGCTCCTAGGTACTCTATGTATTAGCTTTAACGTCCCAGAGGACTCACCACAACAGGAATTAACCACATTTCACAAATAAGGAATCCTGGCTCAGTGTTATATGACTTGCTCAGACTTACATAGGCAGAGAGTGGCAGAGCTTGAATTCTAACCCAGGGCTGTCTGGTTGTAAAGCCAGTGTTGTATCAGAGACACCAGGCTGCCCCGGTAGCTATTGTAATCTTAACATATACATCAGATCCCCTCTGCCCCCGCCTGAAACACTCCCTTAGTGCCTTTCCATTGCACCTAGAATAAATGCCAGACTCCTTGCCATGGCCTCCGAGGTGGTGTGTGTTCTGGCCCCTGTGCGCCTCTCCAGCCTCACCTCATCACGCTTTGCCTTCCCGACTCCTGACTTCATCCAGTCCCCTGGACGTGCCAGATCTTCTCTTTTGTCAGAAGCTTTGCACATACTGTCCCCTCTGTCTAGACTATGCTTCCCACCCCTCTCCTTTTCTCCTTATAAGCCTGGCTCATTCTCTTCCTTCAGGTCTCAACTCAAACTTCACCACTTAGAGAGGCTGCTACCGACCATTCGATCTAAAGAAAGTTTCACCTGTTAGTTTCTTTTTGGAAACTGTTTATTTGACATCTCTTACTTTCATTTGTGTTCATTTTTATTTATTTGCCTGTTATGTCTTTCCTGCTAGACTGTAAGTATCAATAAGTGAGAAGCTAGGTCAGCTCTGTTTGCAGGTGAATCCCCTCTCCCAGCACAGTGCCTGTCCAGAGAGGGTGCTTATTACATATACCATGAAGGAATAAATGACTGCCGGGCACTGTGATGCAGGGCTGATGTGCAAAATGTTTAAAACTAATGTGCTTCTGGTGCCAACCAACCAGAATAGGGCACTAGCCAATAATCAGAACAGGGCTGTGACCCATTAGAAAGGGGCATCAGTCGGCTGTAAGCCACTCATTGCTGGCATAAATCAACCCTGCTGTTGTGGCACGTGGTGAACCCTCCCACTCAGTCCTCAGCCAGTCCTCAAAGAGAGATAACCATGGCCCAACTTGCCTTCAATAAAATGAGGTTATTGATGTTCAGGAACTTTTCTTGTGGGAGACTGAATGGTTTAACCCAGTCTACTATTGCCTTCGATAAAATGAGGTTATTGATGTTCAGGAACTTTTCTTGTGGGAGACTGAATGGTTTAACCCAGTCTACTATTGCTTTGGAAAAATGTGGGGGTTTTTTGGATGGAGTTTCACTCTTGTCACCCAGGCTGGAGTGCTATGGCACAATCTTGGTCCCTGCGCGCCTCTCCAGCCTCACTTCATCACACTTTCCCTCCCCGACTCCTGCCTTCATCCAGTGCCCTGGACATGCCAGGTCTTCTCTTTCATCAGAAGCTTTGCACAAGTACACTCACTGCAACCTCAGCCTCCTGGATTCAAGCGATTCTCCTGCCTCAGCCTCCCCAGTAGCTGGGATTACAGGCACCCGCCACCATGCCGGGCTAATTTTTTGTATTTTTAGTAGAGATGGGGTTTCACCATGTTGACCGGGCTGGTCTCAAACTCCTAACATCAGGTGATCTACCTGCCTCGGCCTCCCAAAGTGCTGGGATTATAGGCGTGAGCCACCGCACCAGGCCAGGAAAAATTATTTTAACCTATGTGATGCTCTTACAAGTTCAGACGCTGACTTTGCTGCTACCCAGAGGTCAGTTAACCATCCTGAGCCCCCATGTCTTCATCGGGCTGCTGTTAAGATTAAATGAGACAGTGCCATGCACGAGGTTAGCACAGTGCCTGGCCCAGTCAGTGCCATTGATCAATGGCAGCAATTTTTATTTAGTCATGATCAGAATGCTGATTTCACAGATGAAGAAAGTGAGGCACAGAAAGGCCAAAATGCATAAATCTGCCAGGATATACATGTGGATTCTCTCAGTCCCAGGTCCAGCACTGTGGCCACTGGCCTGTGTCACCTCCTTGGTGCAATGTCCCCTGCTCTTTGTGATCTGCTTTGGGAGGTCTCACTCAGTTCTTATTCCCTGGCTTCTTCTGTCCTTTGGGAACTCTGGCAATGAATAAAAGGCAGAAGATATTTAAGACCTGAGACCCCGATGGATAACTGGCAAAACCTGAAGTAGTTAACACGCTCCACATCCTGGCAGGAGGTCTCAATCTTTGGAACTGGCAGACTAACCACTGTGTAACAACATCAGAGGTGCAAACCTGTTAAAATCCCCAGCAAAGATCTTGAAACAGAACATGAAAGGGTTTATGACCCTGTGGATTTGAACTTCTCATAGAGCCAAGCTATAATTCCAGCTCTGCTTTTGGAAGTAAAGATCAGAACCATAATTTGAGGAGGGCCTCAGAGCATGCACTTATTATGTTTCAGGCCACAAGCTGTGGGATGAAGCTGCCTGGGGGAGGGCCTGGGGTACTGACCAGGAAGGGGTGTGGAGGGTGGTGTGGGGAGAGTAAAGCAGGGTGTCTAGCTGAGGCAATTAAATGTACTTGCTTCTCAGTTTAAACAAAGGGCCCAAGGAAACCTCCCAGAGGGCTGCGTTCTTAATGATCTGGAATAAAGGGGTAGTGAGCAAAGCCAGCAAGCTGGGGTAGCTAATGGGAGCCCTGGCCTTGAATGTCCCTGCAGGAAGTCAGCTAGGGAGGCCTCTGTACACAAGCAGCACTTGTCATGCTAATGACCCAGCCTCTCTGGTGCCACAGAGGTCAGCTCAGAGACTTCAGGTTTGAGCTCCACTGGAGAGCTGGGACGAATGCTTCCTCTCCCTCCCTCATCCACTGCTGTGTAGCACGTCCTCATGTGCTGCGGTTCCTGGCACTGTCTCTCTGCTCTCACTGCCACTGTCCTGCTGTGCCCGTCCTGTTACCCAGCACGTCATCCCCAGCACAGCCACAGTGATCCTCCTGAAATGCAGATCTGACCCTGTGTCCCACCTGCCTGCTGAAAAACCTCTGTGGCTCTGTGTCACATACAGGATAAAGCACAAACCTCAGAGATGATCCTCCAGCCTTGGCCCCTGCTATCACACCCGCCTCATCCCCAACATCTAAGCCAGCTGCACCAAACACTTGGCAGTCTCTAGCATGCTCCGAGGTGTTGTAAACCTCTGTGCCTTTGCCCCCTGGAATGCCCTCTCCCGACCCTTCTTTGCCAGGCTAACACATCCTCTTTCTGCATTCAGCTCCAGTGCCCACTCCTAGGCATCTCAGGCTTAGTTAAGTCCCTTCCTCAGGGCTCCCAAAGGACCCTGTGCAATCCTTTATTTTAAGTCTAACCAATCTTGACCTTTTTTTTTCCTATTTTCCCTGTTGCTTGGCCTCAAGACAGGGATTATCTTATTTATCACTGGGTTTCCAGGACCCAAAAATATGGTGTCTGCCACATAGTAGGCACTCATTCAGCGCTTATTGAAATGAACTCCAGTTTTAGATGGATGAATTATCTCTCTCCATCCAGAGGCCTTGGTTTTTTCACTATGCACACTGTTGTTTTTCTCACTCTCAGGACTATCTCAGCCCTTAGCACAGTGGGTGACACAGAGCAGGTCTTCAATAAACATTAGGGCAAGCCTCCCTGAGATGATGTGGGGGTATGGCTGTCCCACCTGTTTTAATCCATTCAGGCTGCTGTGACAAAGTAGCAAACATTGTGTGGCAATAAGCAACAGGCACTTCTTTCTCACAGTTCTGGAAGCTGGAAGTTCGAGGTCAGGATACCGACATGGTCAAGTTCTGATGAAGGCCCTCTTCTGGGTTGCAGAAATTCTGACTTCTGCTTGTACGTTCACATGGCAGAAAGAGGGCAAGCTAGGTCTCTGGGATCCTTTTTATTAGGCACTCAGCTCACTCACAAGGGCTCTGTCTTCATGGCTAATCACCTCCCAAAGACTCCACCTCTAAACACTACCGTATTGGGGGCTAGATTTCAACATGAATTTGGGGCGTGGGAAGGGGAATTCAGTCCCTACCACCTTTCATCAGGCATAATACTTGCTGGGGACTACTTGTGTAAGAGGTGCTTTGGGGACACAGGGGCCTGGAGTAGAGCCTTTTTCAAAGATCCCAAAGCCCTCTCTATATCTCAAAAATCAGGTCATGAGCAACTAAAGGAAGGGACAGTGCAGTCAAGGAGATGTCAGTGCATTCAGATTCGAGAGGGCAGAACGAGAGCACTGTAGCATGGGTCAGACGGAAGGCTTCCTGGAGGTGATAGGCTTTTAGCTGGACCTTGGGAAACAGGTGGGAGTTACAGGTGGTGAAGAAGAGAAACAGCAGTCCAGGTTTGGTGGAAAGGAAGATAGAATGTGCGGGAGGGATGGAGAAAAGAGACTGAGCCTGAGAAGTTTTGTTCTCTGGGAAATCCTATCTTTGAAGGCCAACCACTTTTTTTCTAGGCCAGTAGGTGCTCCACTCTGATACTCAAAGCCACTGTAATAGCCGCCTCCCATAGCTGTGTCTCACTGTGTCCTTCAGAAGTACCTACCCCAGCGCCCCTGGAAGCTTCTGTGTCAGGGGTCAGCCTTGTGTTCTTGGAGAGAAGACTTCCAAAAACAGACTCTGATAGGCTGAGGCAAATAGCTGACTTATTCATAGATGCCCTGTGGCTCACAGTATTAGAACTGGCCGCCTCCTAATGATTAAACACTACACAAACACCAAGTGACCAGGGTACCCCACCATAAATGGGCTGTAAACCAGAGTGGACAGTGGCTGTTCCACCAACTGGGAGGAAGCGAGGCTACAGAAATGCTTTCTGTCCTAAGCAACTAGCCCGCCAGGCAGAGCCCAGAAAACAAACCCAGACCTTTCCTGTACCCTGGGAGGGAAGTCAGAGAGGGGAAAGGTGGGATTCTGAGGTCAGTGAGAGTGGAAAATAACAAGCACCTCCCCTCCCCTGTGCTAGGTGCTCTAAACGTGCTGGACATTAACTTACATCACAACCTCGTGAGAGCTGGCAATTGATCAGGATGGATTCAGATGACATCTGTATTGAGGGTCTATTTTATCTGCATATCTATTTATGAGGGAAAACTATTGCCACTACCCTTAAGTTAGTTGATACAGCTGATTCAGAGAGACCAGATCTTTTGTCTGAAATCACACAGCAAGCAAGTGACTAGAAACAGAACCAGAATCCAGGTCCTCTGACCCTGCAATACAAGCCCTCTTCATTATCTGAAATGATTATACTGAGCGACTCTCAGGGGTAAACAACTCAGTCTGCCAAGTGTGGAACACTGCCTCTCTTGTTCTACCCACACCCACTTCCCTCCATCTCTAAGTTAGTTCTACTTGAGTTCAGCAGGTAAAAGAATCACCCCTGCTCTGGTCTGTTGCCTCTCCAGGAAGGAGGCAACTGGACCCTATTGGTGGGAAAGGTGAGATTCACACCCACCTACCTGTGTACTTCCCACTATTCTGGACAGGCCAGACCAGGGCTGTGGGCATGGAGCAGACCCTTACCAGCCTCTAAGAGCTGGGGATAAGAACAAAGCCATTCCTTGTTGCTAGCCTGGATTATTAGGATCTGCTGCTCTTATTCTTCAGGAAGAAAAACAGCCATTCTGTTCATTGGATTTAGATTTTCTAGCTTCCGCTTTTGTCAAATTGCTAATAACACTATTTCTAGTTGCTACTAGACAGTATGGAAGGCTCTTGTGAGTTCAGGAATATTTGAGAAGAAAACATCTTAGGAAAATTGTGTCCAGTCTGAGTAAGCCTGTTCACTTCACTTGCTGGTGAACTCCTGAAAATTGGTTCCCAAACACTAGGGGTCTTTAAACTCCAGAGATGGAGACACCTCCAGACCATCCAGAAGCTCACCTGGAATTCCTAGCAGCAGATGTTATTACACTGGTCCTACATTCCCCTCCGTATCACCTTTTTTTTTTTTGAAACGGAGTCTCGCTCTGTTGCCCAGGCTGGAGTGCAGTGGCCGGATCGCAGCTCACTGCAAGCTCCGCTTCCCAGGTTTACGCCATTCTCCTGCCTCAGCCTCCCGAGTAGCTGGGACTACAGGCGCCCACCACCTCGCCCGGCTAGTTTTTTTGTATATTTTAGTAGAGATGGGGTTTCACCAGGTTAGCCAGGATGGTCTCGATCTCCTGACCTCGTGATCCGCCCGTCTCGGCCTCCCAAAGTGCTGGGATTACAGGCTTGAGCCAACGCACCCGGCCCGTATCACCTTAAAAGGTTTAATTTGCTTCTTTTGTACGTTCACCAGAACAGTTAGAATTGTGATGCCGAAAGGTGGTAAGCTTGCCAGGCTAAAATATCCTCAGGAGGAACCTTTAATTTCAGAACCCATGTTTCTTGTGTAATCCACACCTTTTTTTGTGCTTCATTTTCCCTTTCTGTCAAGTGGGCATGTAAAGTCCTGATCTGTCCTCTCCCCACTGCCATCAGTCAATACTGGCAAGGAACTTACAGCACCCCTAGGAACCAAGGGGCATTGCAAATGCAAGGCTCTGGCCAGAGAAGCCTGGCTTCTCTCTGCTGCCACTGAAGAAGTGACCACCTGGTGCTAATGGAACATAAAGCAGTGGGCTCTGATGCTGGGTGGTTTTGGTATTCTGATCAGGTTACAGTGACTTTTTTCAGAACCTCCTTCCAAGAGGGCCTCAGTCCTGCCATTCTCATAAATTCTCTCTCCCTCCCAGTGCCTTAGTGTAACTTAAGGGGGTGCTGAAAGAAGATAGCATCTAAATCCACTGGGTTGCTTTTCACATTACAAGCATTAAGCCCTCATCATGGACTGCACTGGCCATGGCTGTTGTTCCAGACACCACCAGATGTGCTTTAGGGAGTCAGGGTTTCTCGTCTGCCATTCCTTTTTTCCAGTGCTTCTTTTGCTGCAAGACTTTGAACCCAAGGCAGTATAGCACAGTGGTTAAGAGCAAAAACTTCAGAATAGGGTTCAACTCAAATCCCAGCTCAGCCACTTGCTGCCAGTAAATGACTTAGAGTAGATTAATGCAGATAGTAAGAAGTGCTTCTTGGTGGAGTTGTGAGGCTTACTTGTGATAATCCCAATAAAAGATAGCTTTTATTTGGAATGAAGTTTCAGCTCCAAGGCAGAGCAGGAACGGAAGTGTCTTCTGATTCATTCTCACTAACCCACAAGCTCTCTGACAATAAAGACCCTCTCTGTCTGTCTTAACACTTTAAAGCCAAGACCTGAGAAGAAATTGCCACATGATAAAAGTTCAATAAATGTTTGAGAACAATTTCAATCCCAAGTGATTCTGCTGAGTTTTAATCATATATGTGTAAATATATATATATATTTTGTTGTTGTTGTTGGTGGTGGTGGTGGTGGTGGTGGTGGTGGTGAGATGCAGTCTTGCTCTGTCACCCAGACTGGAGTGTAGTGGCACAATCCCAGCTCACTGCAGCCTCTGCCTCCTGGGTTCAAGCAATTCTCTCTCAACCTCCCGAGTAGCTGGGACTACAGGTGCCTGCCATCACACCCGCCTAATTTTTGTATTTTTAGTAGAGGTGGGGTTTCACCATGTTGGCCAGGCTGGTCTTGAACTCCTGACCTCAGGCAATCCATCTGCCTCACCCTCCCAAAGTGCTGGGATTATAGGCGTGAGCCACTGAGCCCGGCCTAATCATTCTTTAAAAAAAAAAAGAGAGAGAGAAATGAGTCCTATCTATAATAAGAGAGATTTTCAATAAGGAGAGGAATACAGAGACAGGGAATCAACATTTCTGCGTACCTCATTGTGCCAGGCAGTGAGCTGAATGCTCAAAGTATTTCACCTCACTTCCTCCTGCAGAACTCCTGCACGGCTGCTGTGTCCTTCACTTTTCATGCCAGAAAACCGAAATGAGGCTCAGAGAAGTGAACTTGCCTGAGGTCGGATAGCTGGGTAAGCTAGAATAATAGTAGTAATAGCAGCAGCAGCAGCTAACATGTATGTAGCATGTACTGTGAGCCAAACACTTTACCTAAATTGACTCATTTAATCCTCATGACAACTTAATGAGATTTCATCATTTTAAAGATGAGGGAACCAGCTGACTGCAATGGCTCATGCCTGTAATCCCAGCATTTGAGAGGCCGAGGCAGGTGGATCACCTGAGGTCAGGAGTTCCAGACCCTGTTACTCCCTGTTCCTGGGAATATTCACTCAGAATCTGGAAAACTGTGTATCTCAGATAATACAGAAGGGGTTCCTGTGTGAGGTGAGAAGGAGACAGAGGTGATCTTTCAAAGGTCTTTCAGTTGTATGATTCAGGGTGTCCAGATTCCCATAGGGATCATTAGGGCTTGATTATAGACAGAGCAGACTGGGTATTATATTCTGGAGATAAGGGTCTCCTTGGAATGCCAGGTTTCCACAGTTCATGCCAGCCTGGGGGTGGTAGCAGAGGCACCAAAGATGTTTCTTCTGAAAAATGTTTAACCCATGCCTCCTTCTAATAAATGTAAAAATTGTGGCCAGGCACGGTGGCTCACGCCTATAATCCCAGCACTTTGGGAGGCTGAGGCGGGTGGATCATGAGGCCAAGAGATCAAGACCATCCTGACCACCATGGTGAAACCCTCTCTCTATAAAAAATACAAAAATTAGCCAGGCGTGGTGGCAGGTGCCTATAATCCCAGCTACTTGGGAGGCTGAGGCAGGAGAATCGCTGGAACCCGGGAGGCAGAGGTTGCAGTGAGCCAAGATCGTGCCATTGCACTCCAGCCTGGGCAACAAGAGCAAAATTCCATTTCAAATAAATAAATAAGTAAATTAGCCAGGAATAGTGGCACATGCCTGCAGTCCTAGCTAGTCAGGTGGCTGAGATGAGATGATCACTTGAGCCTGGGAGGTTGAGGCTGCAGTGAATTGTAATCATACCACTGCATTCCAGCCTGGGCAACAGAGCAAGACCCTATCTCAAAAAGAAAAAAAAGAGAGGACCAAGGTACAAAAATGCAAAATAATTTGCACATAGTTAGAGGTAGAGCTGAGACCACATCCTGGTTTCCAAAGATCATTTTCTTCTTTTTTTTTTTTTCCCTTTGGAGACAGTGTCTCACTCTGTCAACCAGGCTGGAGTACAGTGGCCCAATCTCAGCTCACTGCAACCTCTGCCTCCCAGACTCAAGCAATCCTCCCACCTCAGCCTCCAGAGTAGTTGGGACTACAGGTGTGCACCACCATGCCCGGCTAATTTTTGTATTTTTTTGTAGAGACAGGGTTTCACCATGTCATCCAGTCTGGTCTTGAACTTCTGGACTCCACAGCCTTGGCCTCTCAAAAGTGTTAGGATTACAGGCTTGAGCCACCGTGCCGGCCCATTTTTGGTAAGGGTTTTATAGGTGTAGTAAGGACTCTATAGGATTTTCTGAAACAGAAGAATTAGGTGATTAAGTAAAATGGTACACTGCTTTCCCTAAAAGTTTTGAAAAGGAGACTCCCTGTTCATATGCCCAGGATGTGTGAACAGAATTTTTCCTGGAGCTGCAGGGCAATTTTGAGAGGACCCTTGAGTGGCCTTGGGGCTTTGCCTCATCTCTCCACATTGATTGGGTTGGCAGTATTATTTTCACCGAAGAAGCTGATCTGCTTTTCTGTGGAGTGAAATGACAGGTTAGAAAGGCTCTCAAAGTCTAAATTTAGCCAGCACAGTGTATTCATGTGCTGTGCACCCGGGTCACCAGGAGAAGATAGATTTGACAGGTTGGCTGGGGGACAAAAGCCAGCCCTTGAAGAAATTAGTTCTCCTTTGAAAGGTAAGTCAGACTAATTATTTGTCTCCATTGAGCCTGGTGTGTGAGCCCATTGATCAGCAGCTGCAGTGGGAGAATGGAGTGGTGATACCAGGAGGCACAACTGCCAGTGCTGTGGGGCTTCAGCTATAATCATCTTCCAAGACCAGCCCGCGGCACAGTAACTGCCTGCTATCCCCAGCCACATACTTTAGATCCTTTGCTTTGTGGTGCTGTTTTGGATTTGTAAAAACATTTTATATTCACAAAAACAAAAAATGTTTTTATAGAAGAGAACATTATCATACTTTACCCCTTGCAGAAATCTTGTGAGATTGGTCATTGAGAGAGCCTTGTTTTGTCGAGCAAAGTTGCAGAAACCGAATATTTCAGAACTCTCAGCCTGTGTATTTTAAGTTTAAATAATGCCGGGTGCGGTGGCTCGTGCCTGTAATCCCAGCACTTTGGGAGGCCAAGGCGGGCAGATCACCTGAGGTCAGGAGTTCAAGACCAGCCTGGCCAA
>NW_012114755.1:3525231-3640909 GCF_000951035.1 Colobus angolensis palliatus
TTTACTAGGCAAAGAACTTTATTAACCTTTGTTTCAAACTTGATTCCCGGGCTTCTTCGGCTTAATTAGCTGCAAAGAATGAATTGTGTATAAGCAAAAACTGAAAAGAGCTGCAGTGTCCAAGGCGCTTGGGCTTAAAAATATCAGAGATCTAGATTTTATCAGATCCATAAACAAAAATTTCTTAAAAAGCAGTCATAATATAAAATAGCAGCTCCCAGTAACTTCTTCAAGTTTTATCTTCAGAACTTGACTCAATTCAGTTTGCCTCATTCTTGGAAGCCTCATCAAAATTCTCCACAACATCTGGAACTTCATCATCATCATCCTCTCCAGTAGCAATTGGTGCTTTTCCATCTACAGATTGTTTGGGCAGAGCTTCAGCCAGTCTCCTTAATCTAGTCAAACTATCTGCACCAAGCTGGTTTACGGTGCTGGGTAGCATTTCTGTCAGCTGCTTCGTCTCAGCATGGCCTGTAATGGTGAATGCGTTCGCTGCCAGAGATGCCTGAACTTTTGGGTTGTTCAAGTGGATCACTGTTCCTTGGTTTGTAAACATATTCACCTCTTCAATACCAGAGATATTGTTTACCCCTAACTTCTTTAAGGAGAACTGAAGATTTTTATCATCTGCTGTGACTGTTCTATGAACCACCTTCTTTCTGCGAGCAGTTCCTTTCCCACCAATGCGCACTTGTGCCTGCAGTTTGGCGAGTTTTTCCTGGTTCATGATTGTTTCTTTCATCTTGTTGGAGCGAATAAGGGGCCGCGCCGGGGGCTAGGGTTGGTGCTCGGGGGTCTGGGGTGGACCAGCTGAGATTAGGCGCACGCACGCGGAGACGCAAGATGGCAGCTAAAGGGCAACAATATACTTCTAAATAGTACACGAGTCAAAGAATAAAACCCAAAATAAATTAGGTAATATTTTGTATTGAATGATAAAAAAATGTAACATATAAGGATCTGTGAGGTGCAGCCAAAGCAGCCGTTATGGGGAAAATTATGGTTTAAATACTCATATTAGAAAAGGAGAAAGTTTAAACGCTTGTATTAGAAAAAAAGAAAGATTTAAAATTAATTATTTATGGTTTCACATTAAGAATCTAAGAGGCCGTGTGCGGTGGCTCACACCTGTAATCCCAGCACTTTGGGAGGCCAAGGCGGGCAGATCACCTGAGGTCAGGAGTTCAAGACCAGCCTGGCCAACATGGTGAAACCCCATCTCTACCAAAAACACAAAAATTAGCCAAGTGTGGTGGCGTGTGCCTGTAATCCCAGCTACTCAGGAGGTTGAGGCAGGAGAATCTGGGAGGTGGAGGTTGCAGTGAGCCAAGATTGTACCACTGCACTCCAGCCTAGGTGAAAAAGTGAGACTGTCTCAAAAAAAAAAGTTTAAATCAGTGTATGTGTATGAATGCCTGTTGTCTTCTCTGTCTTTTCTCTATCACTTTGACTCTTTTCAGCTACTTCTTGAGGTCCAAAACCTTCCAGAGAGCTTTTCCTGCCCGCTAACAGCCAGAGACTTCGGGGACGCAAACAAGCATGCTTGCCATCAGCATCTTAGGCTTGACCCTTAGGATAGAGGCTCAGATGAAAGTCATTCACACCAAAGCTGTGTCCAGGCAACAGCCAACAGACTTTGGAAAAGGACTTAACCAGTCTGAGAGATGACTAAATTTAGACTTGTGTATTTCTTTTTCTGTTGCTTGTGTCTTTGATCCACTTGGCAGTTGAAAATGGAAGTTCTTCAGACCTTTTTTTTTTCCCCGCCTGCTTGTTTTGCTAGATAAACCATTTGCACAGAGTGGTGTGGGTACTTGCGTATGTTTAATTTCCCTGGCATCTGATAAATGTTTTGAAATAGGATAATGCTGGAAACATTACTTTAAAGTGCTTTGCTTAAATAGAATTGATTATTTTCCCCGACTGCTGTATTGTTGCTGCTTTTTTTTTTTTAATGAATAAGATCACTGTAACTACTTTTCCTTCTTATCAGTCCCATCCTGTTCAACCATCACTTCCTGTAGTGCTAACCGGCAAATGAGACTTCCCCTCCCGACATGGCTACACAGGCGTCAGTGAGACCTCCCTGACCTTGGGATAGGAATTTGGAATTCCTAGTCTGTAATGGGGAGAGAGGAAGGTACAAAACAAAAAAGTGTAGGTTGGATGTTGGAGGTCTGAGGTTTAACCTTGGGTCTACCCCTAAACTCTGTGACCTCAAGCAAGGTACTTTCCCCCTGAGCTTACTTATTCAAATTTGGATTTGAGCCAAATGGCCCCTAATTTTCTTTTCAGCTCTGAGTGTCTAGAGTGACTCCAGTTTACTAGATAACCAACCCTGTATGAAATTTGAGATTTGACTATCCAAAATGAAATGCACGGAGGCAGGTGCTCGTTGAACTCAATGGTGTCTGAACGAGGCTCTAGAACCTGTGACAAATGAGCTGTGACATAGTGTTGTGATTTACAGCTTTCCATGGGGTGGACATCATAATTTTTAAAACGTTGACTTTGTCAGAGAAATTAGATAAAATGCAAACAACGTCATGAGATTTCTGAGTTAGGAAGCAGAGCTGGAGTAATTTTCCTTTGGTATGTCTGCATCTCTGCTACCCATGGCTTTTCCAAAAGCAGTAAATGCCTGTCTATGAGCTTCCGATCCCCCTTGGATAAAGTTCAAATGTTACTGGGCTGACTATGAGATCTGGCTCCTGCTATTCTTCCCCTCCTTCTCTTCAACCACACTGAATTACTTGCTTCCCCCAGGCCCCAAACCATCCTTTTTCTTGCCTTTCAACCTTTGCAGAGACATTCTCTTCACCCTTACCCCATCCCTTCAGGGCTCACGTGAAATGTCACCTCCTCCAGGAAGCCTTCTCTACCCCACGCCGAAGACCAGATTGGGTGTCCCTCCTATTTGCTCCCACGATAGCCTGAACTTTTCCTTATCATAGCACCAAATATTATAAATGTCCACTACTAGCCTGTCATCTCATCTATACTCTAAGCATCTTGAGGGCAAGAACCTGTTCACCAGTGTTTCCTCATTACCCAAGCCAAGTGAGGAAACTGCTCAGACAGGTAGACTAGCTCCAATCTGTATAGCTCAGCTTATTAGTGAAGCCAGAATTCACTCCCAAGCCCGCTTCTCTCAAACCCCACCCCCTTCCATTCTGTAAGACTTCTCATCCTGACCCATCTTCCCCCTAATTGTGAAGATGTCTTTTTTCTTGAGATCCTTCTATGATCTCATAAGAAGGACTGGGGGAAAATGGAATTTGTTTTGCCGACCTTTGATTTAGAGACTCATTTATAAGATTGTCTGCCCCTGTGGATCAAGACTGCAAACGAGAACACTTAAGTTGATTGGCTTAAATAGCACTGTGTCTGCTGTGCAAATAGGGGCTTAATAATTGTAAGTCTCCTTTTCTCCCTGGAGTTTGACATACTGTCCCATCCAGATGCATTTGTGAGATAAGCGTAACAGCCCCCCACTACTTTTTTTTTAATTTGTGAATTTTGAAATTCAAACACGCCTCTCTGCCTCTTGGATTCCAACAGCTTTAAATGTCCTTGAATTTTTTAGAAAGGACCCAAGTCTATAATATATGTACAGCTGTGGCTCTTATCAAAATGCCTCTCATTACTGCTAATTGCAGTTCTACCACCGGGTGATCTGGGCTCAAACCTCCTAGTTCTGTGACTGGTTATCTATTTTATAGCATTGGCTACTTAGGATACGTTACAGTGTCTTCCAGGCAGCTGCTCTTTAGGTAAACTAATACCTGGGGGTCTTTTTCCTTCTCTAGGAAACTTTAAGTACTGTAACAGGCTTTCATTTAAGCCTGTGCAAGGCTTATTTCACCAGATTGCTATTTAGAAGTTCTAACAAAACACCTTTATGAATAGTGACTGTAATACCCTTAATCCGCTAAACTTCCTGACATTTTAAACTAAGTGGATAGCTAGGAATGAAATCAGGCTTTCCCATCTCTCTAGTCTCTTCCTCTCCCCAGCCCTGCCCATGCATCTTCAGGATCAAGGTGCTGGGGTGCAAATTCTTTCTTGCTGTTAGGCCATCAAACTAGAAACGACCGGGAAACACAACGCGCTTTCTCCAGACTCCAGGTTTTGTCATTACCTGGCCTGACCCGCAGCTTTTTTAAAAAATGAGTTTTGGTGAGGTTTCTGTTTCTGATAAAAGATTGGGATTTAAAAATATTAAATGTGATTTTCTTTGGTTTTTTTTTAGCCCATGTTTAATTTTGGAAGAAATATTGAAAATGCAGCTAAGCAAACAATAAGGATAAAAGAAAAAGGTTGTAATGTTGTATGACACAGAGAAATCTGTCATTAACACTGTGGTGCTTTCCAGGTGTTTTTTAATCATGTAAGCACTTAGACATTTTGTTTTTTGAAAGACCAAACATGTCTTGAATACTTGCTTGCTATGAGTCACACACTAGTCTAAATTCTTTACATGTATTGATTCATTTGGTGTTTACACCACCTCTGGGAGTAAGAACTCATTGTACAGGTGATGAGACAGACACACATCGCTTAAGCAACGTGTCCAAAGTCACACAGCTAAAAGTGACAGAGCCAGGATTTGTAGCTAGACAGTGTGACTCTACAGTCTTTGATTTTAATTACATTATACAGCCTCTAAAAAACGAGAGATGTTTTGTAATCTAATTTTGTAACTTTATAGTACAGCATGAGCATCTTTCTTTATCAGGATTCATTAACATCATTCTTAATGGTCACACACAATATTCCATTCTATGGAGGAGCCATAATTTGATTAACTCTCTTCCTACTGGTGGATATTTAGGGTGTTTCACTTCTTTTGTTCTTATAAACAAAAATGCAAAGACCATTCTTAGACCTAATGTATGCACACTAGTGTGGGCTGCCAATAAAACTCGTATTCTATATTTTCCTTATAATTCTGACATTTGTGTGTGCAGATGATACCCTTGATGCACTACAGAGGAGCACAGTCTCGAGTATCTTCTGGCACTGGTGATGGGGCTACCCTGAACCATTCACATACTTTTTCTCTCCATACTCCATTGTTCCTGGTACGGTGTTTGGAAGAAAGTTGGCTGAAGAATGGAGTTTCTGTCTAGGTCCAGCTAGCTCCCTGCAGCTGAACCTACAAATGTAGCATCAGTTTGCATTGTGCTCTGAATTGAATGAGAACATTTATCTTTCTCTCTAAAATATAGAACTTGATAAGCAAAAATATAGCAAACTTGATAGCAAAAATATAGAACTGGAAACCATTAGATTGGTGCAAAAGTAATTGTGGTTTTTGCCATTACTCTTAATTGTGAAAACTGCAATTACTTTTGCACCAACCTAATACCATGATGGTACCTACTGATAGAATCACCCACTCACGGCTGGGCACAGTAGCTCAAACCTGTAATCCCAGAACTTTGGGAGGCCAAGGCAGGTGGATCACCTGAGTCAGGAGTTCAAGACTAGCCTGGCCAACATGACGAAAACCAATCTTTACTAAAAATACAAAAATTAGCCGGGCATAGTGGCACATGCCTGTAATCCCAGCTACTCGGGAGGCTGAGGCAGAAGAATCACTTGAACCCGGGAGGCAGAGGTTACAGTGAGCTGATATTGTGCCACTGCACTCCAGCCTGGGCAACAAAGTAAGACTCCATCTCAAAAACAAAACAAAACAAAAAAGAAAGGGGGGAAAAGGGTGACCAGGGGATAGGGTTGTTGTCAATACACTCTTAATACTCAAACCAGTGAAGTGGCTGTCTGTAAAGTCAAGAAAATCATCCCCAATATGCCAATTACCAGTCTCACGGCAAAAAGCCAGAGGTGATAGAGAGTAGTTTTAAGCATGGGCTTTGAAATCAGAAGCCTGAGAGCTTACCAGCAGTGTGGCCTTGGGCGTCTTACTTAACCCACTGCTCCCCAATACCTACTGCATAGGGAATGTCAGAAGGATGAAATAAGACCAGAAAATTCAGCACAGTAACCATCATGATAAGAACTCAATAAATGGCAGCTTAAGGAAGCCCTAGAAGGACACCGATTTATGAATAATGTGGACCGGGGTCCAGATTTTGGCTTTAGCATTTTTTAGCTATGTGACCTTGAGCAAGTTACTTAACCTCTCTGAGCTGTAGATCATCTGTACATGAGAGATAATAAAATCTATCATACTGGGATATTGTGAGTTTTGATACCAATGTTGTATACAAAGTTAGTAGAGTCTCTGGTGTGCTGTTGGTTTTCAGAACCAATAGCAAAATTTGTAAGCACTTTCTGTGTGCCAGTCACTCGATTTAACTTCTCTTCTTCCATTCAAAACAGTTTTTCTCTTAGAGAGTAATGATCAAATGGAAGGAGTTTAATTCTTAACCAGTCTATAACTTTTTCAGCTAGCCTTCCCGCTAGGCAAATACCTAGAATGAGTTGGGCTCTTTGCCAAACTTTTTTTTTTTTTTTCCTTTCATTGTAGACAAGATTGTGGTTCAGAGGTTGGGAAAGGTTTTGTGAACCTATTTTATAGTCCCTATAAACTCAGAAGGGAAACAATGAAATACCAAAGCTAAGGTATAGAACAGGTTTTCTTACAAGAGAAACTACAACCTCATGGGGCTGTAGGAAGGGTCCTGTGGGAAAAGGTATTTACAGCATTTCATACAATGCCCGGCCCCTAGAAAGTCTGCAGTAAATTCAAGATCTGTCCCCAGTAGGGGACAGATGGATCATGAGTCAAATTCACAAGGCAAATGAATTTTCTTTTGAGAAGGAATTCAGTGGGAGATCTAGGGATATAGTTTTACAAAACATTCATACTTGGAAGGTTCTTAGAGGACCTCTGGGGTGGCAGCCTGCTCAGTGAGCAGGAGAGTAATCTGAGAGCCACAATCAGGAAGTGATTTGGCCAAAGTCAATGTGGTGACAGATGCGGGGACTCAGCCCCAAGCTTCTGTTCTGTTCCAGTGTTCTCTCTGCCCTGCAGTGTGCCCTACAACATGAGTGCTGCATGACCGGGGCCAGTGGGAAAACTTTCAGTGCAGGAAGTGGAGTGAGATCAGAGTCCCCAACTGTTGGCTTAAGTCACAGTCTGCCTAGGGGCTGCTGGTGATGAGCACCTATGAGTTTCCTCTCCAATACCTTCCTTCTCCCCAATTACACTTCCCTCTCCTCACCCCAGCCACCTGTCCCTCTCCCTCATTATCTCACCCTGTGGTAGACACACTCAAGGATGTCCTTGGAGCCGGACTCCCATTGGAAAAAGTCGAAGAGTAGCATTGAAACATTTTTTTCATTCCCCATTCATCTTAATAGAGATAATAGTGCAGCTGCAAAAATAAACATTTGAATTCTCTCTGTGCCCCTACAGCACCCTTAATAAAATATAGATCCTCAAAGCCAGTCATGTTCTTTTAAATCTCCTTTAATTTTCTGTTTTCTAAAAGACCAAGGCCAGGTGTACTTGCTCACATCTGTAATATTCCAGCACTTTTGGAGGCCAAGGCGAGAGGATTGCTTGAGGCCAGGAGTTCAAAACCCAACTGGGCAACAAAGCAAGACCCTATCTCTTCAAAAAAAATTAAAAATTAGTCAAGCATAGGCCAGGGGCGTTGGCTCATGCCTGTATTCCCAGCCCTTTGGGAGGCCAAGGCAGGTGGATCACCTGAGGTGAGGAGTTCAAGACCAGCCTGGCCAACATGGCAAAACCCCATCTCTACTAAAAATACAAAAATTAGCTGGGTGTGGTGGTACACACCTGTAGTCCCAGCTACTTGGGAGACTGAGGCAGGAGACTCACTTGCACCTGGGAGGCAGAGGTTACAGTTTGCCGAGATCACGCCACTGTACTCCAGCCTGGGTGATACAGCGAGACTTCATCTCAAAAATAAATAAATAAAAATAAAAATAAAAATTAGAGGCATGATGGCACACGCCTGTAGTCCCAGCTACTGGGGAGGCTGGAGCGGGAGGATTGCTTGAGCCCAGGAGTTTAAAGTTTCAATGAGCTTTAACTTTTTAAAGTGATTGTGTCACTGCACTCCTGCTGGGTGACAGTGAGACCCTGTCTCCAAAAAATGTAGTTAATTATAAATAAATAAAGACCCAATTGCATGGATTTGCTTCTTTGGGTTTTTTCCTGTTTTCCTCTAAATAACTAGATTTATGATCATGACCAAAGAGGCAGGATAGCCTCACTTCAGACTGTTTCCTGAAATACATGTCGAGCCTTGCCATATGCTGCTACTCCTTATGGCCTTGGAGACAATGACACAGAAATTTTCGTGGCTGTTGTTCTTTTTTTTTTTCTTTTGAGACGGAGTCTCGCTCTGTCTCCCAGGCTGGAGTGCAGTGGCGCGATCTCGGCTCACTGCAAGCTCCACCTCCTGGGTTCACGCCATTCTCTTGCCTCAGCCTCCCAAGTAGCTGGGACTACAGGCGCCCGCCACCTCGCCCGGCTAGTTTTTTTTTATTTTTTTTTAGTAGAGACGGGGTTTCACTGTGTTAGCCAGGATGGTCTCGATATCCTGACCTCATGATCCACCCACCTCAGCCTCCCAAAGTGCTGGTATTACAGGCCTGAGCCACCGCACCCAGCCGTGGCTGTTGTTCTTAGCCAGGGGTGTGTGGGATGGGGTTTTATGGGGTAATCTAGGTTTTGCTATTTAGAAAGCTACATCTAGGGACAAGTTGCAAAATTTTCACCAAAATTGTCAACTTTCAGCAATGCACAGCATTCCTATACAGGCAGCCCCAGTATGGATTTTTCTGACGTTGTGGACAACGATTTCCTTCTCTTCTTCCCTATAATATGTCCTCACGGTTTACTATTTTTTTTCTTTCATGGCATGTATCATGGATTGCGGTTAAATGTATTTTTTTTATTTGACTGCTTGATACCCCCACATATACCCAATTATAAGCTCCATGAGGGGGTAGAGAGAGACATCTTCTCTTTGACATACCACTGTTTCCCCAGCACAATGCCTGGCACACACAAGTCAATATCCAGCTGATATTTTAAAGAGAACAATCACTGCAAATATAGGAGGAGCATCTATAGTGTGGAATTTGGTAAATGACTGTATCTCAATTGGACCAAACCCAAAAGTATTAGAAGGAGCTGAAGGACTGTGGGATAACCTGTGAATGGCCCTGGCCCACTACGTGTCTTAGTGTCATCTGTTGGCATAGTGACCTGGAGGTGTTCACTCCTCTAATGCCGTGTCATGGAAATCAAACAGGATTTGGCTCCAGTCTGTCGCTTGGCAGTTGTATGACTACAAGCAAATCATCCAAATTCTCTGGGCCTCGGTTTCTTTTGCATAACATAGGGATAATAACGCATGTTAGAACAGTTCTTAGAATTAAATGAGATGAGATGTATAGGCAGTAAAGCTTATAAAGTTTAATTATCGTTATTGTTGAGAGTAACTTGGACCTCTTATGTCCTTTACTGGAAATGCTGCCATTTTGCAGTTGATGTAGCCGATTGGCACCCTTCCAATGAGTTGAGGCTGAAGATGCTGGCACCTGCATGGTCCTGTTCCTTAGCTGTGTTTAAGGTTTTGTTAACAAGCCACTGGTTTCAGATTAAGAATGGGAAGGGCATAGCATGGATAATAGATTGGAGACTCTTCCTGCTGAATGAAACCTTTTGTTTAGAGATTAAGGAATATGTGTGCATTTACATGTGAGTACTCACAAATGTGGACTCCAGACAGTCTCAACAAGTAACCAACAAAAGGTAACAGAAACTACAACTCTGTAAGATAAAATATTTGAAACTCAAAGTCAGCTCATTCTGTTTTTATGATATAATTGGAGCACAGTATCACCACTTCACTGGAAACAGTAGGGAGGGAGGGATCCACAATCTGGGTGAATGGAAAGAGTGAGGTCCTGCTTCCCCGGACCCAGTGGAAGCCGAGATTCTGCATAAGAACATGAACAGGGCCAGGTGCAGTGACCCACGCCTATAATCCCAGCACTTTGGGAGGCCAAGGCAGGCAGATTGCCTGACGTCAGGAGTTTGAGACCAGCCTGGCCCGTGTGGCGAAACCCTGTCTCTACTAAAATACAAAAAAAAAAAAAAAAAAATTAGCCAGGTGCGGTGACGCACACCTGTAGTGCTAGCTACTCTGGAGGCTGAGGCATGAGAACTGCATGAACCTGGGAGGTGGAGGTTGCAGTGAACTGAGATTGCGCCACTGCACTTTAGCCTAAATGACAAAGCAAGACTCTGTCTCCAAAAAATAAAAATAGGCCGGGTATGGTGGCTCGCACCTGTAATCCCAGCACTTTGGGAGGCTGAGGCGGGTGGATTACCTGAGGTTGGGAGTTCAAACCAGCCTGACCAACGTGGAGAAACCCCGTCTGTACTGAAAATACAAAATTAGCTGGGTGTGGTGGCACATGCCTGTAATCCCAGCTCCTAAGGAGGCTAAGGCAGGAGAATTGCTTGAACCTGGGAGGCGGAGGTTGCAGTGGGCCGAGATCCTGCCATTGTACTCCAGCCTGGGCAACAAGAGTGAAACTCCGTCTCAAAAAACAAAAACAAAAACAAAACAAAACAAAAAAACAAATAAATAAAATAAAAATTAGAAAAGAAAAGAAAAGAAAAAGAACATTAACAGGAAGGGAGGCCCTCTGCTTATCCTTTAGGTCCTAATTCCCAGAAAAGCATAGAGAAAGTGGAAAAGGAAAGGGGGAGATGCAGACGCACACTGACTACCTCTCAAAGCACTTTATTGACAGTTTTCTAGGATCAATTGTTCTTAATGGGTTTGAGAGTTCTCCAGAGGATAGACTTTCTTTTCCACTGATGTCCCGACACCCACTTACTAAGCTTCAAACATAGTTGCCACCTTTCAGCTCCTCCAGCACACCTAGCCTCTCCCTCTGGTCTTTGCACTTGATGTGTTCCCCATCCACTCACCAACCCCTTCATCTGGAACACCTGGCTTTCTCCTTCTGATTGCTGGTTGGTGCCCTCTCATCTTTCATGTCTTCCTTTAAATGCCACTTCCTGAGAATGGCCTTTCCTGACCATGCTATTTAAAGTAAGTGCTTCCTGTGTGACTCCCTTTCGCAGCACCCTGTTTATTTCTGTCATCACTTTCCCCGTAACATCTATAATGATTTTGCTTGTTTGTCTCTTCCATGTAAAGAGCTCTCTCGGGACTGGGGTGTTTCCTTTTCCTCTGCCTTATATTCCCAGTGTCCAGTCTGGTATCTGGCAAAGGTTTTAAATGCTGTTCATTTTCTACCCCAAAGCTGCCTAGTTTCGTATAATTCTTGTTGAAAATCATAAACTCCCTAGTATTAACTGCTATACTTCAAAATCTTTGCTAAAGACTCCCCTTCCCACTGCCTGTTGCAGATCACACCCAGTAAAATTCCACAGCAGCCAATGAGATGTGTGTCACATCTTTTAATGTGTCCCATACACACCGATCCTCTTTTAAACCTTTATGTTTTCCTTCTTGTTCATTCATCCAGGAGAGCTTTCCTCCCTCCCTCCCTCCCCGCCCTCCCCTTTCTCTTTGTTCTGTTACTAACAAGCAAGAAGAAAGCAACTGAATTGAGTATAATACTGATTCCCAAATTAGGAAACAAAGTCAGTATAAAAGTGAAACTACCAGGTGTGGTGGCTCACCTGTAATCCCAGCACTTTGGGAGACCAAGGCAGGCAGATCACTTGAGATCAGGAATTCGAGACCAGCCTGGCCAACATGATGAAACTCAGTCTCTACTAAAAATACAAAAATTAGCCAGGAATGGTGGTGCATACCTGTAGTCCCAGCTGTTCAGGAGGCTGAGGCATGAGAATTGCTTGAACCCAGGAGGCGGAGGGTGCAGTGAGCTGAGATCAGGCCACTGCACTCCAGCCTGGGCAACAGAGCAAGACTCCATCACACACACACACACACACACACACACACACACACACACACACAAAGTGAAACTAAAGTGGTGTTATAAAACTCAGAAGCAGCTGCCCTTTAACCTGTGCTTTATGGATAGGATTCAGGGGATCAGTGAGTCCCTGGAAATATTGTGTAAAATATTGTTTGTATATCTTTTTTCTTATGGAGAGACAGACTTAAGTTTCTGTCAGGTTCTCAAGTGGGTCTGTGACCAAATAAAACCATTAAACTAAAGTCCTTGGAAGTACTACACAGTCCCCAGGAGACAGCATAGAATAATCAGTTCCATTTTGTCCTCCTATGCTTGGTTGATCCAGGACCACATCAGCAGTGATCTAGGCACTGGGAGGATATGGCTCAGAACAAAAGCAAACAGCACACCTGTGCTCAAGGAGCTGATTGTGTTGAGGGAAAGACAGACTGTTGAAAGACAATGTGTTGACTGATCGACGCCATGAGGAAAATCATATGGTGGAATGTAATTGGGCCAGGGTCTAAGAGGAAATCCCTGAGGAGGTGCCATTCCAACCAACATCTGACTCATGAGAAACGGGCAGCTGAGGGGGAGACATGGGCAGAAGCATTCCAGAAAGGAGACACAGTGTGAGGACCTAGGAAGTGGGAAGAAGCTTGGTGCATTTGTGAGTCCTGTCTTTGGACGTAATGAAGAGGAGGAGCCAGATCACATGAGGGCTTCTAGGCCGAGGGAACAAATTTGAATTTTATTCTAAGTTCCCTGGGAAGTTATCAGTGGGCTTTAAGCAGGAATGTGACAGAATCTGCTGTACACTGGAGAAAGATTGCTGTTGCTGGGGTGTGCAGGATGGAGCCTAGCAGGGCATGAGGGAAGGCGGAGCGACCCAGGAGGTGACTTGCAGGAAAGAGATGATGGCAGCTTGGTCCAAGGTTATCTTACTGCAGATGTTCAGTAGTGATTGGGTTCAAGGTATATTTGGGGGCTTTAGGCAAAGGGACTTCTTAATGGATTACATCGGAGGCAAGAAGGAAGGAGGAAATTAGGACAGTTAATGTAGAGTCATACTTTGAGATATGGAAGACTTTGGGAGTAGGGGTGCAGACACATTGGAAGTTGGGAGCAGTAGTTTTGAGTAAGGTAAATTTGATTTCAGATGTGTTGGGTACACAAAGAGGCCAGACTACAGATTACAGACTTTAGAGTTGTCTGCCTGCACCTAGTATTTGTAACCATGGATGGGATCACCCAGGAAAATAAGTTAGTTAGAAGTGGTAGTTATAACTTATTTAGAAGTTAGTGAGAAGTTATAGTTAGAGAAGAAGAGGGGTCCAGGGATGGAGGCCCTTGAGTTCTGGAGAGGTGAAGAGGAAGGTGAGCTTAGGAGACTGAGAGCACAGTTAGGAAGGTAGGAACCAGGTGCAGTTGATGGTATGGAAACCCGGGATGAGGCCCACTCAAGAAGCGAGAATCTTTCGATGCTACCTGCTGCTGAAAACTCAAGTAGGGTAAGGATAGAGAGTTGACCATTGGCTTTGGCAAGGAGGAAGCCATTGATGTTCTCAGGGAAAACAGAAAGTGGTCTCAGTGGAGTAGTGGGAACAAACATCTTGCCTGGTGGGTTGAAGGATCATGGAGCATGAGAAGTACATGGAACAACTCAAATTACTCCTTTGAGGTGTTTTCCTATAATATGGAGCAGAGACCAGCATGATTGTGGAGGATAATATGGGCATGAGGTTAAAAAAAAAAAAAAAAAAGGTTTTGGGTTTTGTTTTATTTGATGAGATTAGTAATACATTTTTCAGCCTGCAGGGAAAAGCCAGGAAAGAGGGTTAAATATGTTGGAGGAAAAGGAGCAAAGCGTCTTCACTAGCACTGGTTTCATAAAATACTCATTAGAAATAAGTGAATATCTTTTTAGATTCATCTTTGTGGTTTTCTGTTTTGTCTAATTATGTACTGTATTCCAAGAATAAAGTTTTCTTCTACTTTTTGATACCTGAGTCGAGTTCATCAGCTACACTTTGGTTTTATAGATGGCTCTGTGAGTAACCTGGAAACCTTAACATCACTGATAACATTGTTTCTAGGGAGAAAAGTGTTATGAGTTCTGGAAGCCCTTTGGAATTTGGCCTGTTTAGAAGCAAGGGTCAAAAATGACAGAGCAAGCCTGACTCTCTGAAAAGCGCCAAAGGGCATCTACCCTCATGGAGTTGGTTTACTTTCCCTTTTCCTCTCCCGTTGCCTGGGTCTCCCTTATCCCTGCTAATTATTGTCTTTCAAACCATGAGAAAACCCTGACTCAATTAGAACCTGTAGCTGCAAATAATTCAGAGCCTTTCACATGAAAGGTATGATTCTTTTAACCACAGAAAGAAAACTAAGACCTCCTTAAAGCACTATGTCTCCTGCAATAAACTCGCCCCTGTAAAAATCATGTATAATCAAAATGATATGTTTAGTGTTGTACATTTACATGAACTTTTATAAAAAGGAGAAACTCCATCTGTTAACCCTCCAGTGTATCCTCTCTCCCTCAGAGTAAAAGACAAGCTGCTTACGCTGACTTTCAGGGCCCCACTCAGGCACTCTCCTCTCTCCCTGTACCCTTGGACACTCTGACCTAACCCCCTCCTCACCCCACTTTGGTTCACCACTCACTGCTCCAGCCACTCATTCTTGGAATGCATTGCAAGTCGTATACTATCTCAGGGCCTTTGCACTGACCATTTTCTCTTGGAAGTCCCTTATCCCCAGATATAAAACTAAAATATATTCAGATACCCAGCTCCCATACTTCTTTTAGATTTGTAATAAAAACCATGCCCTCAGCAGACCTGCCATAGCGACCCCATGTAAAATTTCCAACACTCCCTTCACAAATCACATCTTCTTCTTTACAATACGTTGTTCTCTTGATCACTTATTGCTAACGTACTGTAAAATTTACATTTTGTCTCACTTATTTTATAGTTCTACCATTGAAGCTAAGTTCCGTTACAGTCGAGATTTTTTGGTCTATTTTATTGACTACTTGTATTGTCAGCACTTAGAACAGCACTTGCCACGTTGCAGATGCTCTATAAATATGTTAGTTGATGAATGAATAAATGAATAGATCAACATTTCCTAGCTTAGCTTGATGACAAATCAGAATGTTTACCTATTATATTTGCCTAGAGCAAGGAAGCAATGGAAACTTTTTAGAGTGTGTGTGCATCTGTGCCCATGTGCCTATGTGTCTCCACACCACACAATCACCATCCCATTCCCAAGTTAACTCGGATGTTGGACAGATTCTCAAAGAAGTAATATCATAAAGATAGTTCCAGGGACAGCATAGAAGGTAAGGGGTGGTTTGAAGCATCCTTGTCAGCCAGAGCTTGGGTCTATCCCAACTTTTTTGTCTTAATAAGTCTGGACACTACCCCTTCCCTCAAACTCACCCACTGCCCACCCCCACCTCTGCTTCCCACTCCCCACGGCAGATGCCTCCGCAGTATTTCAAGTGGAGGAGGGCCCTGAAGGATCAGATGTGAATGATTAACTTTGGTTGCGACTTCGAGATTACAATCTTTTTTTCATTCACCTGGGAATCACCACCAGACCCTCCTCTACTCTTTGAGCAGATCTTTTATTCCCTCCTTTTTCAGTGGGGGGAGGAATGGCTCTTCATTCCATTTTGAAAGCTTCTGTTTGCTGAGCAAACGCTGACCACACAGAGACCTCACTTGGAGCCAGTTACTGCTTCCTTCCCTAACCATCCCCCAGGGCCACAACCCCCACTCCCCACTTCCACTGGAGAGGCCACCCTGGCCAGGGGGAGAGCCTTTCTTGGGGAAAGTCTTTTAAAGCTGCCAGGAACCAACTGGTAGGATTTTTGGAGAGGGAGTCAGGGTTTTGGAGAACATCTTAATCCTTCATTTTCAAATAAAGCTTGTGGCTATAACATAAGTTTGCTTTTGAGTTCTCAGTAGTAATATAGTTGTTCATTGTTCATAACATCTGTTTACATAGTTCTTTCTGAGTGCCTTGATTGCAGGTTTTAATAGGGATTAGTCGGTGCAACCCCTTCCCATCCCAGAGCTGGGACTCTCTCCCACCCACCTCCCCTTCCAGCCTCTGTACCATAATGTTTAATATAGCCATGCCTAGACTGAGATTCTTTTTCTTTTGAAATAAGTAGCCTGAGGAATTAATGCATATTTTTGTTGGCACTGCATCAAAATTGACATCACCGGAAATAATGTATGTGCATCGTTGTTAACTGTACAAGCAGGTATCATTTCCTTTTTAGGTTCAGAAATTCTCTCTGTAGGCTAATCATTTCAATCAAATGCTTTGCCTGCAGACGTCAATGGAATGAGCTAAGAAATGTTATAGTCAATGGTTTTTGCATCATTAAAAGTTGCACTTAGGGCTAGAAAGACTTCCGGCAACGTTTTTGTGCAGTCTGTGAGGATTTAAAGTAGTTTTTCACTCTTAGATTTTCTTCAATTTGACCTGCTGTTGCAAACTCCCCTGGGACCACATGGAGTGGGCCCTTCCATTCAGTGCTTTACGGTAATGGTTTCAGAGTTTGGTGTTAGCTTTTGCTTTGCTGAAACTTTTCACAGCTGACTTGATACCAGCACTCAGGCCTGACCTCTCGATCCTTCAGCACTTCAGAGGTTAATTTTGTTGGGGGATCAGATTTCTTTCCTGGCCTGGGGAATGGTGATCCTTGCTAGCTAGTCCTTTAGTTACGGAGTTGCTGGGTGCCTGGGATTCCCTGGCCCAGTGTGGGCTGGCTCAGCTGGCTAAAGGACTTGCCATCCCGTGAGATTCATTCAGCTTCTTTGTCCGCTGTTCTCCAAGGGCCACAATGTAGTGAAATGCTCTGGCCTAGGAACCTTACAAGGTAGGATGATTTTCTAAAATTTCTGGGGTCAGGAGGCGGGTGTGGTGCATGTACTGCCTTGTATTCCTTGGCCGGTATTGAAAAGCCTGGTGGAGCAGCCAGTGGTGTAGCTGCCTAAATCACCGTGAGCTCTGTGGTGGTGTGTGGTGGTGTGTGTGTGTGTGTTGCGGGGAGGGGGGCGGGGGGCAAGGTTACTGGTCAGGAAATTCACCTTCTCTCCTCTTCCACCGCCATTCATTCTAACCTTGATGGTTTCAGAGGAAACTGGGGCATTACCCAAATGTCCTGGATCCACCTAGACATTTGGGTAATGTCAATATTTTCCAAACCGTCTTACCAAATTAGGCTGCT
The DNA here is from genome assembly GCF_000951035.1 of Colobus angolensis palliatus. Classification (NCBI taxonomy): domain Eukaryota; kingdom Metazoa; phylum Chordata; class Mammalia; order Primates; family Cercopithecidae; genus Colobus; species Colobus angolensis. The sequence continues at coordinate 3,542,408 of NW_012114755.1, forward strand.
GAGCCTGAAAATCTGGGTGTTGATCACCCAGCTGTCTTGAGTCGTTATTCCAGACTTTTCAGCTGGTGGGGGCAGTATGGAGGGGTGGGCTGGGGAAAGGCAGTGTGGCCCCAGGCAAGGGCTGCTTGTGGTTCAGAGGGCCCTGATTAAAAAGACTTGCAGTTGGAGGTTTTGTTTGGAATTTAAGGAGCCTGGTGAACTTGTGGTTGTGTTTACTGATATAGCAGATTACTCTGTGTGTGTGTGTGTGTGTGTGTGTGTGTGTGTAAACTAGGCTCCAGTAGAGATGGCATGGCAGATTTAAGCATAAGGACTTTTCTTGCTACCTTATGACCTATAGAGCTGCCTAGGGAAGCACATTTCTGTTTTTTAAGCCAGACAAGGGGAGAAGAAAACAATGTTCATGACCACCTACCACATGCCAAGCATCTAGCAGACATTGTGTCATTCAATTTCATTGCAAAGCCAGGAAGGTTACATTCAATTTTGAAAATCAGCAGTGGGAACTAAGAGAGGTTAAGTAACTTGATGAAGGTTACACAGCTGATAAGAGGAAAAGCTGAGACTGGAACCCAAGTTCACTCTACCATCATGCCTTCCTGGGTGGGCTTGGCATCTGAGCTTGGAATGGTTTTACCTGTAATTTTAAATGTGACTTCAGCTGGATGAAGGGCGCACTTTGTTGTGGAGGACTCACCCAAATACACAGGATGCTAGCAGCACAGCCTGCCTGGGCTTCTCAGATGCAGCTTGTTTCTGGAAAGAAAAGGGCTGTGTATTAAGAAGAAGCCCTGCTTTGGCAGTAGGACCTAGCTGGGAGTTCTGTGATCTTGAGGCTCCTGGGCTGCTGGATGGATCAGGCTGGAGCTTTAGTTTGTACCTGATTCAGGAGGACTTGATCCCAAGTGAAGGTCAAATCAAGAAAGACCAGTGACCTTGGAGCTGGCCTTGGGCTGCTGAGGCTGTGCCCTGGAACTCTGGGTCTACTTCTTAAGACGCTGAATTTATGGAGTCTTGAAGGGAGAAGATCTACACCCAGCATATTAATGCTGACCGAAGCCATTGGCACTAGCTGTTCACATGTGTGCTGGAGGTGCCTAATTAGCTAAAGCTGAGCTTCTCTTGGTCTGTAGAAGTCTTGACCTGAGGTCCCTTCGCTTTCCACTTCCCCCAAGAAAGAGAAAGCTTAAGGGCAGGCCCTTGTCAAACTGCAAAATGAGGCCAGCCTGTTTTTGGGAGATAGCCGCCTCTCTTGGCTGCCCTGGGGCAACTGTGGTTCTGTTTTGTGCATTCAGGTTTTCCCACATCCCTAAGATATATTGGGAGGTTAGCGGAGGGTTGGAGGGAGGGAGACTATGGAGGTATTGAACTCCCATCCCATTCTACTTAAAGAGAGCTGGCCAATGCCCTGTCTGGGATTTGTCCCCCATCCCCTTTAATTTCTTCGAGATGTTTTAAAAGTAGCTTGATTGGATTAACGTGTCCTGCGTATTTAGAATAACAGTTGGAAGTTCTGAGTTCTTTTATGATCATGATGTATTTAAAAGTATCTTTACCTCTGTTCTTAACATTCAGTCAATATGATTTTTAAAAGCTTGGGTTTCAGAATCAGGCAGATCTGGGTTCGAATCCAGCTCTGTTTGTTAACCCTGGCACCTTGGGCAGGTCACATAGCCTCTCTAAGCTTTAGCTTCCACATCTATGAAAAGGGGGCATTAGTAGTTTGTGCCTGATAAGAAAGTGGAGAGGCGTTTGTGGGATGGTGCTTAGCATGGTGCCTGGAACCTATTATTAAAATTTTTCACCTTGTATAAATGTTTACTGTTATTTTCGTTTGCTATAATATGCTGAATTCTGTTGATGTTTAGGGGAAATATATCTTCTGGTAAACAGAAAACTAGGATGAGTTTGTTGATATTCTTGGCAAAAGCCAGCCGGCAGTGGCCCAAGGGTAAGCAGCCCTCTCCGGAGGAGCCTTGAAGGAGAGAGGGCTTTGTGTAGCTGAGGTCAGCAGACACTCTGGTGCCTAGTGTAACAATGAGGGTCTAAGGCATCCGGACCAAAGCTCCGGGCTTTCTAACCCGACCAAGCTCCTGAAGCCAAAGGGAAAAATTTCATGCTTACTCAGGGGACCACCTACTTGTCAAGGAATGAGTTACCAAAATGGGACAAAGGTGCTGTGCGCTGAAACTCAAGCCTGATGGCTGCTAAATCCCCTTGGAGCCCTTTTTATGGGGTTTGTGTTTTCCTCCCTCCACCTCAAATCACTGGCCTTGCACCTGGCACCGTCTGTAGAAGCTGCTTCTCCCCTAGGACACTATCCATTTATGGCAGTAAGAAGCAAGTTCTTACACTAGAACTTTATCATGAATTTCAGGATGTAGGCCTGCATCTCCTTCCTGCAGTCCTTGCAGCTTCCCTGGATCCTGTACTGCAACTGACATGCAGGGAGAGCTGTACACAGTCTACCTGATATGGTCCCAACAAAATGATTATGATAACTGGATGTTATTAGCAATGTGCCACCCAGGAGGTAAAGGTGCCCTAATAAGGAGATGGCAGAGCCAGAATTCAAACACAGACCTATTTTACTTTTTTCTGCAGAGCTGTGGTCCCTCCGTTTGGAGCCTCCTGGGATTAGTGGTACTAGATGAGACTGAATTTACTAGGGTTAGTGGCTACACTCTGTCCTTGCATTAATTCAAGCTTAGGCTCTGATCATTTTGCACCAGAACTGCGAACTATGTAGGCTGGTCCCAGAGCTGGAATCCAGAGAGAGGTGGCTTGCTTATAGTGGTGGTTTTTTGTTTTTTTTTTTTTTTGAGACAGAGTCTCCCTCAGTCACCCAGGCTGGAGTGCAGTGGCGTGATCTCGGCTCACTGCAAGCTCCACCTCCCCGGTTCACACCATTCTCCTGCCTCAGCCTCCTGAGTAACTGGGACTACAGGTGCCCACCACCATGCCCGGCTAATTTTTTGTATTCTTAGTAGAGACAGGGTTTTACTGTGTTAGCCAGGATGGTCTCGATCTCCTGACCTCATGATCCTCCCGCCTTGGCCTCCCACAGTGCTGGGATTACAGGCATGAACCACCGTGCCTGGCTGGCTTGCTTGTAGTTTTAACTCAAGTAACTGTTTCTTCTTTGGTGTGGTAAACTTTGAAGTCCCTCAGAGTCTCATGAACACATGATGAGTGTTCATTAAAATGTGTCAAATGAATAAATAAATGGGATGATTGAACACTCATGTATCTGTATTTAAATCCCAGCCTCAACATTTCTTAGTTGTATGACCCTTGGGACTATTTTCTCCAATCCTCAATTGCCTCATCTGTAAAATGGGTATAGTGATAATATTTATCTAATGGTACCTGGCAGGAAACATGTTACATAACAACAGAGCCTCACACATAGCAAGCTGTTAATAAGTGTTGGTGATTATTTTTATCAGAGTTTGGAGGATTAACTGAAATAAAGTATGTAGTACAGTTAGCACAGGGGCTCACAACTGTAAATGTCATTAAGGTTGGCTATTATTATCGTTTCCACATAGACTACAAAAGGTAGGACTCTGCAGGAGCCCTGCTTCATTCTTTGAAGGTGGATTTTCTTAATAGGCCCCAGCAGTAGTTAGAGGAGGTGATGCTCCTGAGCAAACCCCCTGGGGAGGAAATAGTTAACATACCTGTTTGGTGGGAAATGTAGGTAGCCAAACCCTTCCTCTTCCCCAGGGGTTACTACTAAGCCTACAGTTAGGCTTGCTCACTCATCCACACCAAAGGATCTCATTCTGCTCGGGCCCTGGGGTTTCACGGGAACAATTGCCTTGAACAATAGCCAGAAAACAAGTTCCACCAGTCTGGACTTTTTTGCAACTGAATGCAGCTGTCTGGCAGGGGGCATGGGCCAGCCCTGTAAATGGGCTCTGCCTTGATTCTGGAGCAGAACTGGAAAATTGAGCAGGTAAGGCCTGGATGCAGCTGGTCACAGCTCCACAGTGTGAGCTTAGTCACCTGGAAAGAGGCAGACAGAGGGGCGGGGGCTGGCCCAGACTGTTTCCAAGGACTGTAAGGGCCTCCTGGAAGCGACCCAGCCTTTGGAGTTTGGGGAGGATTAGGATCCTTGCTTTGTGAAGACTGCTTTTCAGAACCATAGTTAGAGAACCTCATCTCTGCTAACCGGCTGTGGTTTTGTTAGTGAGTAGAGAGGAACTAAAATATATCTACAATCTGATTTTTTTACAGCATCATTTAGCATGTCTTTCCCTTGAATAAACAACATTATCTCACAGGGAGTTCATTTGAAAGGTGTAATGATCCTCCCTCCAGATCCTTCAGTAACTCCTCCTCTCAGAGTCTTTTGCTGAAAGCAAGGGTGTGTATATCCTAGTGGAAAAATCTGTTTAATCATCCCTGGAACCTTGGGATTCTATTTTGCTTTTTTGCTTCATGAGAGATGAAATTGTAAACGTAATATCACATTAATTCAGGACCATTACAGATTCTTGCTCCTTTTAGACACCTCTCTGGAAAAGCTTGATATTAAAAATGTATCTATATTAAATGTGGTTTCTCAGGGGTCCCAGTGAAGTCTGGTTTACTTTCTCAGTTCTGTGGAAGTCTCACTCCTCATAACAGTGGAGCAAAATAGATGTGTGAAGCTGAAATAATTTGTGCTTCTTTCACCTGCATTTTTCATAGCAAATCGCTTCTGTTGGGGTTGTTAAAATTGTGCTTTAAGCCCTCTGAGTGGCATTTGGATTCCTGACACAGTGATGTCAGCATCCCTTCTAAGACTGAAATTGAATCTCCTGGTTTAATGGGCCCTTCCATGTCTGAATGGATTTTCTGGTCACTTTTGTAGAGGCTTTTCCCTTCACATCTGTATTTCTCCAAGAGGTAGTAGAGAAACAGCTGAAGTGGTGAGAGACTTGATTCTGGTTAAAATGCTGCATGTTGGCCAAAATGGGGTCTGTTCTTGATACACTTGGTGGCTGTGGGCAGATGGAGGTTCTTTTTAATTAAGCTAGTTAACAGATTTCAAAGCTGATCTGTATGTACTGTAGCTATGTGCTGCAATCTATAAGACACTCACTAACCGTGCCATCTTTCCAATGAGCTGGAAGGCTGCTTGCAGTCATTCTACCATGGTTTGAGTCTCATACTTCTGATGAACTCTGCATCCTAAGCCTCCTTTCCATCCAGGGGAAAATGGGAGTAGAATAATATACATAATGTGCCTACTACAGTGCCTGGCATATTTGGTAACGCTGTCAATGGTGGCTTTACATATTAGGCAAAATTGTGTCCTCTTTCTTTGGATAAATAGCATGGTCTGGTGCAGACACTCTATTGTGAGTCGAGTTGTAACACCTCTATACCAGAGTTTGCAAACTCAAATTGCAGGACCAAGCAGGTAGCACATGTGAAAGGCTCCTATGGGGATCGTATCAAATGAGAGAACATACTTCTGTCTAAAAAGGGCTGCTAACTACTCAGGGCTAGCTAAAAATAATAATCTGAGAGGTGAAATCAGCAATGAAAAAGCCCAGACATTAGAAAATGGAGTTACCTGTTTGGCAGCTTTTACTGAACGAGGGGAGACCATTCAGTGTGGAGACCTGCAGTATGCCCACTTGCCTTTGTACCAACTTTTCTCTGAGCATAAATGTAAAGGATGTCCATTGGAAAGGAACCTTTGGGATGGCTTAGTCCAGCTACTCCATTATAAAGAAGAGAAGACTGGGGCCTGGAGAGGATGTGTCTTGTCTGAACCCTCATGGGTGATAGTTCTGTGGAACCCTGGAGCAAAGGCCTGGCTCTCCATGCTCCTGGTCCTTGCCGTGTCCATGCCTTGAAGAAGAAAGCAGCATTGCTAAAAGCGTTGGTGGGCCTGGGCTTTGGAATGCTGCCAGAAGAGCTCCTTGTGCTCCAACTTGGCTGGAGGCTTTAGGAGATTTGGGAGGCTATAGAAATGATGTTTAGAACCAGTGTTGTTTCCACTTCGTGCCCTTTGCTCATCTCCCTGTTTTATGTTTTCATTTATATCTAAGCTATGTTGTCTATTATGTCTACTGGGTTTATGGTCAAGGCAGGGAAAACTCTGAATTATCACTTTATCCCCACCGCCTCACACAGTGCCTGGCACACAGGGGCAGTGGCTCAATGAATGAGATGAACAAGTGAATTCAAAGCTCCTGGCTAAGAGTCTAAAAATGTTGAGTTTATGAGAAGAAACAGAAAATGTTCCATGAAATTCCTTCCACCTACACATTGGCTAAAAATAGGTGAAGGTTATTTTAAAATCTGATCACTTATAACTCCAGTTACGTTATTATCTCTGACTTGATCAATGTAGGACATTTCATTAGTAGAGAAAAAGGTACATGGCTGTGATCTGGCTAGGAAATAATGCTTTTGTGTTGATTGTTCTGATGAATCAGTGGAAGTATCTTCTAGCCATTTCTCTAGCTGTTTCAGCCAAAGAAGTTAGGCGTATCTGTGATAGGTTGTTTTAAAATTATTAAAAAACCAAAAAGATAGGGAAACCAGCCAAGCTCTGTTTCCCATATTCCTGTTAGTTCCCAGGAGGAGGCCCTGGGGTTGTTTTGCTTATTTCTCAAGGTTGTCAAACACAATGCTATCTCCACCAACATTTTCAGAGCAATTTTGGAACTGCTTTGAAAGTTTTATGGTGTAGAGTGAAGGTGAACTGGAGTGGCAAAGACTGGTGAGGAGCCGGGCGCGGTGGCTCAAGCCTGTAATCCCAGCACTTTGGGAGGCCAAGACGGGCGGATCACGAGGTCAGGAGATCGAGACCATCCTGGCTAACATGGTGAAACCCCGTCTCTACTAAAAAATACAAAAAACTAGCCGGGCGAGGTGGCGGCGCCTGTAGTCCCAGCTACTCAGGAGGCTGAGGCAGGCGAATGGCATAAACCCGGGAGGCGGAGCTTGCAGTGAGCTGAGATCCGGCCACTGCACTCCAGCCTGGGCGACAGAGCAAGACTCCGTCTCAAAAAAAAAAAAAAAAAACTGGTGAGGAGAGAAGATGCCACCTTGGGTTCATTTATTCTTCTAGTCATTCATATAAAATCATTGATTCATTCAAAAACTGAAATCTGCTTTAATACTTTTTAAAATACCTTATTTTTAAGAGTGCTTTTGTGCCCAAAAAATAACTTCTTAGAGTTAACTAGGATTTAATATTTAATTGAAGTTTTAGGTTTTTTATCTAGATTTTCTTACAAATTTCATCTGTAAAACAAGTATTTTTTTCACAAATTAAGATCATTTTCACTTGTTATCAGGTAGTACTTTATTAATTCAGGCAACAGATTACACTTACCTGCAAAATTAGTACTGTTTGAAAGCTTGGATAATTAAATTTTATTAAATATTTTAGACTGCATTCGTAAAGTTAACATACATGGTTTCCTTAAGTTCTTCAGATGTCTGACAGGGTAGATTTACCAACCAAACAAGCAAAATCTTTCTAAGCACTTAAGCAACTCTTGCAAATCAAATAAATTAAAGTTACAAATGTCATAAATTATTATCATAAACATTTCAATTCTTTTTACAACCTTAATCCAATTCTTAAACATTTCAGCTTAAAAGTCTCAAGTAAAAAATCAATAGTCATTTAAAATTGAAATCACAAGACTATTTTGTCAGATCCTGTTATATGCTGTGTATTCTTTTACATGTTAAAAATACATACAGATTAACCCAATGATCACAAAGCCTTAATCTTAATATTATGATTCACTTCATCATTCTTTTTCATCTTTTTAAATGTTTCCCAGATTTAAAATCACACAGTATGAAATGAGGGTAGTCGATTTATCATCTTAGGTGGGCTCAGCGCCATCATATGGTTTTTCTCCATCAGCTTCAGGACCAGGACACAGGAATGGTCAAATCCTCCTCCAGGAATGATGGTTCCAGAATCATAGCTGAGTACACTGTAGTTCTTTCTGCTGTGTGATCAGGGTTCCCAAGCCACCTCTCTGGAATTTCATTTCACCACATAATAAACATGAATTCTCTCGGTTCCTTTCAAGTTGCTATCTTAATCAGTTTTTGTAACTGCTTTCAACATTTATTGCCCGATTTGGGTCAGCGGACTTTTGTGCCTCATCCCAGGTTGTACCTAATTTCCTTTGCTACTTGATTAGATTCAACCAGTGTCCTTACTGCCTGAGTGAATTCTGCATGCTTTCCACATTTTTCCCGTCTGACTCTCAGCCACATGTCTGGAGTTATTTTACAAACAAATTACGCTTCCCCATTAGTTAGCATGAGTATGCCAAGTGACAAAAAGCAAAAGAAAGGAATTTACTATTTCTCATGGCTGGCTCTCCCAGAGATGCTTCTGGCTTTCAGTATGGCTGGATAAGGGTGCTCAAGCAATGTCAAAGGCACACTTCCATCCCTCTCAACTCTGCTTCCCTCTGTGCCAGCTTCCTTCTCAGGCAAGTGAGAATCAAGTAGCCACTGGCAGCTCTAGGCTGTATTGCATTTTTCTTCATTTTTGCTTTTTTTGTGTGTGTGCTTCATCCTTCTCAGCATTTCCTGTGTAGTCACATAAGTTTGGGGAATGCTCCTTTAGGCAAAGTTATAGTGATCTTTACTGGACTTCACAGCTGTTAAAATGCCGAGGTACTGTTTACAGTGTGAATCTCCAAGAAGGCAGGAGATTCCACATTCCCTTCTTAGGGCAACATTCTTATCACAGAGCATCTGGTAGAACGGGTTTCCCTCAGAATACATCTGCAAACTCACTGGCCTAATCTTGGTGGCTCATGATTGTTTGTACCCTGAATGGGAAAAGGGCAAGTTAGAACTAAGTGACTTTATGTCAAGATGAACTTGCTAGTATCCCAGAGATCCGAAAGCAAAGGAGACATGGCTGGTTTTCCAGCTGCAGGGGCAGCTTCGGTTTCTGGCCACAGACAGCTCTGGCAAATATTGAAGCTGCCCTTGCTCATCGTGGCCTTCCCTCGCGTCACTCCCTTCATCCGCATCATAAGTGACCCCCACTCCCACTCATGGATTAGATCCCTGGCTTCCCCTCTTCTTGGTGGCTCAGTTACAAAGGCTTCCTGTGAACTCAGGGTAAGCCCCCCAGTACTCCAGGCATTGACATGGGAAGAATCCTGTGTATCAAGGGCCACATGTCCCTCTGGAATATTATCTTGGTGTTGAAAGGACACAGGGGAAGAATGGTTACAATTTCAAAGCACAAAATCTGGGACTTGGATTCACGAGCATCTGTTACAACTGCTCTCCTTCCTCTCTGCCAGCCGCGGTCCTCTCCCACCATTCCCCTTTCTTCTTCGTCAAATTATGAGAAATTTTAGATACATTAAATTCCTAACCCCAAAGAGCAGGTGCAAGAAAAGACCCATTTAATCACTAGAACAAATTTGAGTCCTTTTCCATCTGTGATGCCACGCTTTCCCCATCAGATCCTCCTGTGGTTACCAGCCTAGGCGAAGCAGGCACAGAAGCTGTGACCCTGCAAAGAATCAGTGGGCAGGGAGCTGGGCTTAGAATCCTCTACTGGTGGCAAGTTTGCACCAGAAACTTGCTCTGTCTCGCCTCTGCACATTGAGTTCATCAGGAGGTATTTAAGGAGCATGGACTATGTCTCTGGAGATGGAGGGGACGTGGCCCACCGAATGAACTTGACATTGCTGCTGCATTGCCCATCAGTCCTCACGGCCTCAGTTTCTTCATTGTGAAACACCCTAAGAGTGACTATGAGAGTATGCGCAAATGTTGAATAGCCTGGCATGTGGCACAGGCTCAGTGAACAGCCGTTGTTGCTACAAAGGCAGCATGACAAGACTAGAAGGAGCACATATTCTGCAATTAGACATTTTGCTTTTTAAACCCAGTTCCAACATGGAATGGCATCGGTCAGTGTACTTACTCTTTCTGCCTCTATTCCTTCATTTATAAAATGGACAGGATGATACCTACCTTGCAGGTATGATATGAGGACTGGAGAAATCTATCACAATAGATTTAAAGTACCCAGCACAATGCCTGATCCATGATAAGCACTTAGTTGTTGTCGCTAAGCAGGCCCCTGCATATATTTGGAAGATAGGACAACCCTTTGTATAGAGAATAGCTAGAAAACTGCCTAAGAGTGTATAGAAGCAAATACAAATGACACTATGTAGGAATTCAAAGTAGGAGATGATGTGGGTGGGCTGGAGTATTTGGAGAAAGCCTTAAAGGAAGAACTTGGAACAGGATGGAGGGCTGGGCACAAGAAGTAGAATTACAGGAGTGAAGTGTGCAGAGTTCCAGAGCTGCTGAACCCTTGTGGATTCATCCACAATAAGCCCCTTTTGAGCCCTCATTCTCCCTGCTTCATCCTTCCTCCTTGGGACCACCCTCACATTCCCCTGCATTTCTATGCAATATTCCAGATTGGGTTTTGGAAGCCAAATAGTGTTCAAGGAGAAGGTGATGAAAACAGGTTTTTAATAAGCCTTTGTCTTCCTGCCTGATCAGCAGAGCTCAGGATGTATGGGCAGGTATCTTCCAAGCTGCTGGAATGAATTAGAACTTTGGGGTTATGTGTGTGTGTGGCAGATGTGCTCTTGGCTTTCAAATCTCAGCTACTCAGCATTTCCCAGGTTCCACGCTGCCACTTTGTAGGGCTTTCAGCAAGACAGTGGAAGACTGAGAGCTAGAATAATGAGGTTAAGTCAATGGTTTGGTATCAGACCTGCCACTCCTGCTGAGTGGCCTTGAACCAGGCTGCCTGGCCTCCCAAGCCTGGCTTCCTCCTGAGGAAGTGGGCTGTGTCACATCTGGTGTGTGCTGAGAATTGACATAATACGAAACTGTCTGCAGTCACAGTAAAGAGGGTAGTTGGTTCTGGAATCAGAATGGCTGGATCAGGATCCACTCTGCCTCTGCCTAGCCCTCTGACCTTGTACCGGGTATCTGTTTTTTTTCTTAGCCTCACTTTCTCTACCTGTGCAATAGAAAAACAATAATACTTACGCTTTCTCCCTATAGGTCAATTAGAGTAGTGTCACACTGATCTTGGAAGCTTGCTTTATTTTCTACTCGACTTCTCACTTCTATGAGTTTCGATCAGCAAGTTTTGTTGTTGTTGTTGTTGTTGTTTTGAGACAGAGTCTTACTCTGTTGCCCAGGCTGGAGTGCAGTGGTGCAATCTCAGCTCACTGCAATCTCTGCCTTCCAGGTTCAAGCAATCATCCTGCCTCAGCTTCCCAAGTAGCTGGGATTATAGGTATATGCCACCATGCCTGGCTAATTTTGTTGTACTTTTAGTAGAGATGGTGTTTCCCCATGTTGATCAGGCTGGTCTCGAACTCCTGACCTCATGTGATCCACCCACCTTGGCCCCCCCAAAATGCTGGGATTACAGGTATGAGCCACCATGCCCAGCCCTCGATTAGCAAGTATTTATTGACCGCTTGCTACATATCTGCTACCCCATAGCAAACAAATGAGTAAATGCCACAGGGTGACGTGACAGAGTGTGACGGGCTTGATGGGTAGTGAGGTTGTTTTTCTGAGAAGGTAATACTTCAGCTGAGATCTGAAAGATGAGAGGAGGCAGGGACAAGCGTTCAGAAAGAGGGGCAAGCAGCACAAAGCCTCGAAGAGAGCAGCCTTGGCTTGAAAGGAACAGAAGTGCATGTGATCAGAGCCAGTCGCAGTGGAGAGGGGTATGAAACAGGGCTGGGGTAGGAGGCAAGCTTAGAGGGTCTTGAGGGGCCATGTAGAGAGTGTGGACTCTTAATTATCTGAGAATCAACTCAAGGGTATTAAGCAGTAGAGCGACAGGATATTCTGACTGCTGCGGAGGCAGGGGGATGGACAATTAGGGAGCAGAAGCAGCTCATAGAGACCACCTGGCCTTTTAGCAGTAACCCAGGCACCGTCAACAGCACCATGAACTACAGGGTGGCAGTGGGGGCAGAGAACTGCACGTTTGGATACGTTTTGGAAACAAGGTGATAGGACCTGGTGCTAGATTAAACGTGGTGGTGGTATTGGGAGGTGGGAAGATGGAAAAGAAGAAAAAAGAAAGAAGGAACCATTGCTAGGAGATTGGACTTAGGCAGCTTGGGACTGACCCCATTTGGTTGGAGAGTTGGGAAATGAAGAACATCTATTTTAGATGTATTTGGGGATATTATTAGAGTTAGAGCTGCTAACCAAGTTGACAGGTTTCTCCTGACTGTTGCCGCTCTCCCTCCCTCGGCGTTTCATTCCAGGAGTGAAGTCTGCAGAAGTCATACAGCAGCTCTGCCCTCTGACCCCGACAGGTGCCTGCTCCGGGGTTCTTCCCTGCATGCTTTTAGCTCTAGTCTCCAGACTTACTGCCCCTACTCTGCCACTAGGCCTGGAAAGGAACAAATTGGTTTCCATAAAGTTCCCAGGATGAAGTTGAGGATGGGGTAGGACATGGGTAGTGTCTGTAGCCACCCCTGCTATGGAAGCACTTAGTTTGTGGAAAGTACCTGTCAGCCTCTTCACCCAGCTTCCAATCCCAGACAGCAACAGTTGACATGGAGAGGAGTCACATCTGAGGCAAAAGAGCTTTGTCCGGGGCTTCGTGGCAAAGATTGGATCTTTTCGGGGATAGTGTGTGTTTGTCATCAGCCTGAACTGGAACAGCCTGAGGTTTTGGTGCTCAGGATGTATGTTTGTCTTGGCAGCTGGGACGACAGCAGCTCCGTCAGCAGTGGCATCAGCGACACCATAGACAACCTCAGCACTGATGACATCAACACCAGCTCCTCCATCAGCTCTTATGCCAACACACCTGCCTCCTCTCGAAAAAACCTGGATGTGCAGGTGAGGAACACAGGCCCTCCCGGGCTCCTCCAGCAGCCCCTGGGAGCAGGGAACCTTGGGCTTGTGGGATAAGAGGGCCATTTGGGGCAAGCGGAATCTCCAAGTTGATGAGATGAGGCCCAGCCTCCTGCTGCCTCTGCTCTCACCTCGTGACCCTGACCTCTGTCCACAAGGGAGGGGTCAGGCAGGGGGTGGTGGACACGGGAGCAGGGAGGCTTCACCACCCTCACTGTGTGGGCTTGTGAAATCTCTCTTCCTCCCTGGACCTTGGTCTCATAATTTGTTTAAAAACAACATAAAAGGATGTTGGACTTCAGCAGTTTTCGGCCCGGAGTGTGTGTCTCTTATTTGCCGCAGCGAGCCACTGCTATTAGGCACATGTCTCATCCCTCTAGGAGGATGGGGTGGAAATAAAGATTGAGAACTCCGGACTGGAAGGCCAGGATATCCTGACCTGTGGTTGAGAACTCTCAGTCTCTGGGTTACATTCTCCTGCTGACGCGTTTTATTTGGCCCACAGTACTACCCTTCTTTTAAGCTAGATTCCCTGTCAAATTTTTAGAATTACATTATTTCACATGAAAATGTCTTTCTGGTTACTCTTGAGAAAAACAACGATACTGCTTCCTTGAGCCTTCATTCTCCATGTGGTGGCAATCAACAGATGTCCCAGTATCCAACCCCTTAGACCTGCCACTCCTGCTCCAGTGTGCACAGCTGCTACCTGCTCGCCAGCTGTAATCCTTAAATTACCTGCCTGACCCCAAGGCACTGGAGTTTTCCATTCCTACTTTAAGCCTTCAGATTTCACATTTCAAATGTGGTATCGTTTCATGTGGACGTGTTCACTGACCCTCAGACCATTCCTTCATGATTGGCAAGGGATGGTTCTGAAAGGCCCATTTTACTAGTGGAAAACTGAAGTGCCATCCTCACAGCTTGTCCCCAGTTTGGGACTGACCAGCAAGAGGACTGGCCAGCTGTGGTGGCAGTGGCGTAGTAGGCTGGAATTTTTTTCATGATTGATCCCTCCCACTTGTAGGTACCCCTCCCCCATCTTTGGCGAACCCTTGGGAAAATCTGTTTGGGAGAAAGTCTCAGAGCAACCTCGCGGGGGGCAAAACTAGCACTGCCCCGTCTTTCACTCCCTTTCATAGCCGCTTCCTTTCTCAAGTGTACTTTACTTTGTACAGATAGGAGCTGATTTGGAAATCGATTTTCTTTTAAAGGTGTCTCTTTGACAATAAGGCTAAAAAAAAGGATGTATCAGAGTGTGGGAGCAATTCTGATGGAAATGTTTACTGCCTGATGAAATACATTAGGTGTTGCCCCTGGGATTCCCAGTTACTTCTTGCATTCTTCTTTTGAGCCAGACTTTCTGATTATTGTTCCGAAACCCAGCCTGGTGATGGTGGGTCGTGGTAGTTGTTTTAAGAAACAAAAACTCCCCATATGACTAGAAAGGGGGTCATGAGTAACGCTCTGTATCTTAATCTGAGCAGTGGTTATGTAAGTATGTTAATTTTCTAAAATGTATTCAAGCTATGTATTTAAGATCTGTGTACTTTACTGTACAAAAAGTAAACAAACAAAACCTAGGCCACACTTCCCAAACCGATCACTGTTTGATCAGTGATTAGATGCAAGTCAGAAGTGCCCAGCCAGGCTATGTTCCTGCCACCTACTATACGCCAATTGTTTACAATAGACACCAGTTTTCCTTTTCTTGTGAACACTAATTTATTTTTTTCCTGAGGCTCATTGTATATTCAAGATAAGAAAAACCAGACTGTCCTTAGATACTAAGGAGGGAACCGAGGAATTGCTCACCTGCATCTATGTATTCAGGAGGCAGGCTATTTATTAGAGAGATCTGTGAGGTTCCCTTTTTGACTTACAAGGTAGGAGAGGCTTGCTCCTGAGATGCAGGTGGAGCCAGTAAAACACTGTATTGGAAGAATGTCCTTGTCTTTGTTCCCTTTCTGCAAAGCTGGAGTTGAAATCTCTGGTTCCACACTGATAACCCTCGGATTTGTACATGATTTCCTAGCTGATACAGTTGAATTTGGCTAATGCCAAGGCCTCAGCTCTTTAGACCAGCTCTTCGCTTTCATCTTGTAAATGTCACATCAGAAAAGGTTGCAGGATTCTGCACAAACATGCCTTTTGATCAAGATCAGAAGTTATTTTAAGGGATGTAAATGGTTTACTATTCATTGGGTAGGTTTGTTTTTCCTATAAAACTACCTGAGTTTAAAATATTGAAATGAAAACTAAAAAAAGTAGGTCTTAGAGTAAACTAAATGCAGATTACACCAATAGTTACTAAGATTTCTAATGCAATGGTTTCTTTAAATTGATTTTTAGTGACATTCCCTTTGTTCCTGTCCAAGGAGCATCTCAAAATATTTGAATCAGCATAATTCACAGGCTCCCACCCTCCTCCCTCATATCACACTGAGGAATGCTAAGGGCCATTACTCCTGTCTGAGCAGTATCAGGCAATGGGAAGATGTGTGTTGCACCCTTCCCAAGAGCTGCGCCTTCTGTGCTCTGCCTCATTTGGGTTCCTGTCACATATTGGTTTACCCTGGAACAGGGGAGCAGCACACAGTCTGCCAGGCAAGACATGGGGAGGCAGAGAGAAGTGGCTCAGTGTGTCCGTCAGGAAAGCAAATTGAGGACAGGTTTCCTGCCTAGGTTTTTGCTGTTTGAAAAGCCTCTGAGAAATAACTAAAGCATCCCAGGAACAGGAAAGTTATTGTCTGGAAAACCTAAGAAACAGCCTCATGTAGCTGATTGAAAGAAGAGGAGACAGATCATTGGGAATGGAGATTCCCTTTGTCTGTGAGGGACTTCGCTGTCACTGGGGACACTGAGGAGCAATGGAGAATGCCCCCCACAGAGCACAGGTGCCCAGGTGCCCAGCTGTCCAGCACCAGCTCCTGTGCCCACTGTTTCCTCGGGGCCAGGCAGAGAATCCCCTGCTTCAGACCCAAGAGCCTCTTGAGCAACTCCTCCAGGAGAGCTGGTGAGTTCGGTTGGCCAAGCCGATTGCAGTGTCAGGGAGTAGGTGCGGACTTGGAAGCCAGATGATCTTGAGTTGCTCTCCTCACTCTTTTGACATCCTTGGATGAACTAATCACTCTCTCCAAGCCTCTGCCTCCTCATCCATAACATGGCGCCAATTAGATGCATCTCCAAGGGTGAGTGTGAAAATAACAGGGAAATGCTTTATCAGCACATGCTTCTCTAGGTGCCTGAGACTGGATAGTTGCTCAGAAGTTACTTTCTTTCCTTCCTCCTTCCCTCCATTTCTCTTATCTCTCCCTCCCTTCCTCCCTCCTCTCCTTCCCTTCCTCCCTTCGCAGCCCCTGCCACCTGGGTAGCTGTTCCTCTGCCTCCAGACTCCATTCATGTCAGTAACTAAAAATTGACCATGTTCTTAATATATTTTGTTTGTAGTCTCAAAGCAACTCATCTTATTTTGCAGTATTTTATTTTGAGGACAGATGTTGGTGGCAATGGGTTTTAACAAACACAGGCGACTCCCTCACATATTCATCTGTACATTCAGTATTTTCTCTCAGTTCTGTGGAAGGCACCATCCCAGGTACTGAGGAGCAAAGATGCACACATCAAGATTTTCTCTCATTTTCAATGCCTGTGAAATCTTTAATAACATATGGGGAGGAAAAAGATAATTCCATATCAGTTTATTTTTTGCTACTCAGGGAAATAAAATTCTGAATTATGTGGCAAAGATTCCTGTCTTGTGTGGCCTTGAATGACCCTAGAGCTCTCTAGATGTTGGCATGGATGTAGGGATGGGGTTTGGCTGGGGGTGAGGAGGGGTGCCCCCTTCTGCTCACCCACTGGGTAAGTTACTTTTCCTCTTCAGCCCTGTATTTTCCTGATGTGTAAAATGTGGATAATAACAGAGCTGAGAGGTTAAGATGAGTTCAGGATGTATGTGGAGGGACACAGTGCCTGGCAGGATGACTGGCAAGTGATGATGTTGATGCTGATAATTGTCTCTATGGTCACTGAGGCTCAAACTTGAGCCAGCTCAGCATCTAGATCTGCAGGGGATATGGCACAGGGAGGGAATATCCCTGCCTTCCAAAGGCCTGTGGCCCAGTAGCAGAAGAGACAAGTACCTGTTCTCCCTAATTCTAGACAAAAGCGGGATAAATGATAAAGATAGACAACAGAGTGCTGGGGATTTTCAGAGGCAGGAAAGTTGGTAATGAAAAGAACCACTGTTTATTGAGTCCTCCCACACTGAGTTCATTGAGTCCACCATCAATGCTGTAAGAGACCTATTTATTATCATCCGTGTTTTATACATGAGGTAATAAGTTCAGATAAGTGAGGCAATGTCCTCCAAGGTCATGCACAGCAAATGAGTGGCAGCACCCAGCACTTGAACCCAGATCTGTCAGACCCAAAGCCCACACTCTTCCCCCACATCATGCTCCTCAGGCCTCACCTCTTGCTCTCAGAAGATCGGCCTCCCTTCTGAAGTCCCTTGTGCGTGGCTTCTTTCCTCACCTTCCCGCATGGATATCAAATGACTATATAGACTTCCAAGAACAGGCAGAAGAAAACCCTTCAGAAAGGAGGTACCGTTGAGATGGGAACAACTGGCAGAGGCACGGAGGGGAAGGCAGGATAGAACTCTTCGTACATCCCCGTGTGGATGTCCTGCTGGCTGGCCCCGCTGTTGTGAGCTCTGGGAACAGAGAGGCTGCGACTTTCTCATTTTTAATCCTAAGGGGTGCCACCTTATAGTCTGGCACGTAGCTCATGAAGGATTCAGAGTAGAGCTGGGAAGGTGACCACCCTGGACCTAGCTAGGGAGATGTGATGGCTGGATGATTGTTCTTTCCAGAGAGAGAAAGTCAAGCCACATTCCCAGGCCAGGGGCGTGTGCGCTTTCTCTGCCCCTGATGGAACTGGAGTTGTATGGGTCCCACCCAGAGACTAGGCTAGAGCTATTCTAGAACTGGGGTTGGGGAGCCTGCCCGTATGGAAGGAGAATCTGCTGGGTATAGATATTAGGTGCTACTGAGTATGCACAAATGTATCATATACCTGGACTTATCCTCAGGGAGGGCAGTGTGGCGTGGTGGTTGAAATGTGGGCTCTGCAGTTAGACTCCCTGAAATCCCTGCATCTCTACTTCCTCACTGTGTGATCTTGGGAAATTTTCTTTTCACTCTGTGCCTCAGTTTTGTCATGTGAAATTGAGACTATTAACTGTAATTTCCTCATAGGTTTTTGATAAGGATTAAATTTAATGATACATATCAAGCACTTTAGCTTTGTGCCTGGGACATAGTAAGTACTTAATAAATTGTAGTTGTTAATGCTACTAGTATTAGCACCATTACAATTTGATTGGGGAGATATAAGTATAGGAACATTAAAAGAATAAATAATGTAGTAACCCAGGATGTGGCATGTGCTAAATTTTCAGTACCTCTTAGAGCATATTAGAATATGTTAAAATGTACTTGAATGTAAGCTCCATGAGGTTAATGATTTATACTTACTCATTGCAGTATTCCTAGTGCGAATAAGCTTTCCTGGCATGTAGTGGCACCCAATAAATATTTGTGAAGTGAATGTTCCAAAGCCAAGTTATTTTCTGCCTCAGGGCCTTTACACTTGTGGTTCCCTCTCCCTGGTATGCTCTGCCCCAAACCCTTCTTTTACTAAGTAAGTTTCTTCTCTTTCTTTAGGGTACTTCTTTTTGAGCTGATCACTGTCACCTACCCACCTCATTGTCGTCTAAATTAGGTCAATGTCTATATGTCTTTCTCAGACTCTTTGTCCTTTTCCTTATAATAGTCTTCGTAGTCTACAATTACACCCTTGTTTGTATTTATTTATTCAATCTCTGCTGCATTTAACTGAATTGTAAGCTCCACCATGGGTGGGAAATCAGTCTTACCCCCAGATTCTCTGACCCTCCGTGGTGCCTGGCAGACAGCAAGCATGGAGTAAATTCTGGTTGGATTAATGTACTGAAAGTGTTTAAAGGAAGGAAACTGACCTGAGGTAGCTGGGACAAAAAATGGGCAACTTAATTTCTGTAAGATTGAGATAAAGATATAAGAGTACTTGGTACTTAACCCTTTCTGATTAAATAGAAGCTGAGATCGGATAAGATAATTTTGTTAATGTCTGTTGTGGCCTGAAAAGCCTGTGTTCCTTGGCTGGTTCCTTGGCTCACTCATTCGCTCTTCAAGCTTTGAGTGAGCTCCTGCCCTGGGCCCACTTGTAGGAACTCCCCTCTCTCTGTCCCTTGCCACAGCTGAATGATGAGCTTCTCATAGCCAGGAAGTGTGTGCTTGTCCTCCTCATATCTCTGAGGACTAATACTTAGCTGGAAAAAAACAAATGAAAGAACTCACAAGGTGTCTGTAATGGACGAGTGGAATTCATAAGGGGAGAAGGCGTTGGGGTGGTGTGGGGGAGGCAATTGAACTTGGGCTGCCTATCTGTTTTTAGCTTTTATCCCATTCAGCCATTGTATTCCATGGAGGAAGGCATTTGTTCCATTCTTGGATGACAGGCGTTAGGCAGATTCTTGCCAGGTGTTCATTTTAATTTCCTATCTTGCCTACTCTCGGTAGTTAAGCATTGCAAATATGGGACTGGTATCTTAGTATACCCACCCTGAAAGCGCTTCTGGCCTCCCTTCCCCATTTACTGTGCTGCTTCTCACTACTGACATTCTCCAACTGGCCTCAAACCCCAGGAGGCCTCCAAAGCATTCTGGTCAGCTTTATGCCTTTTAGCTGCAGGAGATCATTAACGTCACACTTCTGTCCCCTTCTGGGTTTCATGGCCAGCAGGTCAGGGCTCTTCCAAAGAAAGCTGGCTAATTATATCCCTTGTCAGAACAAAATCCCACAAGGGGAGCAAAGCAGTGGCGTATAAATAATGCTGGGGTCGGAGCAGGCACCATTGGCTCTCCACGTTTGGGGGAAGTACCATTTGAGGATGTGCTTCCCCTCAGCTCCTGGCTCTCCCGGATTTGAGTAGAACCAGCAGCCACCCTTGCTCACTTACTCCCTTGCTTGGTGTGTTAGATCCAAAGATCTCACTGCCGTGGAGTGATGGGAAGAAGGCAGAACAAAGAGAAACGGGCCAGGAGACTGGATGCTGGTTAGAGATCAGCCACCAGAGTTGGAGAGGCTTGTTCAAGTGGCAGAAAATAGGTGGTGGCTGAATTCCCACTGCACCTCCATCTGCTCTGCCCCTTCCCCTCGCTAGGGCACTTTCCTTCTTTTTTCCTGGGCCCCTTTTCCTCTCTTCCCTCACTCCTTTCTTTTGCTTTTCTTTTCTTCTTTTTTGAGACAGAGTCTAGCTCTGTCACCCAGGCTGGAGTACAGTAGTGTGATCATGGCTCACTGCAGCCTTCACCTCCCTGGGGTGATCCTCCCACCTCAGCCACCCGAGTAGCTAGAACTATAGGTGTGTGCCACCACACTCAGCTAATTTTTCTATTTTTTGTAGAGACGGGGTTTTGCATGTTGCCCAGACTGGTCTTAAACTCGTGGGATCAAGCGATCCTCCCACCTCAGCCTCCCAAAATGTTGGGATTATAGGCATGAGCCACTGTGCCCGGCCACCTCATTCCATTCTAAGGATACATTGATATTATTTACTTTCCTCGGACCAAAAAAAAAAAAAAAAAAAAAAATTAGCCAGGCATGGTGGTGGGCGCCTAAAAGTCCAAACATCTTTAAAGTAATGATTATTTTTGCCTTAACTACTCCAGTGTTTTGGCATTTTTGCCCTTGGAGTGAGGGGCTCCCCAGCCTGGGATTTGGGAAGGACTAACTCAGAGAGTCTCTGTCCACAGACTGATGCTGAGAAGCACTCACAGGTGGAGAGGAATTCACTGTGGTCTGGTGATGATGTCAAGAAATCAGACGGAGGCTCAGACAGCGGCATAAAAATGGAGCCAGGTTCCAAGTGGAGGCGGAATCCTTCTGACGTGTCTGACGAGTCCGACAAAAGCACGTCAGGCAAGAAGAATCCTGTCATCTCCCAGACAGGCTCATGGCGGCGAGGCATGACAGCTCAGGTGGGCATCACCATGCCAAGGACGAAGCCGTCAGCCCCAGCAGGCGCACTGAAGACCCCAGGAACTGGTAAGAGGCCGGAGCTGTCTTGGCCCCACAGTTGTCATTTTGAAAGCCAAGCCATAGTTAACTCTAGCAAGGACTTGACATTATATATGTTGTCTCAGGATTTATACTCTGCTAACAACAAGCTTCCATACACTTTCACATCCCTACCTTTTTCTAAGTGGAAGTAAGTATGGGAGCCTCTTAAGCTCTGAAGACGGTTCGGCTGCGTAGACATATTGAACTGGTTTAACTAGACACTGGGTGAGTTAATGCAGCCAGTTCAGGCTACTAAACAGCGTGGATTTATGAGCTGTGGGTGTGGTGAGTTGATGTTGTTCCTGACTTAGGGGATATTTATAAACAAGGGCAGGGGTATCCCCCTGGACATGTTAGGGACAGCCCTTTAATGGACAGAAGGTGGAAGGTCAGAAAAGGCAGGGGGTTATTTCCTCCCAGACACATCAGTGATTGGCTGGCTTTGCTTTATCCTGGGTAAATTTAGACTGCTTTGCAAATGAGTAAAATTACTGACATTTCTTAAAAGGCTCACAGTACATTAGGAGACTATATTATTTTTATAAAAAGCTCTTTCCTCTGCCTCCCCAAGGGAAAAGTGAACCAGCCCTTCAGAGGAGGGGAGCATCTTAAACAGACAAGATGGATGAGCTGGGCTCTTGGCTTGCAGGCTAATCTTGCTGATCTCTCTCTTAGGAAAAACAGACGATGCAAAGGTGTCTGAGAAAGGAAGGCTTTCTCCTAAAGCCTCCCAGGTGAAGCGCTCCCCATCAGATGCAGGCCGGAGCAGTGGTGACGAATCCAAAAAGCCCCTCCCCAGCAGCTCTAGGACACCCACTGCCAATGCCAACAGCTTTGGGTTCAAGAAGCAGAGTGGTTCTGCCGCCGGTCTGGCCATGATCACAGCCAGTGGGGCCACTGTCACCAGCAGGTCAGCCACACTGGGCAAAATACCGAAGTCATCTGCACTCATCAGTCGGTCTGCTGGTCGGAAGTCAAGCATGGACGGGGCTCAGAATCAGGATGACGGGTATCTGGCCCTCAGCTCCCGGACAAACCTTCAGTACCGGAGTTTGCCGAGGCCCAGTAAGTCCACCAGCCGGAATGGGGCTGGAAACAGGTCTAGCACCAGCAGCATAGATTCCAACATCAGCAGCAAGTCCGCAGGCCTGCCAGTGCCCAAACTGAGGGAGCCTTCCAAAACAGCCCTAGGCAGCTCTCTACCAGGTCTGGTCAACCAAACAGATAAGGAGAAAGGCATCTCATCAGACAACGAGAGTGTGGCTTCCTGTAACTCGGTGAAAGTGAACCCGGCAGCCCAGCCTGTGTCCAGCCCGGCTCAGGCTGGTCTCCAGCCTGGAGCCAAGTACCCAGATGTGGCCTCCCCCACACTCCGCAGGTAAGTGAGTACATTAATGGTGCTGAGCAGAACCAGAATACAGAGAATGGATTTAGTAATTTCCTGTTTCTTAGTTGAAGCACGCTCTGTTTTTCTCCACTTTAGTCGTCCGGTAAAGCTGTTTGGGCAGATCCTGCTGACAGTTTTGCAGTTGACTATTTTCCCATGTTGGGATGAAAAAGCTGGGCCTCTGGAATCAATCATCTTGGAATCAAATCTTAGTTCCATTTTAATTAGCTGCCATATAACCTTTCTTAACAATTCTGCCTTAGTTTCCTCACCTGTAAAATGGGGATGATGATACCTTTTTGTCAGGATTTTTGTAAAGATGCATCTTTGTAGCCATGTCTGGTTGTAGTATGCACTCAATAGAAGATAGTTACCGCTAGGCACAGTGGCTCATGTCTGTAATCCCAGAACTTTGGGAGGCTGAGGCAGGTGGTTCACGAGGTCAGGAGTTCGAGACCAGCCTGGCCAATATGGTGAAGCCCCGTCTCTACTAAAAATACAAAAAAATTAGCCGGGCGTGGTGGTGTGCACCTGTAGT
The DNA here is from genome assembly GCF_000951035.1 of Colobus angolensis palliatus. NCBI lineage: Eukaryota > Metazoa > Chordata > Mammalia > Primates > Cercopithecidae > Colobus > Colobus angolensis. The sequence goes on from NW_012114755.1 coordinate 3,565,377, forward strand.
CCCAGCTACTCAGGAGGCTGAGGCAGAAGAATCACTTGAACCCGGGAGGCGGAGGTTGCAGTGAGCCAAGATCATACCACTGCACTCCAGCCTGGTGACGAGCAAGACTCCATCTCAAAAAAAACAGAAAAAGAAAAAGAAAAAAAGTTAGCTACCATCCAACCCAGAATGAGGTCTTGATACATCCTTGGACCTGGGTGGGTAGCTCAGGGGAGCACATACTTTTTTTTCTTGTGTTAATAATTCTGCAACTGAGCTTCCTCGTTATGGCAAGCAGTGATCCTGAACAGCTCCTTCCTTTACTCACAAACCCCAGTGTCCCCACATACACTTTTACACTACTCCAGAATTCCAAGCCAGTCTGAAATTTTAACTTCTCCCTCCCCACCACACACACACACACACACACACACACACACACACACACCACTCTTAAAGAAGAAATGTTTCTGAATAAGAGAAATTGATTTCCTATTACCTTAAATAGACATCATTTCCCCACATTTTCACACCGGGTGGAAGCTCTAGACATAAAAAAATTATTCACTCGTTTTAAGTTTCTTTTAAATTTATTCAACTTTTGCCTGTTTGTATTATCTTATTATAATATCCATTGGACCATTCTCAAACTACAACTGCCAGGTTACAGTTCGTCCTACTTTCCCAGGAAAATTTCTTTTTTTTTTTTTTTTTTTTTTTTTTTTTTTGAGACGGAGTCTGGCTCTGTCGCCCAGGCTGGAGTGCAGTGGCGCGATCTCAGCTCACTGCAAGCTCTGCCTCCCGGGTTTACGCCATTCTCCTGCCTCAGCCTCCCAAGTAGCTGGGACTACAGGCGCCCGCCACCTCGCCCGGCTAGTTTTTGTGTATTTTTTAGTAGAGACGGGGTTTCACCCTGTTAGCCAGGATGGTCTCGATCTCCTGACCTCGTGATCCGCCCGTCTTGGCCTCCCAAAGTGCTGGGATTACAGGCTTGAGCCACCGCGCCCGGCCGAAATTTCTTATAAGAAAGAACAAGTCCCAAGGAAAGAAAATCAAGCAGTGAGAAAATAAAAATTATAGGCACACGTATAATTTTTTGAGGATGAACAGGAATGTTTGAAAAGACTTCAGAAGAAGCATTCTACATGAAAGGTGTAATGAAGCAGTTCACTGTTCTTTGTCCAGACTTGATTATTAGAATTTCAGTAATGATTTTTTTTTCCAGGGGTAAGTCTGTTGGGCTGTTCTTTGTTGTTTTAACAGATTGCCTTGTAAATGAAAATTTTCTCTGTTTCTTGCCTCAAGTATTATATGTAATATTCACTCGTTGGTATTATAGATTTCCTTTACTAACTACAAAGGCATTTTACTAGACCCTTAGGCTAGTATAATAGAATGCTTGAAAATGCATGCAGCTCCTAGGGCTCTACATTGAACACCTTTCGGCCAGTTCCTGGTGAATTACATTTATTCCTAAATCGTTGAGGTGTTCACAGTTCTCTTGATGTGTATTAGTATGGAGAAGAAAAATCTTTGGTGAAATGTGATAGATAACTCTCTTCAAATGATTTGAAGGACTAACAGACCGAAGATTAGACTTTTGTATAATAGTCATGCATAGCAGGATGAGGAGCAATATGCAAAAGTCAGGAAAAAAAAAGTGGATGAGATTAGGGTTTTCCAATAATTGGAAGTGCTTGGCAATGGAGCAAGTTACCCTTTGAAGTAACGAGATCCCTGTCATCACTGGAAGTATGTAAGCATTCTAAAGCCAAGATTCTACATTAGGATATTTCATTCCCTGATTGTCACCAGACACAAAGTGTTTCCCTTCTGCTACCGCCACACACTGTAGTAAGGATTGATTGATTGATTGTCTTTACAATACTTGAGATTTATAGGACTGTTTGGAGAGGACAGAGATCAAACTGTCACCACTTTGAGCACCCAAGGCAACCTGCGTATCAGAAATATGTAGTAGTTTTGTCACTTGTGAGATACTCACTCCACACAGGTTTTAGTGAGTGTAATAGAGCCTTTGCATTACTAGAATGTGGACAATTCTCTGACTTTAAGATAATTTCAACATTCTACCAGAGAGCTCTCTGCCAGTGGAAGAGGGGGCATTTATGTCATTCCTTATAGGCTGATGGCATGTTTTTGGCCACGAGCAGGGGAGGTGATGTAGAATGACATTTCTATGTATCTGTCACAGAGACACAGTTCACACCCAGTGTGTCTGGTCTGATGTCTCGTGAACCCAACAAGATTTCCATGTATGACACTGGATAAGTAAGCTCTCTGGCTTCAAAATATACATCTTTCCAGTTGCACTTTTTATTGTGGATAAATCTCTGAAGATACTTTTCCCAGGCCCCTCCAGATCTAGATTCATGCTCTTGATTCTATGTATTGTGCTCAGAGGTCAAGAAACCAAATCCCTTAGAGTTCAGCTGTCATAAACTGTGTGCCTGCTTTATGCCTGGGGCCGCGGAGACAGAGATGATGAAGACAACCATCTTCCTGGGCCAGGGCAATTTTCTAGTTAGTCTATTTATTGAAAGAAAGAGAAGCAAGATCTTGGCCCAGTGTAATGTGAATAGGCCTGTAGAAAATTATTACCCATGGCTCTTGGGCTCAGATGGAGTCAGAGTCTCCACTGCAGCTTAGAACTTGAAGACGGCAGCCTGTGATAAACTAGTATCTAGGCCCACTTTATGGCCGACCTTTCCCTGAAGTACCTTTAGCCATTTCAGTAGGAATGGCTGTGCTTCCTTCCCCAGGAATTCTCACCAACTCCTCTGCCCTACCCTTCTTTAATAGTCCGGTGCCCCTTGGCACAGCGTGTTCAACTTACACAACCCTTTGTCTCTTCACAGACTCTTTGGTGGGAAGGCTACCAAGCAAGTGCCCATCGCCACAGCTGAAAACATGAAAAATTCGGTGGTCATCTCCAATCCTCATGCCACCATGACTCAGCAAGGTAACCTAGACTCCCCGTCAGGCAGTGGTGTCCTGAGCAGCGGGAGCAGCAGTCCTCTCTACAGCAAGAATGTGGACCTCAACCAGTCTCCGCTAGCCTCCAGCCCCAGCTCAGCCCACTCGGCCCCTTCCAACAGCCTCACCTGGGGCACCAACGCCAGTAGCTCCTCTGCAGTTAGCAAGGATGGCCTGGGCTTTCAGTCTGTCAGCAGCCTCCACACCAGCTGTGAGTCCATCGACATCTCCCTCAGCAGTGGAGGGGGCCCCAGCCACAATTCTTCCACTGGCCTCATCACCTCCTCCAAGGATGACTCCTTGACTCCCTTTGTCAGAACCAACAGTGTGAAGACCACACTGTCAGAAAGGTTGGTGCTGTGCCTCTGGCTGCCTTTCTCAGAAAGACACCCTTCCAAAAGTAAAAAGATTAGCTTAGGAATCCCAAATGTCGAATAGCCTTTGCCTGTGAGATTTCTCTTTCTAATTACTGCTGTGTTTCATGGGGAAGCCAGTTTGGGATGGAATCAAGCTTGGCTCTGCTCCCTGTTATCTTTTCCTCTGTGGTTATTCTTGGTGCTTGGAGCTGCTCAGTCTCTCGGGGGCAGATTTATGCTACCATTTGAAATGGCATTCAGCTTTTGAAATCCTTCAGTTTTATCCTGTTTGTTCATCAACAGCTTCCTTTCCCTCCCCTTGTAATTGTGCAAGCAGAGCGGGTGACTGGGTGCAGCCATGGAGCGTGGAGTAGGGCGCTCTTTAGACAGCTGGTAGATTTGTTGTCATCGTGGCAAACACCCTCCTCCTGGACTGATAGGAAATCAGGAAATTAAAAGTGTTCTCAGAGCCCTGGATTTCACTGCAGCAGGGATAAAGGTGTCCAGTTTCTGCATATAGGGAAGAAAGCGAGGATCAGCATGGGGAATGAGAAAAATGTATATAACAACACATCTCCTTTCTTCCAAGCTAATGTTCCTTCTCTTCTTTTCTACCTGCCTGGACTTCTAGCCCTCTCTCTTCCCCTGCTGCTAGCCCTAAGTTCTGCAGAAGTACTCTGCCCAGGAAACAGGACAGGTAATGACATTGCAGGCCGGGGACCCACCGAGCCTCTAGGTTCTTCTGCCCATTCGTTGTCAAGCCAGATGTCTTGTGCGAGGCTGTTGGCCTAAGGCTCCTGCTTGTGTTTGTGGTTCTAGTGTACTCTGTGACACATGGACATGCCAGTGAGAGTCTATTCCTCTGTCTGCTAAAGCCCAGGGAGAGGTGGAGTTGGGCTGGCCCCTTCATTCCTGTTTTGGGGAAGGCAACCTCAAACCCTGCCACTTGATCTGGGGCAGCAGAAGCTCTCGCTTGCATCTCTTGTGGCCTCCTGTGGCATGTTCCTGCTTTCCAGCTTCCTTCCCATTCCTTTTGCCACCCCCACCCCCAAGCCCAGAATTGACCTACCACCCACTGTGTAGCTTGGCCCTCACCTTTGTCTACCCCTCCCCATGCAGCTGCCTCTTTTCCCTTTCAGAATCCTTTGCTGAAGTTTGGCTCATTATGTCTTACAGACTGTTGTGTTCTGTGTGCCCATTTCCTGCGATGATAATGAAAAAGAATGTGTAGAGTGTTAAGACTTTACGAATGTACACGCTTGCATTTGCCCCCAGCTGTGGGTGGGCCTCAGAGATGGATACTGACCTTAATGTTGTGGGGGAGTGATGGCTTGGCCAAACAAAACAAGCAGATGTTGTCTCCTGCCAGGAAAAAAAAAAAAACAAAAAACCTTCACCCCATCAACAGTGAAAACGTTGTTTTTGTCAGCTCACAAACCAAGCCTTTAAACCGTTGGTCTTTAGAGATCCAAATGCTTTGACTTTATCAGCCAGCAAGTTGTAACATGCCCCACCCAGGACTCAGCTCCTAGCTATGCCTGGGCCGCAGAAATGGAGAGGGACCTGGAATTCACTTCGTTACAGATGAATTCCAAATATGCAGACTGCTGGCCTCTTGAAACCTCCAGCAAGTCCCTTCTCCCACTTGAAGTCATTGCCAGTGGCATTTAGGGAGTGGGCCAGAGTTAGGGGTGTTGGGAAGTGAGCATTCCTCTCTCTGAGAAGCCGTGTTGGTGCAGAGTGCCCCTGGGCAGCAGAAGGCACAGGACCTCTGCTTTGAGGTGGGGCAACCCCTGAGTTTTGCTTTGAATCTGTGGAAAAGGAGGAACAATTGGGGTTAAGGGACTCAGGCTTCCTGGTAACCTGGGGTAAAGTATGCGCTGGTGTCAGCTCAGGCTGAGGACTGGGTTTCTTTTGTTTTCCACGGATGCGGATGTGTTGCATTGCATGCCTAGCTGGATAAGGTACTTCCTGGTGATGTGCGCCTCTCTCTCCAGGGCCCTTAAGCCTCCTCCCTAGCTTTCCCTCTTCCTGCCTTCTGTGTGCTGCTCTGAAGTTCTTATTTTTGTTTTAACTTTCCTACAGTGACCCGCACCTTGATAGGAACACTTTGCCTAAGAAAGGACTCAGGTATCTGTGTTTCCCCCTTGCATCTGTGCCATCTGTTGTGGCTTTGGAGCTTGGCTGTGTGACTCCTTCATGGCTGGGGGTTTGGACTGGGCCGGGGTCCCCGCTTTGACACCACAGCAGGACCTTTTGGATGACGGCTTCCCTTGCACCCTCTTGTTCTCACTCTCCATTTGTCAGCTTACTTGCTTGAACAGGGGCTGTGCTTTTTCAGGCTTACTGTGGTAAAACCATCTCATGAAAAACATCCCTGGGCAAGCCCAGGGAGCAGTCATTGCTACTTCTGGGGCCAATGGGTTTAATTTCTGAGCACTTCACCATGACCATTCTGTTCATATGGCTGTCTTCCAAGAGAAAGGACATGACTTATAGCATACTGATTGATAAGCTGGGACAAGAGCACAAGAGGAAAGGAGTATTTTCCCCAAATTTGAAAATATTTAACTTTTCTGCCCATACAAAATTGCTAGACAGATAGTTTGCACTTGTCTAAATATTCTAATGGAAAATTGGTCCACTTTCAATTCCCAACAAGACCTGGGTGTGATCATTTTTTGGTGGACAATAAAGAAAAGACTCCCAGGAAGGACTGTCTTTCCATTCCCGGTAAGTGGTGGCTCAGGTTCATTTTTGATGCTAGTCCTGGCAAAACAAGATGCTATAAGTCACCATTGCTCACACCATCTATATCACTTTGCCAATCAGAGAAACTTCAGTTTGCTAATGCCTCCCCCGTGATCTTGCTGTCTGATGGTTGCAGCCGTCGTTTCTCCTGCTTTCTAAACACCACGTGCCTTGTAGCATCAGCTTCACCCTGCACTAAGCATTAAGTGCTTTCGCATAAAATGGAACTTGGAATGAAATGTTTCGTTGCTGTCATGTATGTCTGTAGTTAATAACCTGCAGCTCTTAAGACTGAGAGCATTCTGAACAGTAATGTGAGGTAGGTATCAATGCTTCCTTTCAATGGGAGCCTCTGAGTAAAGCCAATGCTAAGAATCTAAGAAGGAAAGTATTAAAATCTCCCAACAGTCGTCCTGCAGGAGGGAGTTGAGCAGTGTGGCCTTAGAGGGGGCCTTGGCAAGGCCTTTTTGTACTTACCAGTTTCAGTCGTGCCTATGAGCTGCTTGTCAGCAACCATGCCAGTGCCAGATGCTAAACTCACGGCCACTCTCACTGTGAGTTTGACTTTGATGCCCCAGTGGTGCCCTGAGAGGAAGCTAACTTCTAAATGTTAACATTTTGAAATGGTGGGTATACTTCTGTAGCAGATCTAGCCTATCAAAATTATGTAGCTCTGGTTTTTTAAAAATTCAGAATAGAGATACATGACAGGCTATTTTCAGGCAATTGATGTGACCTGGAAAGTTGCATGTCTGTCAGATATAGTAAAAACATTGAGGAAGAAACATTTCTGTGCTCCCTCTCACTCTGACTCTTCCTTGTCTAGCTCACCCACTCCATACACATGAACATCCAGTACGAACACACTGAGAACATCTTTCCTGAAGCCCAAAGAATCCCTCTATTGACATAATTAGTAGTCACTCCATAATACATAAGTCCGAGGGTACCCTGGCCACTTGGCACTCAGAAATTTCAGATGCAGTGGCTCATGCCTGTAATTCCAGCACTTTGGGAGGCCGAGGTAGGTGGATCACTTGAGGTCAGGAGTTCAAGACCAGCCTGGCCAACATGACAAAACCCTGTCTCTACTAAAAATACAAAAAATTAGCTGGGCATGGTGGCACATGCCTGTAGTCCCAGCTGCTCGGGAAGCTGAGGTGGGAGAATCACTTGAACCCAAGAGGCAGTGGTTGCAGTGAGCCAGGATCATGCCACCTCGTTCCAGCCTGGGCAATAGAGCAAGACTGTATCTCGAGAAAAAAAAAAAGAAAGAAAGAAAGAAAAGTTTCAGATGCTGCTTATGGGCATAATGAAAAGAGCATGCATTTTAAAAATCAAACATGGATTGAAATCTTAACTCTGTGACTACCAGCAGGGTCCTTACCTTCCCTGAATGTAAAATGGGAATAATGGCATCTATGTTGCTGAGTAGATCTGAGGCTTCGGTAAAGATAATGTGCATGAAGACACCTAACACGTTGTAGGTGTTCAATAAATCATCACCATATACATTTCAGAATAAATGAGGTGGACCACATAACTTCTGAAGACCCTCTCCTATAAAACCCAATGATTTGGGGTTGCTTTTATGAAGATTTGTTTATGCTCTGTTACAGCAACTACTATAAAACATCAGTGTCTTCAAACCTTGCTTTGTATGTCTGCTTTTTCATATGCTGTGATTCATGGTCATTTATTTGTGCTGTAGAATGGCAGATGCCATGAGTTGTCTAACTAAAACTCCCTCAAAGCTCTAACAGCAGCTCATTTTGTTGCTTCAGTCCTGTCAAGGTGGGGGCTTTGACATGACACTGTCATGAAGCAACATGTTACAGATACGCCCAGTGACGGCTCTTCTGAGCATTTACGAATCTTCTTCCCTTTATGTGTTCCCTCCAAACTGAAAGGAATAGTCATTTTCCCCAAACACAGGCAAATAGAAAAAAGGTTTTGAGAAACTGTAAGTTTCTGGGTGTGTAGTGATCTGATTTTTAAAAAATCATCTTTGGATATATGCTTTCTTTTTATATATTTACCATCAACTCCACAGAGTTCATTTTAATAAGCGTTGTTCATAGTTAATTCTGGCTTGATTTCTGTCTGTTCAGGTATACTCCCACCTCCCAGCTTCGCACACAAGAAGATGCAAAAGAATGGTTACGGTCCCACTCTGCAGGAGGCCTGCAGGACACCGCTTCCAATTCCCCCTTTTCCTCTGGCTCCAGCGTGACTTCTCCCTCTGGAACAAGATTCAACTTTTCCCAGCTTGGTGAGTAGCCACTTGGCATTAGCTATATTGATCAGCTCCATAGGACAGTGTTTATCTTGTATATATAATATATTTTTATTTCAATAGTTTTTGGGGAACACGTGGTTTTTGGTTACATGGATAAGTTCTTTAGTGGTGATTTCTGAGATTTTGGTGCACCCATCACAAAACAGCCATATAGTCACATCCTGCTCAGTGTCTGATTAGCTCTCAGCAATATAGTTTGATTAGGGAGATTGATAGCAAAACAAATAGAGAAAATAGTAAAGTTTTTGATACTCTAATCAATAATTTTCTTTATTTGGTTGATATTGGTAGGGCTATGGCAAAGAACATGTTATCACATTCTTTTTTTTGAGACGGAGTCTCCCTCTGTCCCCCAGGCTGGAGTGCAGTGGCGCGATCTCGGCTCACTGCAAGCTCTGCCTCCCGGGTTCACGCCATTCTCCTGCCTCAGCCTCCTGAGTAGCTGGGACTACAGGCACCCGCCACCACACCCGGCTAATTTTTTGTATTTTTAGTAGAGACGGGGTTTCACCGTGGTCTCGATCTCCTGACCTTGTGATCCGCCCGCCTCGGCCTCCCAAAGTGCTGGGATTACAGGCGTGAGCCACCACGCCCGGCCAATTATCACATTCTTAAAAAGAATGCATTCTCTTTCTAAGACCTCTGAAGAAATAGATTTTATCGCATATCCCATGTTAGGTCATCCTCATTACTTTATTAAGTTGGAAATAAAAGTTAAGTTTTGATTGAATAGGTATTCTTAACAATGCCTACTTCTGACATAATGCTTTGACTGGCACAGTGGGGAAAGAAAAAGAATTTATGTCACAGTCCCTGCTGACATGTCAATGGAATTCTTTTTCAGGAAGACAAACACATCAGTGCGCACCTGTATAATAGGGTAAAAGAGAACAATCCAAAGCTTTACATGAAACTGTGTAAAAGCTGAATATAATTAGATAGCAAGTATTAGACACATTTAGAAAAAGGAAAGATTAGTGCTGGCTGGAGTTACAGGCAGAGGTTATGTGAAGGTGGCAGGGTAGGAGCTGAGCCTTGAAGGACTGATAGCGGGTGAGAAATCTTTTCTAATCTCTTCCCACTCTTTAGAGAGGCAGCCTTTTCTGAATATAGTGAATAACAAATTCAGAGTCTTTAAGGATAGAGATGGCTTGTAGTAAGTGAGGTTTAACTCTTCATTTCTGATTGACTAAATGAGTACCTCTGAAAATATTGCACATGACTCAAATGGACAGGATTTTCATAAGAAAGCTAGTTTTAGCTGAGACAAATGTGCCTTCCTTGCATTAAAACTCTTTATACACCATTATTAAATGTCCACCATCTGAGGCAATGGGACCTGTGTTCATACTGTTCTTTCCCAGCCATAACTCTTTGAGGCAAGAGATTCTTGTCATGCACAAATGCTTCCCATCTGATCAAAAGCCTGGTTAGACTGTTTTGGGCTTTTGGCTTTAGAGAAAATCATTCCAGATGAGCCTGAGGAGTAATTAGCTCATGCCTGGAAGGTGACACTGGCCTGTCTGAACGTGCCAAGTTGGAAAGCTGAGGCCCAGAGCCTTGCTTTGGAGCTGACCTGCCTTTCCACTCTTATTTTTAGCTCCCAGTGTGTAATTCAAATGCTGATGGGACTACCTTTTAGAAAACAAACGGAAGAAGAGTTGGCAGGAACACATATGGCTAACAATAAGCAGTCTTCTCTTTGTCCCCAACCAGGATTTTAACAGAGATATGAATGTCTAACCTTTTCAGTCTATTCCTTTTATTCCAGCGAGTCCCACCACTGTCACCCAGATGAGCTTGTCCAACCCTACCATGCTGAGGACCCACAGCCTCTCCAATGCTGATGGGCAGTATGATCCATACACTGACAGCCGCTTCCGGAATAGCTCCATGTCCCTGGATGAGAAGAGCAGAACCATGAGCCGTTCAGGCTCATTCCGGGATGGGTTTGAAGAAGGTAAGGAAGGAAACTTACCATCTCCCGGGTTACTCACTGTAGTTAAGGGTCCTCTGTGCTAAGTTCACTTCATTAACCTGAGCTCCCACCTATAAGTGCTCCCACCTCTCCCACCTACTCTGGCGATCAGGGATGGGGATCTCTGAAGAGTAAGGTCTGGCCTGACCCTTAATTAACCTTCCAGGCCTTTAAGGAAGAGGCTGCTTAAAAATCACTGGTGAACCATAGAGCTGACTGAGTTCCACTTTAGGCTTCTCCCTCCTGGACTTGGGCCACAGCTTCTTGGCATGCGCCTCCACCTTGAGGCTCAGCCACCGGCTCACCATCTTGGCAGAGAGAACTACTGAAGAGTTCATTTCCCTGTGTTGACACACCCATGTAGTTCTGGGGGCTGGGCGGCCATGCCTCTCTGCTCTGCTCCAGAATTTTTCATCCCTTTTCTCAAGCACTGGATTTTTACGTGTATTGTTTTCAGTTATGCCCTTTTCTTTCTTTCTTTGGTTGCTAACTGTGAATATTTGGGGTTGGATTTTTATGTTTGGTTCATTTTCATCAGAATCATGGGAGAAAAGTTCTGTGGACAACTTTGTCAGCCGTCTTCACAGCTCACTTCATTTCTCTCTTTATTCTGTCACCCCAGGTATGAGCTAGGGGAGTAAGCAGTCAAAATTCTATGGAGGATATCACCCCCACCCCATGAAGATGGGACTGATAGGACATTGGCAGCAATGCTCATCAACCAAGGATTAAGAATAGGAGTCAGACTAGCAGAGTTTAAATTCCAGCTCCACTGCTTTTGAGTGATACGATTTTGAGCAAGTTGCTTCACCTCTCTATGCCTCTGTTTTTTCACGGATAAAATAGGAGTGAGTAATAATAGTATTCAGCTCATGGAATTATGAGAATTAAATGAGATAATACATATAAATGTTAACACAATAATGTTATTACATGTCATGGCCTGTAATAACACAGCCATAAAGCTATAATAACATAGCTGTAAAAACACAGCTTCAGCATTGACTTCCTGGCAGCTCAAAGTCCCCAGCCAGAGAATGGGGAATCTTGGAGCAAACAGAGCCTAGTCTGAGGGCCATACATCTAGTTGTCCCTTTGTTGCCATTGACAAAACAGAATGCAGAGAGTAAGTTATAGGTGCTTCCCAGTCCCCATATGAGTAGGGAAAAAGGGCCAGCATCCTCCCAGCATGAAAGAACAAACAAACCTGTAATTGTTTAGGAAGTTTCAAGTCAAAAGGGAGAGAAACACAAGGCACAGGATTCTGTTTTTGCCTAATGTTCTTTTTAACAGAAGTTTCAAAGAATGTAATTTACAGATCAATTGCCCCCTGGTTTATTTTCTTGGTAACTTAATACTTTCCACCCTAATATATGTATCATTTGCATACCATGACATTCGGTGAACAGGCGCAAGTCTGTAAATCCATATGTGGGAAGCTGCTGGGACGAAGGATTAAGGAGGGGAGAAGCCTGAGTCACTGAGGGGCATTTGTGAGATTTAAGTGCTACAAATTAATGCTATAACTGCTCAGAACAGTGATAGTAGAGAATATATTGTGATCCTAAGGTAAAGGAAGAGGCAGTTTGTCTCGAACTTCCTTCTAGTCAGTGTACCGGCCAAGCATCGCCACGGAGCATTCCCCAACCTCCCCGGGAAGGATTTGCGTATGGAGTTTGTCCCGCACTGTATTTCTCTTCTCTACCATGTGCGTTCCTGAGTGAACCACGTCCGGTACTGAAACTTGTCCAAACAAGCACACTTCGCCTCATAAAGGTCCAGGACCATTACAGTATCATCATCAGATAGCTTTTATTTATTCCATCTGGAATCAAGCTGGTGGACAGCACAACTGTGGAATATCTGGAATGTCAAAATGACATTAATAAAAAGTGCTTGCCCACAAGCAGTGTCTAGACTTTTGTAAACCTAATGATTCATGGTGACATGGAACTGAAGCACAGAGGTAAAAGTCAAATTTTAGGGGAATGGATAGAGTCTGCTGTCAATACACTGTGAATATATAACATTATCATCTTTTGGAAGATAGGGCATCAGATTGATTTTATTTCTTCTAAGGATATTACATTCAAAAACAAAATGGGGCTTGTGTAATTAGGTTTTTAATTCCTTTCGATGAAATTCCTTTTTCTTTTGAATTTGTTAACTCCCAGTATTGCAGGAGCAGTTGGAAGAAAATTGACATTTCATGTTTGGACCAAACAGAACTTCTTGTAATAATCAGTTAGGTGTATTATATGCCATAAAGCAGAATAGAAATTTAGGAAGAAGTAGCACAAGTATTTATGTGAGGTTTTTGTGCAATTTAATTAGCACTTTCCACTTTGAAGGAGTTTTAGGAATTATAAATATGTAGATTAGGTACAGACATGGCCCAGATGCAGCCTTTCAAAGGTGTTTCAGGTAAATTGCTTTCTATCAGATGCATTATGCGATCTTAAAGTCAACTTTAATAGCATACATTTAAGGGGATGCTTGAGGCATTTTTAAAATGGATTCTAGAGAAAAAAAAAATCCCATGACTTCACCAATCATCACTAAGAACTAATGCAATGAAAAACACAGAAACCCTCCTCTATCAGTTTATATGGAATCCCCAGGAGCAGAGAAGCTTATTAACCAAGAAAGCTTGTATTGCAGCTTACTTGTGTTTCTAGCCCCTGAATTGCAGAAGTGGTTCAAATCCTGGCACCTCTACTGTTAGCAATATGACTCTGAGAAAGGACTTGACCTGCTCAGCCTGTTTCCTATTCACTGAAATGTGAAAAGTAATTGTACATGCTTTGGAAAATTGAAGTGAAGATTAAGTGAGATAAATCTTAGAAAGCATTTAACAAATAACTTTGAAAGGGGAGTATTGTAAGTGCTCACTCAATGGTAGCTATTGTTATAATTGTCACATTATAGCCTTCTCTCCAAGGGCCATTATCATCCTCATTTTTTTTAATAGCCAAATTGAGGCAAAAGTGACTTGAAGACTTTATGCAGCCGCAATGATGTCTTAAGCCTCTTGATTCCAGTCCCTCTTTCTTTCCACTCAATCCTACCTTGATATTTGACTCAGCTGGGTTTTTGTTGTTGTTGTTGTTGTCGTTTTTTAAAAAAAAACCTGTGCGAGGCGAGCTCTGATCTTTCAGGGCAGTCCATGGGCCATCAGAACTGCATTTCATTCTTCTGATTCTTTCCACAGTACCCAATTGTGGAATGAGAAATAGATCATGATGCCTAGATCCACATTCTCTTTCTGCTCCTGACTAGCTGTGTGTCTGGCCACGTCACTTAACCATTCTGAGATTTAATGTACTCTGTTGTTGATTAAAGGTGGAAAAGTCCTGACTAGTCTGGGATTGCTACCTGCAGATTCTCTGTGAGAGTCAGAGGCACTTGATTGCTTTATTGGCTGAAATATGCCTAGTTGTTTCATTCTATCTAGTGTTTTCACTCCTACTAAAGCATCTTTCTTCTCAAACATTCCTACCTTGTGCCCATGTGTAGATTGCATGAAGGGACTAGGACACCGTTCTAAAAGACACCGAAAGGCTCTTTTGAAAAAAACAAATGAACGGAAGAGAAAATCAGAAACCAGCACAACAGATCACTCGAAGGCAGAGCGATCTCCTGAATTCTGTCAGCAGATCCTGTTCTTGAATTGCTGTGTGACCTTAAGCAAGTCATTTAACCTCTCCGAGTTTCAGATTTCTCAATGGCAGAAATGGCCTAGATATTCTCTGTGATTCCTTGTAGCTGAAAAAATGTGGAGGTGTAGCTATAGGGAGGAAAACTACATAGGCTGCTTTAGCTGTTTAGCCTCTGTAACTCCCATAGACATTTTGTTGTCCAAAAATAACCACATTACATAACCCAGGCTCTGACTTGGCTCAAGACCCTTGAGGCAGGCCCAACTGCAATGGTACAGGTAAGCCACATTCAGTTTTGGGTTGACTCTAAAAATCAAGGGATCTGTCTCTTTGGAACACAGCCTTGCTGTTGCTAATTATAAAGTGAGAGGAGTTAATTATTGAGAAAAATAATTACCTCTACCTTCAGCCTGCCAGATGTGATCTTCTCTGCCTGTGGCCCCATGCTTGCACTGAGTTGTTGCTAAAACTGTGTCAGTAAGTTTATATGTGTGAGATGTAGAAATAGAAACGAAAAAACTTCCATTTTCCAGCAGCCAGAGGCCATATAGCAGCCCTGTGCTGGTCTCTGGCACGCCAGTCATGCAAGTGTGCATAGCTGTGTGTTACCCACATCTCTTCACCCAGCTTGACCTCCAACATAATTCCTCCACTACTGTCTGTGTCATAAGCTGAATTAACTTACCTCAGTGGAACATTAGGCCACTAAACTGGGACATTAAAGGCCTGTATTAATGTGTGGACATATTAACACTGAAAGCCATTATTGGCCATTAACACCTTAACCTGATTTTTTATGGGCATGAGTCAAGTTAGTCATGGATGAAGAAAACATGGAGGAAAAGATCTAGAATGCAGGGCATTGCTAAGGAGGGTGGATGTATGTGATGATAGAGGGACAGCTTAGAGCATTAGGGAGCTGCTAAGAGAGAAGTGAGCTGGAATAGCAAGCCAAGAGTTACGTGGGCTCAGAGGGAGGAGGAAGCCCACCCAGGTGGCAGTCAGGGGAATGAGGAAAGGTCCTATAGAGAAGATGTCATTTGAGCAGATCTGTTTGGGATAGACAGTATTTAGATGCAGCCTAAATGAAGAGAACTGCATGGGCAGAGACTCTGAGGCAGGAAAGTACTGTCTAGGGCAAGCTTGGGAGAGCAGTGTAGGATTCATGGTGTGACAAGAACATATAAGGGAAGAAGGAGATGTCAGGGAAGATTTACTGGAAAGATGACAGAGAGGAGCCTGAGTGTTAGGCTGAGCTACTTATCAGCTATCTTGTTGGCATGTAGCTTCTGCTGACTGCTAATCCAAGGTGAGTTCACTTTGTGGGTGGTAGATGAATGCCATTTAGTAGACGTGGAAGTTACCCCCGTGCCTCCCACTTTAGACTACAGGTCATAACTCGGTGTGGGAGTAGAGCCATTCCACCCATGGCCAGGAAAGCTGTGCCCAGTTAAAAGTCCTATGATGCCTTAACATGGGAATGTTTCTTTTTTTCAAACAAGTTGTTCAGAAGTTACCAAGAAAATAAAGAACCTGCTTCCCACAAAAGAAGGCAGTTAGAATACCCAAGTCCTAGAAAAGACTATGCTGTAAAATTAGAACAAATAAGATGCCTCCACTGGCTGGGGGCAGGAAGGGTGCTAAGGACATACAAGTTGGTTCTAGTCAAAAGTACCAGTTTGAAACAGAAAAGAAGACACCACTTACTTGTCACTTTGTAGACATGGTAGAAATCAAATAATCTATATTTTGATGAATATGTTTTCTAAACAAATATTCTGCTATATATGGTCATCTAGAATGAACTTACTGTGGCCAACAGCCTCTTAGGTTCAAAATCACCAGCTCATTTTTTTGCATATACAACTGACAGATGCCAACAGGGTAAAAAAAAAGTATACGGAACACAGTCTTAACCCTAAAGGAATACATTAGAAAAAAGAGTGAAGCAAAATATGCTGGAACGGTAGCAGGTTGCCTCCGGGCAATGCAATTGTGAGTCACTGCAGGTTGTGACAGTGAATATGCTTCTTAACACTTCTCTGTACTTGAAAATTTTTGTTCAGTAATCATATATTATTTTGACAGTCAAGAGAAAAAGTATTCAGAAGGTTGAAGGAAAAAATGCGGTAAAAGTGACATCCTTAGCAAACTCTTACTTATTTGTCACTGACCTGTCACCAAACCAGGAAAGGTTGGGTCAAGATGAGATTAAGTCATTCCAAGCCTGGAGTGTCCTGTATTACTGGTTTTTTCCTCCTCTGTCCCCTTTTTGGTACCATAACAGCCATCTATCAATTCACCCTTTTTTTTTTTTCTTTTAATAGTTCATGGATCCTCACTCTCCTTGGTTTCCAGCACATCGTCAATTTATTCTACAGTGAGTATAAATCAATGCAGTGTGGCTGTGATCATGAGATCATGAGGCTGGGGTTCCTTTATCAAATGTGTCAAGAATAAAATATATGCATTTATCCTACGGAAAGCATTTCCATTATAAGGGGATCAATTAATTAGGGAACAAGATTTAAAATTCACAGACAGCTATTAATTATATTATACCAACCCCCAAATCCAGAACTGGCTGCCTTGTTAAAGTGGCACTGTGCTTTAGGTGATAACTATTTAGAATGTGTGAGAAGCCTTGGCCACCTGCTGACCGACTTGGAAAAGAAAGGCCTTGAGCAATTTATTAACCCTTTGTCTGCCTCAGTTTCTTTCTTTCTTTCTTTCTTTTTTTTTTTTTGAGACAGAGTCTTTGCCCAGGCTGGAGCGCAGTGGTGTGATCTCAGCTCACAGCAACCTCCACCTCCTGGGTTCAAGTGATTCTCCTGCCTCAGCTTCCTGAGTAGCTGGGACTACAGGCACGTGCCACTATGCCCAGCTAATTTTTGTATTTTTAGTAGAGACACAGTTTCACCATATTGGCCAGGCTGGTCTCAACCTCCTGACCTGTGATCCACCCACCCTGGCCTCCCAAAGTGCCGGGATTATAGGAGTGAGCCATGGTGCCTGACCAGCCTCAGTTTCTTTATCTATAAAGTAGAAATAATAGCAGTCCCTACCTTATAGAGGTGTAATGAGGATTAAATGTTATGAAGATTACATTTCACTACAATATAAACTCTTTCTAGACAAGGACATTTTTGTTTTTATTCCTAGTGCCTAGAATAGTACCTAGCACATAGTAGGTATTTTTAAGGTAGGTTTGAAAGAAATGGGAAAATAAATCTAAAACAATGAATATTGTACACACAGCTCAGAGCAAGCCCCCCTAAATGCTAGATGTCATCCATGAGAGAGGTTTACTGAATGAAAGCCACATGTAATCAAATACATTTGGATCTTCAGTACTACCGGATTTGTTCAGTAGTACTTACTTTTTATAGCTGTACGCTATTTATTTTATTTTATTTTAGACAGACTCTCGCTCTGTCACCCAGGCTGGAGTACAGTGGCACAATCTTGGCTCACTGCAACCTCTGCCTCCTGGGTTCAAACAGTTCTCCTGCCTCAGCCTCCTGAGTAGCCGGAATTACAGGCATGCACCACCACACCTGGCTAATTTTTTTTACATTTTTAGTAGAGACAGGATTTCACCATGTCGGCCAGGCTGGTCTCGAACTTCTGACCTCAAATGATCCACCCATCTCAGCCTCCCAGAGTGTTAGGATTACAGATGTGAGCCATAGCTGTATGCTATTTACTTTAAAAATAATAATTTGGGAATGTCTACAGGAAAAAATATATATATATATCTTTGTTAGTTGTGAATTGGAAATTCTTTAGCCTTTAATCCCATGGAAACAAATGGTTTAATAATTTAGGTTTTGATAATGCCCGGTTTCTGGTCTATATAGCAGGATACACTGTGTATAGCTCCTGGAAAATAAGAGGCCACCCCAGAATCAAGTTAAAGATACCAGGGCCTAACTGTTCTTTCTTAGGCTTGTAGTAAGCAAATAAACTTCAATGATTGCTGATATGGTCTGTTTTGAAGGACCTAGAAACTCTTGCTTCTATTCTTCCTAACTACCTCACCCCTGCAACTCTAAAATTCCTCTTTCCTCAGCTAGTCATCTTGTTTGAAATTTCATCACCAGGTCCTAGCTTTCCTTTTAAAGGCTTTATATAGAAAAACCTTGGGGAGAGGTTTTTTAAGCCATGATCTACTAAGAAAGCATAGAGATCGTCTTTCAGCTGTCAGCCAGTAGATAAACTATGTCTTTTCTTCTAGAATGAAACTGTGGGATATGGGTACCAAGGTTGGTACTTTTAAACCTAAATCACTTCTTCAACAGTATTTTCTGGCACCATAGATATGCCTGGCTCTAGACTGACACCTAGGATATAATTTAGGAGAGAAAGGAGCCTGCTACTGAAGGAGGAAGCCGTAGGCACCGGAGGGACATGGGACTCTAGCTTCACAGGACTGGTGCAGAGAAGCTGTATGGATGGTTCAGTGCCCAGCCCCGTGTTTCCCCTGTGGCATTCCCAGGGGTTCTTGCCAACACCGAGGGGAGTGGGCCTTTCAGAAAAGTAAAACATGGGAGACTGGCCAGCATTAACTAGCCTTGGAGGGAAAGAGCATAAGCTTCTCAACCTGTGTGTCTTCAGATCTAGGGAACTGTCACATGCAGTTCCTGGGGGCAGCCCCTTTATGCCAACCACTAGAAGTCCTTACAGTAAAAGACTCTCTTTCAGTAGGTGTTGTTCTGGGTATGGGGACATGAAGATAGTGTTTTCATGAAATTTGAAATTGTCTTTTCTGAGCTGATATAAATTCAACAAATTAGCAAAGACCTAATAATAATACTTTTAAATTCTATTTTTTGTCTGGATAACAAGAGCCCCGAGGTGTAATCACAGAGTTCATCTCACCATGTGACTTTGGGCAAATCACCTAGTTATTCAGAGTGTCTCCCCGGTTTTGCCCTTGGCATCAGGAAACTGAGCAAGGTGATATTCTGAGGCCCCTACAATCTCTGACATTCCATGAGTCATGGAATCAAAGGCTTCCATTTACTGTCCTCACATATGCCTTCTCTGAGAATATAGGTTACTTTTGCAGACTTAAAAAAAAAATAGCCTATCAGTTGAATGTTTTTATGCTGGTGCAGTCTACTAATTTCAAGAAAAACTGCAAGTCTGGCGAGACTGCTACCACCCAGCACTGAGGTGTGGTCCCTTATCTATTATTACCTTCTTGGTGATAATGAAATTCTGAAATACATGCTCCAGGCACCTTTGTAAATGTTAAGGTGATATATAAAATTCTTGTTTGTTGTCTGAAAAGAGATCTTTGAAATGTTAAGTTGCCACAGACCCAGACCAAGGAACCTGCTTAATAGCTGAGAGTTTTAAAGGCTCTTACTGGATGACAGTAGGTTCTTTCCTTGAAATCTCTATAATGAATATTCAAGAATGCTCCTTCTGCATGAAATTTGCCTGCAATTTTAATTATCAGTGAAAGAAAAGATTACAGAGTGCTAAATGATTGCCTTGGAAAAGTTATGGCTAGCTCTTAGAGTAGAGAAAATCTCAAAGACCACCTCTGGCCTTAGACTTGCTTTCTTGTTTGGTAGGGAACACTTGAGTTCCCAGGAGAGCTGCTGGATGGATAGAGGCTAGCAGCTTCACATAGTGTTACCAGATATGCAGAACTGCAGCAACGGGAGCAAGATACAAAGCACATGCTTTCTCTAGGCTGCTGTTGATAATGGGGGCCCAACCCCAGAGACAGGTGGGCACAGTGCCAGACAGTGGCAGAGGCATGGGGAAGGGCTATTAGGGCCTGTCGATGGAAGTGTTTCAAAGTAGGACTGGTCCTATGTGGATGGTTAAGCCTGCTAACAGGCCTCCACCGGCCTTCCAAATGTTAGATAGTGGTGACATTCTCACCATTAACTTGTACCCTTTGGATTGAACTTGGGGCTTCTTTCTGGAAAGTCCCCATGAGAATGTAGCTATAGTAAAAGTACAGGAGAATATGCCTAGGCTCTGGAGCCAGACTACTTTAGATCCAGTCTCTACTCTGCCACTTACCAGCTGTGACCCTGGGCAAATTACTGAACCTTCCTGTGCCTCAGTTTCCTCATACACAAAACAGAAAGCAATAGTATTAGTACCTCCTCAAAGAGTTGTTATAAGAATTAGATGAATAATGAATGTAAAGTGCTTGGAACAGTCTCTGGCACATGATAAGCATTCAATAAATGCTAGCTGTTATTACCAGAATGCAGGCAACACAAGGTCAGGGACTTGGTCATGTTCACAGCTTTATCTTAGGTTCTTAAAAACAGTGCCTGGCACACAGTAGGAAATCAGTAAATATTTGATAGGTGGTGGTAGTGAGGATGGATGGACAGACAGACAAAGATGAATGAATATTATCTGGGAGGGAAGAGTGAGCTCTGAGGACATCTTCCAACCTTCTCCTGAAAGCATTTCTTAGATAAGGAGGTTGTTCAGTGTGACTTTATACAAGACACTTAACCTCTCTGAACCTCAGAAGGAATACAAACAAACCTACCTAATGGAGTTTCTGCAAGGATTAAATGACTTGGCTCCATGTATTTAAAAATTGGTTGCTGCTATTAGGAACCAACCTAGAGGAGGGAGCTTGTGGGCAGGATAAGGAGGGAGGACAATGGGGAACACAGGGTGAAGGCAGATCAGACAGGAAGCAGCTGCCCACCTATTCCAGCTGATGGATGTGCTCTGCGAGTTCTAATGAATCATACCCACATTGTATTGTGAACTAATGGAGACATTGACATTAGGGTCAGATGCTGATTTTAAAAAAATAATGGGCTTATCCCTAGTAAAATTGGATTAGGACACTTAGGGAGGACCCAAGGACAAAATAGAGTTCTTACTGATGTTCACTCACCTACCTGGTTCCCAAGTCACTCTTCCCTCCCTGGGGAAATTAGAGCAATGGGTAGAGAGAAGGTCGAACACTCAACATGTCCAGGAAGGAGGAGGGATCCTCTTTATGAGCCCCTGTGGGAACTAGAGGAGAGGGAAAGAAAGGTTCCTCCTGCAGTGGGTTCCCCAATTCATGTGGGCTCCCCCTATGGGAGGAGAGAGGGTCTTATAGTTTCTAGCTAGCAGGTACCTGTGTCACCACAGACACAGAGCCAGCATGGAAGGGACAAAGAGGGAAGCCAGTAAGAGGGGCAACAGAGTTCACCCTTACTCCACGGGGGTCACAGGTAATTGGGGTCCTTGAAATGGGACAGCGTGAAGATGAAGGCCACATTTATCCTCACAACCTGTGGAGTTACCGGGCTGGCTAATAGGGGCTCCCCAACCCCCCTCACTTTGAGGTCTTTCTACCTTGGTGCTCCCACTGCAGTGTCCTAGGGAAGTGAGAGGAGGGCAGAAAATGGGGCAGAATTAACCCAGGAGCAGTCTTCCTTGCTCCCTAGAGTAAACTAAGGCTCAAGCTGGGAATACCATGGCAAAAACTCCAGGCGAATGACTAATGTGGGAGACTGACTCACTTTTCTAGTTGAAGGAAGACAGCCATTTGAAGTTGGTTTCCATTTTAACGGCATGCTGTGGTCAGGCAGGTTGCTTTCTGTCTGGCTTGAACACATTTATCAATGGGCTCAGACTGGGTGGTGAGCTCCTGGACAGCAAGCCTTGCCTCAGAAGCATCTTAGTACCTTCCAATACCTCAGGCTCTGCCTTTTGAGCTTCAGCTTTCACCTGATCACAGCTGTGCATCAGAGCTCCTATACAGACAGGGCTGATGGGGATGGCAGATGGAGCACCTCTGCCTCTACTCTGATCCTCTATCTAAATTTGCCAGAGTTGCCAGAGAAAATACAAAGCACTCAATATGAAATTTAGATTAACAACTAAATTTTTTTAGCATAAATATGTCCCTCATATTGCATGGGACGTATTAGACCCTTTATTTTATTTTATATTTTATTTTATTTTATTTTTTGAGACGGGAGCCTCTATTGCCCAGGCCAGAGTGCAGCAGTGAGATCCCAGCTCACTGCAATCTCCGCCTCCTGGGTTCAAGCCATTCTCCTGCCTCAGCCTCCTGAGCAGCTGGGATTACGGGTACATGCCATCACACCCGGCTAATTTTTTGTGTGTGTTTTTAGTAGAGATGGGTTTCATCATGTTGGCCAGGCTGGTCTTCAACTCCTGACCTCAAGTGATCCACCAATCTCAGCCTCCCAAAGTACTGGGATATCAGATATGAGCTACTGTGCCCAGCCCTAGACTTTTTTTTTTTTTTTAAGCTATTCAGATTTAACTAGGCCTCCTGCATTTTTATTTACTAAATCTGACTCATGGCCTTCTCCTCACATATCTTCTCCTGAGCACCTTACCTATCACCATCCCCTGGGGAGCAGGTGGCTCCTCACAACCAAAATGTGGAGTGGTGTCCTCATTCTTCCTAATTTTTAAAAATCATAAGCTATTTGTATTTGGCCTTTCTGATGGGTCCATTTAATTGAACCAGTTTTTCCAGAGAAATACACCAGAAAATAGACGAATAAATCTTCCAGACGGCTGCAACTATCTGAATATGGTGTTCCCGATGGGCTGGACATCACTATTCTTTGTTTCTTAACTGGTCTAATTTCTTTTATGTTTTCTTTACAGCCAGAAGAAAAATGCCAGTCAGAGGTAAGGAACAGCTTTCTGGTTGGACTTCCTCTTTAACTGTTGTCAATCATTTGACCCTGCTCATCTTGGAAATGGACTCCCAAAGCATGTAACCCTCTCCCTTGCCATCTTCAGATTCGCAAACTGCGGCGGGAACTGGATGCCTCCCAGGAGAAAGTTTCAGCTTTGACCACCCAGCTGACAGCAAATGTAAGTACAGACATAGGGCAGTAGCATTGGAACAAGAAGCACCATCCTTGCCTTCTGAACAGTCTCAAGTCCTCCTGTGCTGAACAAATAGAAGTAGCACATTATAAAGAAAAAGACACAGGCTTTAGCATCATGGGTGTGAATGTCAGTTTGGACACTTACTGGCTCTGTGACTTTGGGTAAGTTCTTGAATCTCAGCCTGCATGTCCTCATCTGTGTAACGAGGTTGATAGTATTTACCTCTCAGTATTGGCCCATGGTCAATGCTTGCAATATACGACGTGCTTATTAAAATGTTGGTTTCTCTTCCTCTTTCTGAAAATTTTGATTTTGAGGGTGGAAATAAAAGCAAAAAGGAAAGAAGCAGGAAGAAAAGAAATGTAGGGCTTTCCAATATGTAGGTAGCTGCTCTGTCATTGTAATACACACAATTATGTGTTTAGGAGATGCTGCCAACCAGCATTCAACTCAACAACTGTTTGAGTGCCAACTATGCCCCGGGCATCATGGGTTCAACAGCAGAGCAAGCACAGTGACTGACATCTTAACATTCAGTCTCTGGGACAGCAGAGAAACAAAACAAACAATTTTGCTATAACATGATAACTGTTTAGATAAAGGGAGGAGGTGGTAGTGGGAATATCTAGGGGGAGCACCTAGCTCACTCTTGGTGAGGGATGAAAAAGGGGACAGCTCATCAGATATTGAAAATAAGAAAAAAAAATTTGTTTAAAGGGGGACAGGAAGGACTTCCTGGAGGACGTGACATCTAATGGATGCTATGTAGGGGAGAATGCATAGGGATGACAGTATTCTAACCAAAGAGAATAATTTGCACAAAGGTTAAGGAGAAAGACCTTGGTGTATTTCAAACTCTCAGTAGGTTGGTGTAATTAATGTCTATGGCTTGAATGTGGAGGAGAGGTAAGGGTAGAGAGGGGACACAAGTAGGGAGGAGGAAGGCATCGAAGAAAGCCAAGGGTCAGATCACAGTGTCTGAGCTGTTGGGGTGAGCATCCAGGCTTCCTTCTGAAGTTAGTAGAGACCTCTCAGTGAGTTTTAAGTAAGCAGTGGGTGGGCTGGTTTGCACTTTAGACAGAGGATCAGAGTAGAGGCAGAGGTGCTCCATCTGCCATCCCCATCAGCCCCGTCTGTATAGGAGCTCTGATGCACAGCTGTGATCAGGTGAAGACTGAAGCTCAGAAGGCAGAGCCTGAGGTATCAAAAGGTATTAAGGTGCTTCTGAGGCAAGGCTTGCTGCCCAGGAGTTCACCATGCAGTCTGAGCCCGTTGATAAATGTGTTCAAGCCAGACAGAAAGCAACCTGCCTGACCACAGCATGCCATTAAAATGGAAACCAACTTCAAATGGCTGTCTTCCTTCAACTAGGAAACTGAGTCAGTCTCCCACATTAGTCATTCGCCTGGAGTTTTTGCCATGGTATTCCCAGCTTGAGCCTTAGTTTATTCAGGGGAACCATTTCTCTTTAAAGGCGGCATGTGGCATACCTAGTATAGTGCTTGACCTTAGTTATCAGCTCAGTAACTGGTAGCTGCCTTCATTAATATGTAGTCTCCCAAGTTCTCTTTCTTTTCTGGAAATCTTTGATTTTTTAAAGAAAAAACCCTAACATGCGAGACCGCAATGTGTTTCGTAACCTTTTATTTTCTTTGCCTCTTCTACCACCAGTAATGCTATCAAAAGAACTTTAAAAACTGACGTGAGAACTTAATTCTGAGGCGTAGGTCCTATTCAGAAAAACAATATTCTATAGGTAGGTTCTATTCCACGGACAGATTCTTCATCTGGATGAGCAGATATGTAGATTTGGATCCAGAACAAACTCTAGACCCAGCAAGTCAGGGTCTTCTGGGTGTAATCCAAATGTGTGGTCTGACAGCAAACCCTGTCAATCCACAGTGATTCTGAGCTACTCTCCTAGTTTAAGAGTTACAGATGCCAATCGTTGCCTTTACTAGTCAACAAATAGTAGTTAACTTACTTTCCAGTGAACTTGGGTTAATCGCTCCAGTGAGCTCGCGCTGCCACAGGAGCCTCACCTTGGGCCGTTTAGAACTCTGCTTTTTGTTCTAGAAGAGTCAGAGTGAGATCCCTTATATTATTCCAGAAGAGTGTTTTGTTCCTCATAAAACGCACTGAATCCAGTATTGTTTTAAAGTAAATATTTAGTCTTACAGCACACCACTGGAAGGGTGAACACGTTTTATTGTCTGCCATCTTTCTCGCAAACCAAGCTGTGTTTGTTTTTCTAGGACAAACTACTCAAAGCCACCTTCTCTGAGTGTTTTTATACCACTTGTGTTTGTTTTCCCTGGGAATGTGAGCATGGCACTTGATGAGTAGGCTGTTGTGTGTGGCTCTGAACCAGGCTTGGAACTACCTCCACAGCTTGTATTTTCATAGTTGTGCTAATGACACAAAGGCAACCCTTTTGCTTAGCAGAAAAATGGGATCCTCTGGATCTCCAGAGCAAATGTGTTTTCTTTTTAAGCTTGCAAAAACACCTTCTCAATAGCAGTCTTCATGGAGTCAGGTTTAAAAAAAATTTTTTTTTAATTTTACTTTAAGTTCTGGGATACATGTGCAGAATGTGCAGGCTTGTTACATAGATATACATGTGCCATGATGGTTTGCTGCACCCATCAACCCGTCATCTATATTAGGTATTTCTCCTAATACTATCCCTCCCCTAGGTCCCCACCCCAACCCCCTGATGGGCCCTGGTGTGTGATGTTCCCCTCCATGTATCCATGTGTTCTCATTGTTCAACTCCCACTTATGAGTGAGAACATCCAGTGTTTGGTTTTCTGTTCTTGTGTTAGTTTGCTGAGAATGATGGTTTCCAGCTTCATCTATGTCCCTGAAAGGGACATGAACTCATCCTTTTTTATGACTGCATAGTATTCCATGGTGTATATGTGCCACATTTCTTTATCCACTTTATCATTAATGGACATTTGGGTTGGTTGCAACTTTTTACTATTGTGAACAGTGCCACAGTAGACATACATGTGCATGTGTCTTTAGTAAAATGATTTAAAATCCTTTGGGTAAATACCCAGTAATGGGATCACTGGGTCAAATGATATTTCTAGTTCTAGATACTTGAGGAATTGCCACCCTGTCTTACATAATGGTTGAACTAATTTACACTCTGACCAACAGTATAAAAGTGTTCCTATTTCTCCATATCCTCACCAGCGTCTGTTGTTTCCTGACTTTTTGATGACTGCCATTCTAACTGACATGAGATGGTATCTCATGTGGTTTTGATTTGCATTTCTCCATATGTTTGTTGGCTGCATGTCTTCTTTTGAGAAGTGTCTGTTCATATCCTTCGCCCACTTTTTGATGGGGTTGTTTGTTTTTTCTTGTAAATTCGTTTAAGTTCTTTGTAAATTGTTTAAGTTCTGGATATTAGCCCTTTGTCAGATGGATAGATTGCAAAATTTTCTTCCATTCTGTAGGTTGCCTGTTCACTCTGATTATAGTTTCTTTTGCTGTGCAGAAGCTCTTTAATTAGATCCCTTTTGTCTGTTTTGGCTTTTGTTGCCATTGTTTTTGATGTTTTAGTCATGAAGTCTTTGCCCATGCCGATGTCCTGAATGATATTGGGTAGGTTTTCTTCTAAGGTTTTTATGGTTTTAGATTTTAGGTTTAATTCTTTAATCTGTCTTGAGTTAATTTTTGTATGAGGTGTAAGGAAGGGATCCAGTTTCAGCTTTCTGCATATGGCTAGCCAGTTTTCCCAACACCATTTGTTAAATAGGGAATCCTTTCCCATTTGCTTCTTTTTGTCAGGTTTTGTCAAAGATCAGATGGTTGTAGATGTGTGCATTATTTCTGAGGCCTCTGTTCTGTCCCATTGGTCTATATATCTGTTTTGGTACCAGTAGCATGCTGTTTTTGTTGCTGTAACCCTGTAGTATAGTTTGAAGTCAGTGTAATGCCTCCAGCTTTGTTCTTTTTGCTTAAGATTGTCTTGGCTATGCAGGCTCTTTTTTGGTTCCATATGAAATTTAAAGTAGTTTAAGTAGTTTTTTTACAATTCTGTGAAGAAAGTTGTTGGTAGCTTGATGGGGATAACATTGAATCTATAAATTACTTTGGGCAGTATGGCCATTTTCATGATAGTGATTCTTCCTATCCATGAGCATGGAACATTTTTCCATTTGTTTGTGTCCTCTTTTATTTCCTTGAGCAGTGATTTGTAGTTCTCCTTGAAGAGATCCTTCTTATCCCTTGTAAGTTGTATTCCTAAGTATTTTATTCTCTTTGTAGCAATTGTGAATGGGAATTCACTCATGATTTGGCTCTCTGTTTGTCTGTGTATAGGACTACTTGTGATTTTTGCACATTGATTTTGTATCCTGAGACTTTGCTGAAGTTGCTTATCAGGTTAAGGAGATTTGGGGCTGAGATGATCTGGTTTTCTAAATATACAATCATGTCATCTGCAAACAGAGACAATTTGACTTCCTGTTTTCCCAATTGAATACCCTTTATTTCCTTCTCTTGCCTGATTGCCTTGGCCAGAACTTCCAATACTGTGTTGAATAGGAGTGGTGAGAGAGGACATCCTTGTCTTGTGCCAGTTTTCAAAGGGAGTGCTTCCAGTTTTTGCCCATTCAGTATGATATTGGCTGTGGGTTTGTCATAAATAGCTCTTATTATTTTCAGATAAATTCCATCAATACCTTGTTTATTAAGAGTTTTTAGCATGAAGGGCTGTTGAATTTTGTCAAGGGCTTGTTCTGCATCTATTGAGATAATCGTGTGGTTTTTGTCATTGGTTCTGTTTATGTGATGGATTACGTTTATTGATTTGCGTATGTTGAACCAGCGTTGCGTCCTAGGGATGAAGCCAACTTGATCGTGGTGGATAAGCTTTTTTTTTTTTTTGAGACGGAGTCTCGCTCTGTCGCCCAGGCTGGAGTGCAGTGGCCGGATCTCAGCTCACTGCAAGCTCCGCCTTCCGGGTTTACGCCATTCTCCTGCCTCAACCTCCCAAGTAAGCTGGGACTACAGGTGCCTGTCACCTCGCCCGGCTAGTTTTTTGTATTTTTTAGTAGAGACGGGGTTTCACCATGTTAGCCAGGATAGTCTCTATTTCCTGACCTCAGGATCCGCCCGTCTTGGCCTCACAAAGTGCTGGGATTACAGGCGTGAGCCACCATGCCTGGCCTGTCTCCATTTTTAATAGAGAGAGGGAGTGCAATCAGAGAGAAGCTAACTATTCCGCTTAACATTTCTGCTACAAATAGAAATGCTCCCTGCCAGCGGTTGATTCTAGAGATGTCTTAGCCTCTGCCATCCCTCTTTGATGAAGTCTAATAACAGGCCTCTCTTTACCCCTCACATCTTTCCTTAGATTGAAATGTCAGTGTGCCTCCTCACAGTGCACAGCAATAGCTTCTTCCCACCCACCCCAATGCTTGTCCAGGGTTGATACCTCACTCTGTGCGTCAGTCATCTCCTCCTCTCAAATTTCATAGCATGATCAAATTTCACCTCTGCCATGCATCCTCTGCCCTTCTCATCCCTCTTGTAGCCCACTGTGTTTCTACTCCCCCTCCCCACCCCTGTGTTCTCAGGTACTCTCACTCCTCTCATAGTTTGTCACTTTCTCATTCCCAAACCTCCTTCCCAAACCTCCTTCTTTCCCCACAAGTGTCCACGCATTCCTGTGTTTTGCACTACCTGAACAGTTCATAGACCATTTTCACTGGTCTTGTTTCATTTAGCTGAAAATAACCCTGGGGGGAAAATAGATATTGGTACCATTTCATAGATGAAGCTGAGGCCAGTAGGATTAGGTGATTTGCTCAGTGTTATGGATATTCAGAAGGAACTACAGGGAGAGCTGAAGACCTCTAACTCTAAATCCTGTTCCCTTCCCCTGTACTATACACTTCCTCCTTCATCTACGTGCTTTTCTTTTTAGTCCTTTAATCACTCATCCAACATACATGATTGAGTGGCTGTTTTTGTACCAGCAGTGTGGATACAGTAAGGAGCAAGATAGACATGGTATCAGCCCTCATCAAGTGCACTATCTGGTGATCCTTCTCATCTGCTGCCCAAATGGCTGTCATTCTTGGACATGCCACTATTCCATTATACAAGTAGAGACTGGAGATTAGAAGATCCTAGCTGCCTAATGGATTCTTCAGTCTATTACTGTAAATTCCTTAGCATGACTGTTTGAAAAAGCTCCATTCTGTATTTTTGGTTTTAATAACGTTACCAGGATTCTCATTCAATCAACTAATATATCACCTACTACTCTGTGTCACAGGCAAAAGCTTAGTGTTGGGGCACAAAGTTACCTCTTACCCTTGAAGAGAGTTGCAGAGGAAGTGACAGTCAGGAAAATGCCGCATTTCCCGATTCATAAACTTACTCTTTTTTTGTATTTTAACATCTCTGAAAATTAGATGCTATTTTACTTATAACTGGAAGCATTTTTTAAAATTTTTAGAAATTATTTCTAAGATGTAATGGTACATCTTATGTCATATTCTAACAGAAGTGTATAAAACTACATGAAAGCCTGTGGGAAAGTGGTAACCCCCTGGAGGAACTGGGAAACATTTCTCCGAGGAGGTAGCAGATGGGCCTTTCAGTGGCTTTTTATTAACCAGGATTATAACAAGCAAACTATGCCAACCATTTTGTTTGTTCATCCTACTAACATGCTTAATATGAGCCTCTACTGTGAGCTTAGCACTTGGTGAACAGAAGATCATCCTCCATTGTAGTACAGAAGGCAGACATACATTACCAATTACAAGACTGCATGTATTTTTAACTGTGATATCTCAAAGTATATATCAGAAGTACAATTTGCTTGTGAGAGTGCATATGAGGGTGTCTTGAAGGTACAAGCTGAGAACTTTTTAGACAGACAGGTAAAAATCATTAGGCAAGGAATAGGAGAAAGGATTGAGAGGAGGAGCATTTCAGGTAGAGGAGAAAAGATGTACAAGTGCCCTAAGGTAGGAAGGAGCACGGGGTGTTTGAGCAAGTAGAAGACTGGAGTGACTGGATCCCAAAGAGTGGTGAGGAGTGGGATTCAAGAGGAGGCTGAAGAAGTAGCGTAGATCAAGTGGACCCACAGGATTTTCATCTTTAAGAGCCAGGCACCTTCTAAGCACTCTTGCCTTGCAAGGTAATATAACTGAGACTGTGTCTTCCCCTCCAGGCTCACCTTGTGGCAGCCTTTGAACAGAGTCTTGGTAACATGACAATCAGGCTCCAGAGTCTGACCATGACAGCCGAGCAGAAGGTAAGGCAGAAAGGATAGTTTTACCTTCCCTACTTGGAGTTAACAACATACTTGAAAATACTGTTCTTTCATTTCAGATCATTGTATGGATGTTAATGTACTTCTTGAACTGTTGAAGTTTAATTGTAAGGAGTCCAAGCTGTTGAGTGAAAATATGACAGATTGAGTGATAATGGCATCAGTGATAGATCTTGTAGTTATAATCGTCTTCTTATGTGTTTGTTCATGCGTGTTGATCCATCTGAAAGGTTTTGTTGAGCTACTCCATTCCCTCCCCTCCTGTGTTGAAGCTAAGTTGTACTTCAGTTGAACTCTGTACAGAATTATTTTAGGCTGACCGATAATTCTTTCTGTTCCCTAGGATTCAGAACTGAATGAGTTAAGAAAAACCATTGAGCTGCTAAAGAAACAGAACGCAGCTGCCCAGGCTGCCATTAATGGAGTAATTAACACACCTGAGCTCAACTGCAAAGGTAAAATAAGGGAAACAGCCTTTAGCCAGAAGACCTGCCTGCCCTTAGGTGCCCTCCCTTGACATCTTATGATGCAACCTCCTTGCTAGAAGACAGTGTCTGCGTAATTTAGCTCCATGTCAGGCGGGCGGGACCTGGAAGGCAAACACCTTTAATCAAGTCACTTCTGGCCTCTATGAAGATGGCTATGGTAGTTCATCCTCTTCTCTGATATAGCTGAAAAATGGAAGAAAACATGTTTCTATTGGCAGAGCGTTAAAGTGTTTTACAACCCTTAATTTCACTAGCACTTTAATATTTACATGCTGATATATGGGGTAAGCTGAACTGAGTTCCTACCTTTTTTGCCCAAGAAAAGATTTCCTTTTTTTTTCTGAGACAGAGTCTTGCTCTGTCACCCAGGCTGAAGTGCAGTGGTGCAATCTTGGCTCACTGCAACCTCTGCTTCCCAGGTTCAAGCAATTCTCCTGCCTCAGCCTCCCAAGTTACTGGGATTACAGACATGTGCCACCATGCCTGGCTAATTTATGTATTCTTAGTAGAGACAGGTCTTGCCACGTTGGCTGGGCTGATATTGAACTCTTGGCCTCAAGGGATCAACCCACCTCGGCCTCCCAAAGTGCTGGGATTACAGGCATGAGCCACCATGCCCAGCCCAGGAAAACGTTTCCAAGTGAATTATTTTGTCCTTGTGTGTCTTGGGGTAATGTAGGACTGCAGGTGAGTTAGCTCTCATAATAATAATGTTAACAGTAATAGTAATCATAGAAGTAATATGGAGAACTAGGATTTATGGAACACTTACTATGTTCTAAGTGCAGTGCTAAGGGTTTCAGTGATTTCATTATCTGGTTTTCTTTCTACAGCAATCTTGTGAGTGTCATTCTGTTCTTCCCTCGTTGTTCTTATGAGGACACTAGTGTTCATAGATGAGAGTCACTTTCTTTTTCTTTTCTTGAAACGGAGTCTCACTCTGTTGCCCAGGCTGGAGTGCAGTGGCGTGATCTCCACTCACTGTAACCTCTGCCTCCCACGTTCAAGTGATTCTCCTGCCTCAGCCTCCTGAGTAGCTGGGACTACAGGCATGCTCCACCACGCCTGGCTGTTTTTTGTATTTTTAGTAGAGACAGGGTTTCACCATGTTGGCCAGGCTGGTCTCAAACTTCTGACGTCAAGTGATCTGCCTGCCTTGGCTTCCTAAAGTGCTGGGATTACAGGCATGAGCCACTAGACCTGACCTAGAGTCATTTTTTGAGGTCAAGGATTAGGGAGAAACTGAAGTGGGGCTAGAACCTGATGAGTCAGTTTGCCCCTACAACCAGTGTTCTCAAAGACCAGCCTTTAGGTGTAATTCTGTCCTCATGAGAAAAACTATCTGCAGACTTTATGTCAGATATCACACATTTTCAGTGTCTGTGTTGTTTCATGTATTGGGCCTCCTGAAAAAGTGATAATAGCTTTGAAATGGGAAGGATTTACAAATCAGTTGGCTGGACAGAGTTAAGGAAAAAGAATATCCAGATGGAGGGATAGCACACGGAAGGGCCCTAGATGAGGCAGGCACAGCGCTTCCAAAGGGCTGCAAGAAGACCGCTGTGACAGGATCCCAGAGAGCAGGAGAGGGAGGGGGCTAGCAATGAAGGTGCCGACTGCCCAATTCACAAGCACATTTCCACACCTATCTAAAGCTTAAGAGCTGGTGTTGGGGAAATTCTCCCTACACCTCCCTTGACTTCTGTTTTGTAAAGTGGGGAGAGATAGACCTCATTTAACTGACCAAAGAGGGCAATGCACTCACCTATTCAAGGATCTTAGAAACAACTGTAGGGAACAGAGTTGATGTCTATGTGGAAAACACCTAGTAGTCCTCAGGTGGGTGGATTTTGCTCAAAGGGCAAAATCCTGAGATAAAGAATAGGGCTCAGATTGGCAGCTGCTGATACACCCTGCCTTGGTCTCCAGGAAATGGCACTGCCCAGTCTGCAGACCTCCGCATCCGCAGACAGCACTCCTCAGACAGTGTCTCCAGCATCAACAGCGCCACCAGCCACTCCAGCGTGGGCAGCAACATAGAGAGTGACTCAAAGAAGAAGAAGAGGAAGAACTGGGTGAGTGCTCACCCACTCTCCTGGGGACTGACGGACAGAGTCAGTTGCAGAACTGGCTGCTGCATCCTCCCAGATAAAGTCCAGCCCAGCTACTATCTGTGGAGCATAGCCCTTTGGGAGTAGATCCCAGGAAATGCTTTGTGGATGGGTTTTTATTAAAATCAGTATTGTACTCAGCAAAACACTAGCATCTATTACATCCCTCCCACCTTGTATTTTTTTTTCTCTTTCATGAGACTTTCCATAAAGTACTCATCTTTCATTTCATGTATGTGTCATTTCCTCCTCATTTTATGTTGGCCACAAAGTTTCAGGTACTACAGCAAAGTTATTCTTAAATGGTTTCTTCATAGGTCCAAAATATTTTTTTGAGTATATTGCTAGTTATCCCGTCTGTAGCCATAAATCTTTTTCTATTTATTTACAAAAATGCCAAGGGATAGTATCAAACCAACCCTCTCTTTGAAAGCTTTTTGACCATGTCCTATAAATAAAAGTTGACTAATGTCAGTGTTAGAAGTTAGCAAGTAGTTCTAAATCAGAGGTTGTACCTCAAATAGCAAGTTATAGAATCAGTCTCTATTATAGTGTTTCTCCATGTATTCATAATTCCAATGAGTTATTTGAATTTCTGTACAGTGGTGCCTTAAGTGGATTTTTCCACTCTCCTGGAAAAATTCCACCCCCCACTCTCCATCCAGTTTTTTAGTTCTTCTTTTAAGGCTACAGAACTCTGACTGAGATTTGCTATCCTTTGTCTTCAGTGCAAGAATATCCCAAGTTGATCTGGAGTTGACCAGTGGCCCCTGGTCCCCATTTGTGCTGACAGCATCCTGTTTCACTAGTAGCTTCAGTGTCCTCATTCATTCCGTATACTTCTCACTCATTTTGTGTTATCTTGGATGGGTGGCGAGGTCTAGTGATACAGATGTCAGGGACTTAGTAATTTTGGTTGTCAATGACTTGCATTGGAAGCAAGCTAAAAAGCCAGTTGAGTGTGACCCTCTCATTATTCTGATTAAATTTTCTTGTTTAAGTTACTAATGGCTCTTAGTCAACTTATTTGTTATGACTAAACACAGATAGGATTTATTCATATTGCTGTCTCTAATATGCAATTGATAAACATGGTCTGCTTTGATTTTCAAAGTGACAAGAGAGATATTTTCTGTGAAAAATAATGGTTATTCCATTTTCTTCAAGAAATAAAGCTCGCTTATGTTGCTTTAAGACAACTCCTGGTTATCAGTCAAATCAGGGAAGATGGATAATTGGCATCCTCAGCTAATCCCAAAGCTTAACTCTGTCTGATCTTCGTAATCTCCTCTTCCACCTGGCTTTTCACCAGAGGTAGAGGCAAGGATTTCAGTTGATGGCTTGTGTCCCTAATCCTTCTGTTTCTGTGACTGCTCTCTGGAAATATGATCAGAAGTAGGAAATGGGAGAGAAATGGATCTAGATTTGCCTACAAGCTGGACATGCGGTTTATTATAGGTGAAACCTGTTGATGGGAGAAAAATCTCATCAATTTTTAGAATGGCCTGTTTTCTGAATTTTTCAATGGCTAAGAAAACCCCTGGAATATATTTTCACAAGGAAAAAAGACTTGAGAAAAAGGAAATTACTTTTAAAGGGCTTTTTTCAAGATGAAACATTAGTTTTTGGCCTAGAAAAATCTGATTATGGCATTCAGAAAGGACATTGCATTTTAATTCTTTATGTTCTCATTAAAATGTTTAGGTCTCCACTTCCTGCAACAGAGGAGGGGGAAAAGAATTTTCAGATCCATCTCATGATTTGGGGAAACTGTAATATACTAATTCCTTTTCCCCCCATATGGTTAATATATTTCTTTAAAATAACCATTTTCTGAGTAACTAGTGAGATGGCTAATTTGCTGCCTGTTAGATTATCTTCTTTTATACACAAACAGCAGAAACTCCTAAGTGGATAGGTTAAGGAGCTGTGCAGCCATCCAGGGCCAGTGTAACAGTGAAGCTAGAATTGCTCAAAAAAGAAGACATCCTCTCCAAAAAATTAAGGCACAGAGAGGTGACTGACAAGAGAAAAGAAGAGAATGAGAAGCACAGGAAGGTGGGAGGCAGCCATTTCAGCCAGACAGGGAAAAGCTGGAAGAACTGGAATTTTAGAGGACTCCCCAACCTGCTATTCCCTTTCAGAAGGAAGGAACATGACCCCAATGCTTTTAAAGATTTGTGCTCCTACTGGAAACCTCCCCTGTGTGTGGTGTTTATTATTAGCCTTGTTGTGTCTGAAAGTCCAAAGCTTTCCCTGTCACTGGCTTTCTCTGTTAAAAAATTGTCTTTTTTCCTCCCCCTTCCCCATTTTTGCTTGCGTTTTCTCTGGCAGGTCAATGAGGTAAGCAAGACCGACTTTAATATCAGATACCAAGCTAACCCATCCATTGATACGACTAACCTCATCCGCATCCCTCACCGTGTCTGAGCATCCTGCTTTGTTGCTGTGTAACCTCATCTTCCCAACATCCATCTGCTGAGCCAGGCTCTGTCTTGCTGTTGGCATCTAGTCTTGAACCAAGAGTAGGCATGGAATGTTACCCACAGGTGCAGTCCCTCAAGCTGGCAACACCAGATAACACTTCTTCCCTTAATGCACTGATTCAAAAGAGCTCTTGGGAACCTCTTCCATTGGTGGGGGAAAAACATGGGAGAATTAATCGCTTTTTTGTGTGCATGTCTCTGTTTTGCCAAGGCCTGAGCATTGGTTGCCCCCATTGCGAGACTGACAGTCTTGTATATTCAGTTACGCAGCTCCTTCAAGCAAGCTTTCGGGAAGAAGAAGTCCCCCAAATCTGCGTCCTCTCATTCAGACATTGAGGAGATGACGGATTCTTCTTTGCCTTCCTCACCAAAGTTACCACACAACGGGTCCACAGGTTCCACCCCACTGCTGAGGAATTCTCACTCCAACTCTTTGTAAGTCTGTCTGTCTAGTCAGATAACATCTTTGGCCCCTGAGAACCCTCTCCAATAGGAATGGCTAGGAGTCCTGTTATGACACATCTGCTCGTTGGGATCCTTTATGCTTTGCTTTAATAGGACTGTGCATGTTCTTTCAATGCTTTAGGACTGGGAAAGTTGAAAGAGAAAGGAAACTTAGGTTTTCGTTCTGGTGATGTCAATGTCTGTAACTAGCTGGTTGGCCTTAAGCAAATTACTTAAGTTCTCTTTGTTTCCATACTTTTGTATGTCAATTTGGGATACTGGTTTCTGTCTTTGTATCCTAGCCCTAAGAATTGAACAAGATAAATTGATACAAAGGAGCTTGCTTCCTGCAGCAGTAAGAAAGGCTGGCCCTGCCCAATAGGGCTGAATTTCTTTTGAGACCATGGTATACCAGGTCTAGAATTAAAGAACTGCAGCACAGGTAGTCTGCAAGGAAGGTTATCAGCGAGATGAGACAGTGCCTGGGAGAAGAGGGAAGTCATGGCCAGGGTCAGGACAGCCACTGAGATAGGGTTAGAGAAAGAAGTTTGGATGTATAAATTTCAGTTTCCTCACTAGTAAAAATAGGGTTCATTATATCTACTTCACTGGATTCTTGGGAGGGCCAAGTTAAATACTATGCATGAAGGGCCTTTTCCATCCTGTTCCTTCTTTCTTCATTCTCAGGTGGCCAGGTCTGTGGAGCTGGCCCTAAGTCCACTTAACCAGCCAGCCCACTGAAGATAGCATAAGTGTCCTAAGGCCCTGCCTTAGTGGCTTACCAGAAAGATAGAGGGAATACAGGCAAAATCAGCCTGTTCAGAGGCCAGGTCTTTGTAGCACACCAACTGCATGGAAGTGGAAGAGAGGAAACAGGATAGTAGGGTTATGAACTTTTTTTGTTTTGTTTTTGTTTTTGAGATGGAGTCTTACTCTGTTGCCCAGGCTGGAGTGCAGTGGCATGATCTCGGCTCACTGCAACTTCTGCTGCCTGGGTTCAAGCAATTCTCCTGTCTCAGCCTCCCAAGTAGCTGGGACTACAGATGCATGCCACCATGCCTGGCTAATTTTTGTAGTTTTAGTGGAGATGAGGTTTCACCATATTGATCAATCTGGTCTCAAACTCCTGACCTCAGGTGATCCACCTGCCTCGGCCTCCCAAAGTGCTGGGATTATAGGCATGAGCCACCACACCCAACCAGGGTTATGACTTTTATGCAACTTCACCCATTATTGAAACATGGCCCTGTCAGGGTCTCCACTTTACTGAGTTAGATGATCAATTCCTGTTTTTTGGGGGAGCACCCTAGTAAGAGGTAGCTACAGGGATGTATACTTCCTACTGTTATGGGTGAGGGTAAAACTGAACGGAGGAAGGAAAGAGGACACTGAGGGACTGGACTTCGATTTGTCCTGTAGTGCCCAGCCCAGTGCTCTGTGTTATTTTGAGTGAAGAATTAGACAGATGACTGAGAGGGTCTGTCCTCCTCCATCTGCAGAGTGCCTAAGGAAGGAGTAAAGAACAAGTTGCCTGTGACTCTCACACATGCCATCATCCCAAAGCATCCCAACTCAGTTGTCTCCCGACCAGGAGAAAAAGGAACTCATCATGTCTTCTTTATTTATTGATTTAAACTTTTTATATAGCAACCTGAGCAGAGCACTATTCCCAATGTTCTGAAGAGATCAAAAAGATGTTAACCAAGCCAGGTGCAGTTACTCTCACCTGTAATCCCAGCACTTTGGGAGGCCAAGAAGGGAGGACTGCTTGAGGCCAAGAGTTGGCAACCAGCCTGGTCAACATAGTCAGACTCTGTCTCTACAAAAAAAGTGTTTTTTAATCAGTCAGGCATGGTGTTGCATGCTTGTAGTCCCAGCTACTTGGGAGGCTGAGGTAGGAGGGTCACTTGAGCCCAGGAATTTGAGGCTGCAGTGAACTGTGATCACCCTGTACTCCAGCCTGGGTGACAGAGTGAGACCATGTCTCTATTTAAAAGAAAAAAAAAAGGTTGAACAGATTCTCCACCCCCTGAGAAGAGTAAATACTAGTGGAGACATGACATAGTACAGTTCATTCCACTCCTGAACTTTCACTCTGAAGGCCCCATTCTCAGTTGTGGTTACGATACAGTACAAGACAAAGTTCCTACTCATGGACCCTGTATACCAAGAGAGGAGATGAATGTTAAACAAATAAATCCTGAATAAACTAGGAAAATTAGAGAGTTCTAAGGGCTAATGCTGTGAATTAATACAGAGTGATTAGATAGATACAGAGTGCCTTGGCAGCAACTTTAGATGGGGTGGTCAGGAAAGAGCCCTCTGAGTAGGTGACATTTCAGCTGAATCTGCATGCCGGGGGAGCCACTGGGTTAGTTTCAGCGAGTAACATTAGCTGCTGTAACAAACTCAGCCCGACGCTCAGCAGCTTTACATATGACTGTGTATTTCTTGCTCACTCCAAACCCAGTGCAGGTAGTCCTGTTCGGCAGGTGGCCTGTCCTCTAGTGATGTAGACAATAAGGCCCCCGCCATCCACAGGGCCCAGTCCTCTGCTCAGTGTTCTGTGTCCAGCCAGTGGCCGTGGGGGTGTGGGGAGTGCAGAGGAGCCTGCAGGAGAGTTTTTAAGGACCAGGCCTGGAAGAGGCTTACGTCACCTCTTCCCACAGTCCACTGACCAGGACTCAAAGCCATGCCACCTGCAGGGGAGGAAGTGAAGGAGGAAATGGGCTTTGGTGAACACACAGCAGCCTCTGCCCCTGCAACCTCCCAGTGAGCAGGGCAGTCTTCCTGACCCAGGAAATAAATAACACAAGGAGCCTAATGTAGAAACAGGTTTGATGTGTCTGAGAGAGAGAGGGGGATGGACAGTGTGACTTCCCACATATGCGAAGAGGCCACAGCCACAGACATAGTGAGGGCCTAGAACATGCAAGGCTTTGAAGTGAATTCGCATCTGATTTCATGTGTAATGGGTGGGTGTGGTGGAGTTTGAAACAGGAATATGAGATAATCTGAATTTACAAAGATCAGTCTCTGTTCCATGTGTAAGGAATATGGGGAAGGGAGATCACTAGGGGCTCCTAGCCACTCTGGCCCACTTGTTCTTTGAACATTCCAATCACACTCTCCACCTCAAGTCCTGTGCCCTTCCTGTGTCCTCTGCCTGATATGCTCTTCCCTCAGATATTTATTTCCTTAGGTCTCTGCTCAATGTGACTTAATGAATAAGGCCTTGCCCATTCACTTGCATAAACCAACATTCCGCCATGACCCAGTGCCCCCATGGTCCCTTTGCCCTTGCTTCATTTTTCCCCATTGCACATGTTGCCCCCCGACACCTGACATAGAGGTTTTCCTTGATTATTTGTTCTCTGTCCCCCACCCCAATCCCAGATCTACAGTAGAAGCTCCGTGGAGGTAGGTACTCTGTTGATTTTGCAGACACTCAAATATTTGGTGGAATGAAGGAGCGACTGATGACAGTGGTGAGTCCTGGATGGATTTAGGATATATTCTTGAAGAAGTTAACAGTGTATGGTGATGGGTCAGATGTGAGTGCAAGGGAAAGAGGAGAGCCATCCTGGGATATTCCTAGATTTACAGCTTGAGTACCTGGGGTGAGTGGGAGACACAGATGAGGGCAGAGTGAGGAGTCGGAGCACTTCTTTGGTTACATTAAATTTGAGATGCCCAGCAGACATCCATATCCAGGTCAACCAGCCTGGACTTCCTAGAGGTATAGATTTGAGTGACACAGACTCGTTGGTGGTGTTGAAAGCTGGATAACTGGAAGAGTTCTCCAAGGGGTTGAATGAAGACAAAGATGATCAGAGGGCATGAGGACAAGAGGTCAAGAGGACTGAGCTGTAGTGCACTCTGATATTTTAAGTTCAGAGAGAGGGAGTTAAAGCCGCCGGCCAGCAAGGTGGGACGAAACCCGGGAGCAGAGAGGAGAAATTGTTGCTGGAGGGAGTAGGAACAAGGCCAGATGCTGCTGGGCGGCCAAGTAAGATGAGCAGAGAGAGGCGGCGATGCACTCAGCTGTGCAGGACCATGACAGAAGTATCCTCCAAGCCATTTTCTCCAGAGGAATCGGGCGGGGTTGACTCCTGGCTCCCCAGCCCTTTTCTTACATTCCACAGCATCCACGCACACTGGAGATGTTTGTTTTTGGTCTCGTTTTCCAAAGGGTAGGCTGAGAGCAAATGCTTATTTCCAACCTTGAAGGATTTGTAAGAATGTGCAAATCTAGATGTGAGAGGGAGTTCAAAGACAAGACCAAAGGCAGAGGAGTTGGGCTTAGGAAATCCCCAGTCCGCGGGCGAAAGGAACGGTAGTTGTGGTAAGGGAACGTTTTCCCACACTCAAGGCATTTTAAAATTAGGTGTGCCATCAGCCCTGACTGTGGACAAGACAATGGAAAAAGGCTTAAATCACAGTTAAGGGACTGAGTGGGAAAAAACACACGAGATTGCTTCAGTAAGCAGTTTATGAAGTGGACAAGCATGTATTGAGCGCCTAGTGGGTATAGTTCAGGAACACAGGCTCTAGAGCTAAGCAGGCCTGCCAGGTTTGAACCTGCCTCTATCATTTTTAAATAGTGTAGTCTTGGACCTGTTTGTCTCCATGTCTCTGCCTCCCCATTTTAAAACTGGAGATAATTACAGTACCTCTTCATGGAGTGAGTAATGTACAAAGGAAATGGAATAATATACTTCAAATGCCTAGCCCATTTGTTTAGGTATTCCATAAGCATTTCTTAGGTACCCATTATGTCAATGTGATCAGATGCCAGAAATGATGCAGAGAATAACTCTGGTCCCCGAGGAGCCGGCAGCCAAGCAGAGGTAACGTGTTAAGTGAAATGAAATTATCAGTGATATAGCCTAAGTCTAGTCAGGGAAGGAACTAGGGGAAAAGGCTCTTTCTTGGGCATTAGAGTTAGGGACTAAAGCTTAGTTAAGGCTGCTGCAAAAGAATGTGTTTTCTTTTTTTTGAGACAGAGTTTTGCTCTTGCCTCCCAGGCTGGGAGTGCAGTGGTGCGATCTTGGCTCACTGCAACCTCCACCTCTCAAGTTCAAGCAATTCTCCTGCCTCAGCCTCCTGAGTAGCTGGGATTACAAGTGCACGCCACCACAGCTACACTACCCAGCTAATTTGTGTATTTTTAGTAGAGACAGGGTTTCACCATGTTGGCCAGGCTTGTCTCGAACTCCTGACCTCAGGTGATCCACCTGCCTCAGCCTCCCAAAGTGCTAGGATTATAGGCATGAGTCACCATGCCCAGCCAAGAATGTGTTTTCAACATCATGTCTACATTATAAGACATCTCATGAGGCCTCATCATTGTGTGTTCCTGAGAGCTGGTTGATTCTGGAGGAGCATAGGGGGACAAAGTCCTCCCAACACAGACTTTCTTCATTTCAGTTTGCTACTCTTTGTATAGTCAAGGGTTTGAGCCAAGCTCTGCAAAGTAACCCATGTGATATGTTCCACAAAGTGAGTGCCAAGAAGGTATTTTCTCTGTTGCTGAGCGCTTTCTGGGAAAAGGGTGCAGATCAGGTGAAGATGACTTGAGCAAGGTGCCTTGTCATGTACTGCTGGACAGACCAGCCTCACATGGTGTCAGCCAGAACAGACTGTTCTCTGCAGTGAATCTGAGCCTTCAAGATCTGTGTAGGACATGATTTGGCTAAGACAGGAGATAACAGTGGAATTTTGTTCAGACTTGACACTCCATTTAAACCAAGAAACATAGTCTTCTCAAGATAGAACCAGTTTTTGCAAGCTCCTCCTGCAAACCTCCCAAACCAAAGGGAAAAAAAAGAAAGGTAAAAACCATGGTTCGATCAGTAAACCTCACAAACCACAGTCTATTCTAAGTAGAGAGAGCTGAGAAAGAAAGGATGTTGCAAATTCTAAAGACATTTCTCTCTCACCCTTTTAGTCCTAAATCTGTTGGCTTCAGTCTCTCAAAAGTGTGAGATGGAAATAATTAGATCATTTTCAGGAGTTCTTTCGGATTAGATTTTGAAGCTAAGAATCTTCCTTGGTGACTGGTAACTTTTAAAAACGTAAGGTGGTTTTACTGTGTCTCTCAAATCCAAAGAGTTCAGGTTTGGGTCAAGAAAAGAGCAGCAAAAACATTTGACTATTCAAGTGTTAAATTTTTCTTCCAGTTCTTTCTGCCCCTGAAATATAATTTCATCTCTTTTAACAATTTTATAAATCATTTTCCTTTGGGAAATAAAAGTTCCACATCCTCACCCAGTTTTACAGGTCAGGTTTTGTTTGGCCCCAAACCCATCACTTGGGTCTTGGAGAGCAGACTCGTGTGATCATTTATTTCTGCAGAGACCACATGCTCATCATCTCCTT
This sequence comes from Colobus angolensis palliatus, assembly GCF_000951035.1. NCBI lineage: Eukaryota > Metazoa > Chordata > Mammalia > Primates > Cercopithecidae > Colobus > Colobus angolensis. Next base: position 3,607,480 of record NW_012114755.1, read on the forward strand.
TAGACATAATCGGCTTCAGCTTTGTAACTTTATGAACTTGAGAATGCGGGTGTTTGGGGTTGTTTTTCTGTCTTCAGTCCAAGAAATGTCAAAGCTTTCTATTCTGGATCACCCAGTAACCCAGATGCTAAGATCTGTGAAACTCACAGAACTATTTTTTTAAGAGAACTATCTTTCTTAACATTGCAATTCATCATGACTTTTATGATCTTCTACTTTTTGCTGATTTGCCAGGTGTTTGGAGAGCAAACCTAAGTAATTAAGGAGCCTAGCCTAGAAGAACCACCTCTTCAGAAAGAGGAACTCAACAGGGTCCCATGGTGACCTTGACCTGGTGTGCAGCAGAGAAAAGAAGACAATTAGCCAGGCTGTTGCAGAGTTTTCAGATACAACTTTGGCTTGCATATCACACCATCCCGTCTGTTCTCTAACTCCCTGAAGAGGTTTCCCTTCTTGCCCTGAGTGTGTTAAGCAGTGTGAGGGCTGAGGGAACTAAAAAAGCTTGATCTGTCTAGATATTTTTAGGGGAGTGAGTTTTCAGAATGTGATCAGGAACAGATTAACACCTTCCATGCATATCTTTAGGTTTCATCCCCATTTTGGCAAATAAAAATCACCCCTCAGTTGTTTAACAAAGGAATTTCTAATCTTTAAAACAGATAGCTGACCCTGCTTCTCTGAGTCAGTTTGGAACTCAAGGGCACGTGGTGTCATGGAAGCTCAGCTGTGTACACATGGTGGGGGAGGGGGTTATCAAACTGGAAGGTTACTACTCCCTTTTGCCAGCTCCTGCTTCTCCCTGTATTACTGGAATTTTGCTGAAAGACACACCAAAGCCATTCTGATTGCCCGAGCTCGGCAAAGAAAGAATGTGGAGAATGAAATCTTGTCTCTAAAAAAAAATAAAAATGAAATTTAGAAAGTGAAACCGCAAAAGGCAGGAAAAGAGTGAGAGAAAAAAATAGGAACAAAGAAAAAGGACAACAAATTGAAAACAATACGGTAAATGTTAATCCAACTATATTAACAATGATTTTAAACATCAGTGGTCTAAATAAATCAATTTAAAGAAGAAAAAAGAAAAGAATGTAGAGAAGGAATAAAATGTTTTCAGGTGTTTTTGGTATTATCACCTCCAGGAAGCACCAGGCAGCTGGTTATTCATAGTTACTGCTAAACAAACCTGATGATTGACGTGGACCAGTGGTCAGTAGGGGACTAAAAGGAGCTGCTTTCATCAGTAACGTTCCTCTTTCCCTAGGATTTCAGAATGCATGGATAGTGAAGCTGAGACCGTCATGCAGCTCCGAAATGAGTTGAGAGACAAGGAGATGAAGCTGACGGACATCCGCTTAGAAGCTCTCAGTTCTGCCCACCAGCTGGACCAGCTCCGGGAGGCCATGAACAGGATGCAGGTGAGAGCCCAGGAGCATGGGCTGAGCTCAAGGCTGTCTATGAAGGAGCTCCCAGAGGCTGCTCTCCACTAAGCCCTAAGGGCTACATCAGAATCTGGTGGCAGCCCTCGCTTTCCCAGTCTCTATCTCTTTTCAGTCCCTCCCACACATTGCTCAAAGACCAATCTTTTGGAAGAATAAGAGTACCCATGCCCTTCCTTTACATAATACTTTTAGTGACTCCCCTGGTGCCTGTGGCATGTGGTGCAGTCTCCTTCACCTGGCCTTCAAGGCCTTCTACAGGGTCTTTTCCACTGTTAATCTACACCACGCTCCCCAGCTCCTCTCCCCAGAATCTACTCACCAACCAGATGGAGTCGCTGACTGCCATCTTTGCATCCCTCTTTCATATCGTTCCCTCCACTGGGAATATTCCTCTGCACGTCCAAGTTAGACCCTTCCCTTAATGCTCGGCCTGATGCCTGTCCAAGTCTTGCAGCTGGAGAGTTAGTGCCCTCATCTGAATCTTCTTGTAGATTTGTTCTTACAGCCCGTCCCACCTTCTGCCATGGAGTGAAGACATTTGGGTCTTCTGGGCTTTTTGCATACCTTTCTCTGGACATAGCACCAATGCCTTGCACATTGTAGGTTCTTCATGAATATTCATAGAATGAAAGATACCTCTGGAGTCTGCCAGGACCTTAATGGAGTCAGTTTTCCCAAAGGAGGTTCCCTGAAACACTCATTCCATGAGAAGCTCTATGAAAGGAGAAGTCCTTGATCAAATATGTTTGGAAAATTCTGCACACTATGTGCCTCTGTTCGATTCATGGCATAGAGGAACTCATTAAACGTTCTGAGAAGTCCTGCAGGAAAGAAGCCTGTAAAAGCCAGAGTTGCACAAACCTCTTAGATCATAAGACTCTTTTTCACTTAACCCTCAAGCAGCAGACTCTGGGAAGCATTTCAGAGGTCTTTTCAAAGGCCTGTTCTCTGAGTGGATGGACCTCCCCTGCCAGCATGTCTTGTGTCTACAGCAGGGGCAGCAAACACTGCTGAATCTCTCTGAGGGTGTTGTTCGCCTTGGGTGGGAGACCAGCCTGGTTTCTGCAGGGAACTTTCAGATCCTTCCTTCAGAAAAATCTTGTTCACATTACTTCTGCCTACTAAGTGAGCTTCTCCATTACTCTTTGCAGAGTGAAATAGAGAAGCTGAAAGCCGAGAATGATCGGCTGAAGTCAGAGTCTCAAGGCAGTGGCTGCAGCCGGGCTCCTTCCCAAGTGTCCATCTCTGCCTCCCCAAGGCAGTCCATGGGCCTCTCCCAGCACAGCTTGAACCTCACTGAGTCAACCAGCCTGGGTGAGTGGCCTACAGGGTTTGGGGGCAGGACTGGACCTAGAGCTGGCACCCTGATCTCTAAGTGAGAGCCCCAAAATAAGCAGACCAACAGATCAAACGGAGAGGCAACAGGCGTGTGTGCACTTGGGGCGTGTATGTGTCTGGGTGTGAGTCTGCTACCAACATGAGCCCAGCCGTTAGACTGCTCTCATGCTTTGCTCCAGCACCCCAAATTCTCTAAGCCCTGAGCTTGGATACCCTCGCCCACCATGCTGAGTTCTGTTTGATCCATTTTAAGAGGCTGACCTGCAAGCTGAATGCTGTACACAAACCCCATAGTAGCAGGTCCCAGTCGGGGCAGTGGCTTGGTCTATGATCGTCCTGTCTTCAGGATGGATTCCAGGCTGGCGCAACCATCAGTGAACACAATCTAGGTGTTCTTTGTAAGCATATTAAGGCTGATGCTTTTATTTTGTATCCATGATGCTGCTATTGCTGTTGTTTTGGTTGAGTCTCTCCCTCGCACTTCCATCCGGCAAGGTGCATTGTCAGCCTGCTGGTTCCTTGGTTGGTCCACCATTGGTTTCTGTGACTGCATTCTCCATTTTGCCCTCTCCTCTTCCCCTACCACCCCCCCACCCCCTGCACCCTGACACCTGTTTGTCCCACTGCTGTGCCAACCAGCAGCGGGGGTGTCAGGAAGCTGGCTTTGCTGTCCCCATGTGCCTAAGGCTGTTGATGTTTTCCATTCGCAGACATGTTGCTGGATGACACTGGTGAATGCTCATCTCGGAAGGAAGGAGGCAGGCATGTTAAGATAGTTGTCAGCTTTCAGGAGGAAATGAAGTGGAAGGAGGTTAGTTGGATCCCTTTCCCTGCTCTGCCTGTCCCCCTCCCAGGTAGAACTACCTAGCTTAGTGATCTAATTGTAAAACCTGTGTCACCTCAGAGCCTAAGGTGATTTGGAAATACTACTAACGCTTCTCTTAACTAACCATAATTAATCCCTTGCAGCATTTTGACACAAGTAAAGTGTGCGAATGGCATTTCCCTTTCTCGTATGCTTGAAAGTCTAATAAAGAATACTAAAAATGGTCCCACGTTTCACTTTCATGTAATTAACTAAATGCTAACATCCATTGGAAAGGGCCTTTCTGAATGTAATATATTCCCAAAGCACTTCAGAGGCAGCTATGCACATTTAGCATGTAAGGTACAGAAATAAGCTGACCACATGCAGCAGACCAAGAGCACCAGTTTTATTGGTCATCAGTCATCAAGAATAGACATCTTGGTAGACATCAAGAGATGGAGATGCCAAGCCCTGGGAGCTTGCAGGTGGCTGAAGATAGAGCTGGTGGGGCATCCTGACTCACCAAGGCTGGAGAATCTGAGTTTTCCTAATATGGTTTCTGTTCACTTCCAAAGTCTAGGAACTTCCAGAGTCTATACCACTGCCAGAGACTATTTTGGGGTGGGGGCTAGAGTTGACATTGAAAGTTGAATTTTAGCCGGTGATTAAAACCCAGTGATGCTTTGAATGACTATTTCTCCAATAAATGTGGAAAGGCCTCATGAGTCACCATTTCAAGTTCCCTTTAGTTTTTTGTTTGTTATTTCTTGGTATTTCTAGCCAACATGCTAGAAATACTTTTAGTTTCAGACAGCTAGGGAACCCGCAGAACAAAGCATGTACAGCCAGACCTTTCTTAGGGGATTCCACTTTGTGGCTGGCTTGCTAGCCTCACAATAGGGGGTAAGCTCAGGATTTTGGCACTCCCATTAGCGTCATCTAGCCTTGAAAGATACAATAGATAGTTCCATTTTCAAAACGTAGCTAGTAGAGTGGTGGACTATCAGGAGAAACTCATTCTTTTTTTTTTTTTTTTTGGAGACAGAGTCTTGCTCTGTCACCTAGAATGCAGTGGTGTGATCTTGGCTCACTGCAGCCTCCGCCTCCTGGGTTCAAGCGATTCTTCTGCCTCAGCCTCCCGAGTAGCTGGGACTACAGGTGCCCACCACCACACCTGGCTAGTTTTTCTGTATTTTTAGTAGAGACGAGGTTTCACCATATTGGCCAGGCTGGTCTCAAACTCCTGACCTTGTGATCCACCCGCCTCGGCCTCCCAAAGTGCTGGGATTACAGGCGTGAACCACCATGCCCTGCTGGGACGCTCATTCTTACAGTAAATGCAGGTATACCTTGTGGACTGTTTATTCTAGTGATTGTCAATATGAACAAATAGAGCATACATTTTATAAAAGTTTACAAGTCACCTTCAAAAGTTATATTATTCTGCATCACTACAGCATCCAGGTGAGGTTGGTTGACCAGGGATTATTATCCTCATTATATAATTAAGAAACCCAAGACCCCAAGCGTTACTTATTTGAGGCCAGGGACAAGTGGTTGGGTCAGATCATCTCACTGCAAGACTGGTGCTCTTTTCTTTGCTGATTTTGCTTAGCTGCCATATGTCACCTCCCCAACCCCTGCCCAACCACACTCCTGACTCTACGTCCTTATGAGCATGTAAGGTATTTAAAACCCAATAGAATGGTATGTTCTATCAGCTTTTCTTTTATCAGTGTGATCTGATTAGCTGCCACTATGCAAAGCCCTGTGAACAGAGGTGCAAAAGAGTTAGAAAAAGATTGTTTTGAGAGTATTCTTCCCAGAGTTTTATTAGTTTTCTGAGTTGCACGTTTTGAGTTTTAACAAGAAGAAAAACAGTAAATGTTATTCAAAAACAAGAAAGAAGAAAAAATAGAAACACATTTTGTCCTGACAATGTTTAAGATCTAGTAAGGAGATAAACTTGATATACAAAAATAAGACAGAAATACCTAAAACTAAATATAAATTAGTACCGGATATATCATTATATAAGTTATGTACAGAATTGCCGAAGCAGTTTAAGCTCTGAGCCTGATGGGGTTAATCACTGAAGTCTTCCTGGAAGAGGTGAGTTTGTAAGCAAGTTTGAAAAGACAGAGATGCTAGACAGGTGTGGAGAGTTCCGGAAAAGGAATATGTGATTTATGCCCTGTCTGACACATTTACTTAGCAGAAGGTTCCATATTCCAGAGAGGAAATCCTCTCTTCCTGACTCTTGGTCTGCTGTTTTAGCAGCAAAGCAGGGAAAGGTATTAAGACTATTACTTCCACCTAAGTTATACCTGGTATTAATACAAATAGGACTTTTATTCCCCTCTCAAACCATTGGCGGAGTTCTAAGGCAACCTGAGTCCTCTGCTGAACTGAGTCAGAAAAGATCCACCTGGTTTTCACCTGTGTACATTTCCTTACCCTTAGGATTCCAGACCACACCTCTTTCTTATTGGCTGCATTGGAGTTAGTGGCAAGACGAAGTGGGATGTGCTCGATGGGGTGGTTAGACGGCTGTTCAAAGTAAGTTTCAAGATGGCGGCTACAGCAAAATACCTAACACGGGCATCCGGGCCTGGGGAGGCAAAGAGAGGTTGATGTCTTGAGCTTGGCCATTTCTCAAACCTGTGCCCTTCCCTACATCTTTATGTTGCTGGAACTTGTTCCCTGGCCCTCAAGGGAATGGAAGGACGATGGTAAGTACAGACTGGTGATCGGCCAAATTCTTTCCATCTGCCCTTTGCAGTGGTGGGCCAGCTAGTGAGTATGATTTGAGCAACTCTTTGATCCTCTCACAGTGAATTGCTAATGTCCAACTCTCTTTTCACCTTAGAATTGTGTCTTAGGACATATGTTTTGGAGTATGTAATCTCCAGAGCCAGGGCTTAGACAGCAGATTTCTAGCCTTCATTTTGGGGGATTTGATCTGATTTGCCTGGTATGCTGTGCCACCACTTCAGAGTCTTTCATTTGTTTTACAAGTGACATTAATGTCTGATCGATGGCCAGGCTCAAGGATGTTGCCATACTTATTTCTCTATTCTTTTTAATCACATCATTAGATTGGGTGTTTGCCACAGGATAAATAACTAATGAGTACCAAGGTGAACCTTGAAACACATGGTGATTTGAAGGAAGCTTTTGGTACATTTTTTCTATTGTCCTGAAGTAAGTCAACAATTATAAGTGCTCATTAATCATATTCCCTGAGTAGTAATAATAGCCCACGTATTTTGTGCTAGAGACTATGCCAAGCCCCTTATATTACCCCATTTAAAGGTGAAGAAAGTGAGGGTCAGGTTGGGCTGTTCAAGGTCATGGATCTAGAATTAGACCACGTTGGTCTAGTTTAGTTGGTCTGACTTCAACTCCTAACTTAACTATTACGTTGGTGCAAAAGTGATTGCACCAACATAGTTACTTTTGCAACAACCTAATAGTACACTGTAGTTTCTTTCTAATAGCTAGATCCAAGTAGGCTCATACAGAGAAAATTCTGTTTTTTGACTGGAGATTGTTCCCCATCCTGGTAAGCCAGCCTCTAGAAATGAGACCAGAGAAGACGTATGAATGGCTTAGGATGGACCGATTCTCCTACCTAGGCCAAAAACATATCTCTGGTGATGGGCAGTTGGGACATCCTTGGATTAGAATACCAGTTTGGGCTGAAAAGAGGCACATTGGCATCATAGTAAGTGAGGAAATGAGACCATGTAAGGCCTATTACTAGGATTCCACCGAAGTCGTCGTGCAGTCACCTCCTAGTACATGGACCTTAGTTCTACATTTACTAACCTAAAACCTTTTGTTCACTCAACTAAGAGGGAACACTTTCCAAATTAAACACACATTTTCCTTCTCAAAGATCTAGAGCTGATTTTTGCGAGCAGCCTGCATTTTAATCTCTTTGTATGATCTTTGAGCCAAAAGAAGGGAATGGAAGAGAGATTTCCTGTCAAAATTACTTTTTCGTGAATTTTCCAGCACCATTCACAGGCCCTGATGTCTTCAAGATTTCAGCCGAACTTAGGAAAAGCAGCCTGGCTTTTCCGTGCTTGGTTCATCCAGACTAAACGTTCACAACCTTGTTAGGGTTTTTTTTTTTTCCACTCCTAACCAAATAAATCTGTATTTTAAGAGGCCTGTGGTACTTGGGCATTATCCCCTTAGAAAGTCAGTTCTTCTCCCCCTCATCCCACAGCTCAATTTCAACTCAGACATCTGAGAAAGAAGAGAAGATGATCATAAATCACCCAATGAAAACATGAGTCATGGGCAGATTTTAGCCACATCTTTGATGGAGTCTTTATTTTTTATTTTTTCCAGGAATACATCATTCATGTCGACCCAGTGAGTCAGCTAGGGCTGAATTCAGACAGTGTTCTTGGCTACAGCATTGGAGAAATCAAGCGCAGCAACACTTCCGAAACACCGGAGCTGCTTCCTTGTGGCTATCTGGTTGGAGAGAACACAACCATCTCAGTGACTGTGAAAGGTAATTGAGCGGGTTGCAGAGGTCGGAGCTTTCAGGAATTACAGTTTTCATTTTGTGACTTGGCAGAGTCACTTGTGGCCACAGTTTTGTTTGTGCATATGTTTGTGGGCTGCTTTTCTCCCTTCCAACAGTTACTCTACACAAGTTGAACCATCTTTTGCTTTTTCAACCACCTTAGGAAACAAAATCATTTTAGTTTATTGCTGCAATTATCTAACAAAAGATCCCATTAGCCTTATGACTCTGAGATGATGGAATCTTAATAACCCTGTTGCAACAGGGCTTTACCAATACTGATGAATTACTCTTGCCAGCAAGCTTTGGATGCAATCCCATTCTACAGATGGGAAAACCACGACTTGCTATAGGCTGCAGGAGTCACTCTGAGCATCCTGATGAAACTGCTAAAGCTTGTGCCCACGCATGGTGCTGCTAGAGCTTCTGGTTTCTCATTACCTAGCGATATTAAGCCCCAGGCCAGTGCATTCCTTAGAACTCTAGGCCCACAAAGTTCACTCAGGAAAAAAAAGCTTCACTGCCAAGCAATTCTGGGAAACTACATGGTTATCCCCATTTGTGTTTGGGGGACAGAAGTGCACTGGTACATCAAAGGCTCTGTCATTCAGTGTCCTAACTCCTGCTGTTAAAAAGGCTGTTTAGGCTGGACACGGTGGCTCACGTCTGTAATCCCAGCACTTTGGGAGGCCGAGGTGGGCGGATCACCTGAGGTTGGGAGTTCGAGACCAGCCTGACCAACATGAAGAAACCCTGTCTACTAAAAATACAAAAAATTGCCCAGGCATGGTGGCACATATCTATAATCCCAGCTACCAGAGGGGCCGAGGCAGGAGAATCCCTTGAACCTGGGAGGCAGAGGTTGCGGTGAGCCGAAATCGTGCCATTGCACTCCAGCCTGGGCAACAGGAGTGAAACTCCATCTCAAAAAAAAAAAAAAGAAGACTTTAGTCCAATCTGTCCCAAATTTATTTGATTGTAAAACCGCATCATTTCCTATGTGTTATGGATCACCTGAATATAGACTTTCATAAATACCGTACTAGGCTCATTCTTTGTGTTGTCCCATTTCTTTCTTCCCTGAAAGGCCCTCTTCTTGACTGCAGTTTTGCAGTTGTTTGATGCCAGATGTATTTCTTGGTTGGTAGAGTTTCCAGAAGCACCCCACCATTTTCCATCAGCAGGAATTAAGATCTTGCTCTGCAGGTGGCAATTGGTACATACTGCTTGAACCTCACACAGCCTTCTCCTGCTGGCAAGTGAAATGCCACAATTGTGCCCTTGGGCTGTAAGTGACAGAAACAGACTCAAAAGTAGCTATGGGTAAAAAGGAAATGTATGGGCTCATGGCCCTGGGCAATCCAGGAGCATACCTCAAGCACAGCTGGATCCAGGTGCTCAGACAGTGAATCAGGACAAGGCCTGCCTCAGCGTTGCCGGTCACGGCTGTGCTTATTTATTGAATTCTTTGCACGTGGTTGATGAAAGGGCCCCTGGTAGCCCAATTCCTTCTTCTAGCTTAGGAACCTGAAGGAAAGAGGGATTTTGGGGAAAATGTAACAGATAATTCCTAGGGATGACTCTGGCCCACTATAAGTCAAATGCCTGTCACTGAATTGGTCATTGTGACTAGGGAGAGGATTTGTCCGAGCCTGCTCACAAGCCTATCCCTTTGGGTGGATGGAGGAGCTGGATTGGTTCCATTTGAACCACCAGGAATGAGCTCCCCATGGGAAAGAAGAGTTCTGCCATGAGGGGAAGCAGGAAGGAGTACCAGACACACTGGAACGATCGTCCTCAACAAGAACCCTTTCAGGAGAGCCTTTTATGTCCTGGGTTCAAATTGCATTTCATCCCTCCTGTCAAGTGTGCCTTGTTCACTTGCTGGTTTTACAGGTGAGCATTACAAAGGACTGAGGGGTAAAAGGAATGGCCTATTGCTGAGACCAGGCCAAGCCTCTCTAGAAAGTAACAAGACTACCTGCCTCTAGTGGAGCGTGCCACCCCTCTGCAGACCCTCATCCGTTGCTGCTGTCAACACATCAAGTTTCAGCACCTCAAGGGATCAGCTCGGTTTATTTTTCAGTGATACCTGACTCTTCTCTTTCCTAGAGTACTTAAAACTTATGACTTCAAGGCACTAAAAACCACTCAAAGATTTGAGCTGAAAGAGTTGTCTGAGCTGCAGTGATTCACTTCAGTGGTACCAGGGGAAGGGGGTTCGACTTTGCATTTCCTAAAGTGAGCTCATTGGCAAAATAGTCACTCCCTGTGGGGTTTATGGCAGAAGACTGAACTAGAGCAGTATATATATACAGGGAGGGTGTTCTAGTGGTTTTTTTCCTGTGTTTATTAATATTAAATTTAGAGACCCTACACCCCATACTTTGCATTGAGGTTTGAGCAAGTGTACGCTACATCAAGCTCAGTAGCAGGAAAATGTTAGGCTTGTCCCTAGCAGATAAGGTATCTGGGGGCCTTTGTCATGTTCATTCTGGAAGAGTCACTGCATTTAGGGGTTACGTGATTTGGGGAAGACTGGAAACAAACATATAGATGCTTTGGGGGTATCTGCTAGCAGTGACTGAGTATGTAGAAGGAATTTGCTATTACAAAATAGTAAATACTCTTCAGTTTACTTTTCATTAATTCTGCTGGTTTCTTGAGAGTAGCTTTTAAACAATGACCTGAGGTTCTGGACAGCCAACCTTGGATGGATCTTCTCTTAGAGACAGTATCCAAAAGATGCCTCTTGTGAAGCCAACCACCTTGATTGATGACGTTGTCCCAGATAGGAAAGGGAAAGGATAAGTTTCCACTTGATGTTGTTGAGGACCAAGAGTCCCAGCTAACAACATTTCAGGCTTTCAGGCTAGGTCTGCCAGTATTCACATTCCAGAATCAAATGATCCCGCCTTGCATTCTTCTTCCTTTTAAAGATAAAAGTACTGTTGCCTTCATGGCACGTCTTAGTGTGGATAGCAGTGGTACCTGGCATGTGGGAGGGAGCAGGGTGAAGAGGCAACCTCAGGGTTGTGATAGACAGGACTCAGGTTTGGTTTGGGCAGATGCCATAGGTATAGTATACATAGCATATGTATAGTAAATATATATATATGTGTATATATATGTGTGCGTGTGTGTGTATAGTAGAGGTGTGCATGTGTGTGTGTAGTAAGTATAGTAAATCCAGACAGGCAAATAGAGCCCAGAGCATTATGAATTCTGCAGAGGACAGATGGGGACTGAGAGCCCAAATGTTCAAGGTGAGTTTGAGTCTAGGAAGTTAGCCAAGACAGGAGACAGAAGCACGTGGCATTGATGAACAGGGAGGTGACTTCCTAGAGCAGCAGCACTTTGCTGTCAGCTTCCAGTGTCCCTGGGTGTGCAGGAATCTCAGGTGAGTAGACTGCGAGGAAAGGAATAACCTCAGGTCTTGGCAGTCCCAGTTAGGCAAGCACAGAGAGCCACCTTTTCTACAGGACTTCAGACGCTTCCTGTCTCTCCCAAATGCAGGGCTCGCAGAAAACAGCCTGGACTCACTGGTGTTTGAGTCCTTGATTCCCAAGCCCATCCTGCAGCGCTACGTCTCCCTCCTGATAGAGCACCGTCGGATCATTCTTTCTGGCCCCAGCGGCACTGGGAAAACCTACCTGGCCAACCGGCTGTCTGAGTATATGGTGCTTCGAGAGGGACGGGAGTTGACAGACGGGGTTATTGCCACTTTTAACGTGGACCATAAGTCCAGCAAGGTGAGGAGGTCATTCTGAATCTGCTGTGTTTTTTGACCCTTTTGAAACCGATGATATCATCAGGCTAGTGCCAGATAGGAAAACATCTTTTCCTATCAGCTCTCCTTGGGTGGTTTTAGAAAGCCCAGTGAAGGAGATCCAGAGGGCACTAGCAGAAAGGAAGGCTCCACTCCGATCATCCCAGTAGGAAGTTCCACCTGTGGTTAAGCCGATCGAGCTCATTTATGATGCTCAGTCCTGGTAGTTCTTTAATGTTATGCAAGATACATCTGTTGCAGTTTACCAAGAAGTTATCATGTGTGTACTGGGTGTTACTGATTTTCCAAAATAAAATATTTTTGGAACAATAATGACAACACCATTAACAAAAATAACAATAATAAAAACAATAGAAACCCACATTTATGGACTGCTTGCCCCATCGGCAGCAAACACCTTCTCACAGCAATACCTTCAAGGGAGTAGTTGTCACCATCCCCATTTTGCAGAGAAGGAAACAGAGGCTTAAAGTAGACTGGTCCTGTGCCTAAGACCACTCAGATTGTACTAAGTGGTAGAACTGAAGCTCGAGTCAAAGTCTTGGACTCTAGAGCCCTGTGGCCAGCATATAGTTTGGATCCTGCTTCACAGTGAGCAATGGAAACCAGTTTGAATGGAGCCCAGCTGAGAGTTGGAAAGTGCTTTCTCAGACCTGTTCATTCATGCATTAGTGAGCACTGATGGATAATTGACTCTAGCTGGCCCTGTGCAGAGGGGCCTGAGGATCAAAGGTGGATTGGAAATGACTCCTTGGCCTTAAGGATCACCTTGTATGCTTGAAGACACAGGTTCCCAGACCTCTCTTGATGATCTGTTTCACTAGGTTGTTTGAGGCTGGGCATCTGCACCATCTACAAGCTCCCCAAGTAACTTGATGTAGGTGCAGGACAAGAGAGACATACCCAGAGCCCTTCTGTTGAGAGCCTTTGTGTGAGTTAGGGAACTTCTCCTGGGACCAGTAAGTGAGGGCTCTGCAGGCATGAGGAGATCATGGTGAAGAGGGACTAAAAGAACTAGTCACTTTAAAAGGTGGGCTTTTTCTACTGCTAACAAGTCACATTTTGACTTAAAATGGAGGCCCAGGGTGGGTGGGTGTTGGTAGAAGAGGGAGAAGATGTTAGCCCCTGAGCAAGCGGGCTCGCATCTAAGACAGGCCAGTGTGGTGAAGATACTGACTGGAGCAGGAACCCAGGTCTGACCCATGCCCACTGCTTACCCACTGTGCACTCTCAGGCCAGGCACCTGATCATACCATGCCTCAGCTTCTCCATCTGTAAAATGGAGGTAATCATACTACTCACCTTCTAAGTTACTGTGGGACTACAGAAGTTCCTGTGTGTAAGGCTCTTAAAGCCCTGCCTGGCTCTAAGTGATGCCAGCTATCATTATGATGACAGTAATGGCAGGCAGCCATGCTAGGTTCTCTGCCAGCTCCTTACCTTGCCATTTCAGCCTTTTCCACAGATGCACCATTATTCTTCCTCTTCCATTTTGGACATGCATCCCTTACCCCAGGCATGCAGGGCTGTGTTCTAGTCCCTGCTGAGCCAATGCCCCACCCATTCTCCAAGGTTAAATCCAAAGCCTGCCCTTTCAGCAGGATTTCCCCAAGCCCGGTGCATGTAGACTCGTCTCCCCTGTGCTGTGTGTTGTGTCTGCCACAGCACTAGTCAGCATGACTTAAGTGTGTGTCTGGCTCCTCTGCTGCTCTGATGTGTAGAGGGCTTCTGTGTATGTAGCTCTCAGGCCACGTACATACAGAGCACAGTGCTGTGCTTTTACCCCAGGCTCAAGGTTTTCAGTCACCAGGTGAATACTGACTGGAAGGCAGGACCCAGTCCTAACTCATCCCATGCCCACTCTGCATCCCCTGAGCACCAAGCCAATGCCCTGTAATAGGCAGGCACCCACAATGTGTTCACAGCACAGCATCATGAAGGGCTTTCCCACCTCCACTGGCCTGGGTGAGGCAAAGACCCTGAGCAGTGTGTCTTCACTGAGTACATTCACCAACTTGTTCTCCTTCGGCCTTCCTGGCCACCATAGGAATTGCGCCAGTACCTGTCCAACCTTGCTGATCAGTGCAACAGTGAGAACAATGCTGTGGACATGCCCCTCGTCATCATCCTGGACAACCTACACCACGTGAGCTCTCTGGGCGAGATCTTCAACGGGCTGCTCAACTGCAAGTACCACAAATGGTAAAGGCTGGTTCTGGACCTCATAGCCCCCAGGAGAGAGTGCTGCCACCTTATGGGGCACTGTGTACACAGGCGGCCCAGGGCCAGTGTGGGAGTGAAGCCGTGCACACACGTAGGGTTGGGAGGGGGAGGCGGCTAGCTGTCCACTGGCCTGGAAGCACAGGGCCACGGGCCTCTGTGACCACCTTGTTCTCTAGCTTGACTTGAACTCACAGCTGTCTTTTCCTTTATTTACCCACAGCCCTTACATAATTGGCACAATGAACCAGGCTACCTCTTCGACTCCCAACCTGCAGCTTCACCATAACTTCAGGTCAGTTTTCCCTTCCCTTGTCCAGTTACTCTATGAAATCACAAAGAGGGAAGGCAAGAAGGGGCGAGTAGAGACGCCTGCGTTGAGTATGCGTTGTACGCTAGGTATTGTTAAGCATTTTTCTCAGCTTAATCCATTTAATTTTAACTTCAGCCTCAAGTAATTACATTTACCACTCTCCGTTTACAAATGGGGAAACTGAGACCCAGAGACTTAAGTGACTTGGGTGAGGTCACACACTGGTCAGTGGCAGAGTGGAACTTGCACTCAAGTCTCTGCCTCTGAGTCCTGCTGTCACAGGGTCAAAGGGGCAGCTCTGGAAGGGACTGCAGGTGACCCTGCTGCCCTCTTGTTACCAGTGACGTCTCTCTGTCCCAAGTGAACATGAGCAATGGCAGCTTTTACCTAAAATGTCTCCACCTAACTGGGCCTGTGGGCCCTCGAGTCCCAGCTACTATGACTCCCTGCCAGCTTGTCGTCCCTGCCTCGCTGCCACAGCACCATGCTGGTGCTCTCTCATGGCCAGGGTGTGGGAGGGACTGTTCTCCTCGGTTGTGCTAGGTTGTACTGCTGCCTGATTGACATCGCCAAACACCCCTTGCCCCATGTAATGAATCTCAGTTGACTTCACCTCTCCTGCCTGGGTCCTTAGAGGTGGATGTGAAGCTGTCTCCTGGGCTGGGACCCCCGGCTTATTTCCACTGGCCATTCTGCGGGCATCTCTGAGGGAGAAATATTGAAAGTGGGTCTGAATGTAATTACCAGAGAAATGTTGACTCCTCCAGCACACTGAGAGCATGGCTCACCCTGCATTTAGGCTGCCCTGGTCTTGTTCATGCTTTCTCCTAACTATCCCTCAAGTCCATCGTCCTCCTCTTCCCCCCATCACTGCCCCATCATCACCCAGCACACCATTGCCATCACCTAGTCAGTACGTCTGCTTGCAGCCTCCCCTCTGCACCCTGTAGCCAATCCTCTGCACTGTGGCAGCCAGACCAGAGTGAACATTCTGGAGTGCACATCTGACCATAGAACTCTCATGCTTAAAGTCCTTTAGTAGCTCCAGCTCCCTATGGCCTGCAGAATGAAATCCAGACTCTGTGGGTTGGCAGGTCAAGTCTGAACTTCAGTCACACTAAACTTCTGGTAGTTTCTCCAAACACCCATGCCTTTGCGAAGGCTGCAGCATCACCCCACTCCTGACCCTAACACCTGCTCCTGCCTTTCCTTATGTTGCTGCCCATTAACTGTCCAGTCTCAGCCCAGATATCCCCTCCTCTCAGGAGCCTTCCCTGATTCCCTTAGGCTTCATCATATTTCATTTCTCTCTTTGCCTGTCTGCCTCCTCCACCAAACTGTGAGCTCCTGGGGACCAGGACTGTGTCTTAGTCATAGTGATAGTTCCATAGTGTAGCACAGGGCTTGACACCAAGCACAAGAGGCAGTTTATCTCAGTGGTTACAGCCTAGCTGCTGGAGCCAGGCTTCCTGGTTCCCATCTTAGCTCTTCAATTAACTAGCTGTTTGATCCTGGAAAAGTTACATGACCTGCCTGTTCCTTAGCATTTCTGTCTGTAAAATGGAGGTGGTGAGAATATCTATGTTAGAGGGTTGCTATGAGGAACTGTGAGTTAATACATAGTTACAATGTTTAGAACTGTTCGGTGCATGGCTAATCCAATTTGTTGCATTAGCATATATACCTTCTGTTTCTAACATGCTTTGGTTCCTGAGGTCAGCCATCATTTGGATCACTATCATCTTGAAAAATGTTTCTGAATTCCTCCAGATGGGTGCTTTGTGCCAACCACACGGAGCCTGTGAAGGGTTTCCTTGGCCGGTTCCTGAGGAGGAAGCTCATGGAAACAGAGATCAGTGGGCGGGCGCGCAATATGGAGCTGGTAAAAATCATCGACTGGATTCCCAAGGTCTGGCATCACCTCAACCGCTTCCTGGAGGCTCACAGTTCCTCGGACGTCACCATCGGTGGGTGGGAGACTGGGGTGAGGGGGCGGGCTGGCATCCTCAGGTGCCCATCCTCTGGGCCCTGGCCAGGACAGCACTTTGTAAGCACAGTCAGCAGAAGCTGGACTGTCCATAAAGATAGAAAGGGGCAGAGGGACAGTCACAGACCAGGCAGACCCCAGATTGCTAGTGGTCTGCAGAAGAGAGATGTGCCCATCCTGGCCCGATATAGAAACTGCTAGCTCACTAAAGAGCTCCCACCTCAAGGTTCCCCCGAGCTGAAGCTACCCTCAGGATTGGCTTTGCTTGAAAAATGAAGTTTTACCAGCATTTCTGAAAGCTGGACATTTAGAACAGAGAAAAAAAGATCACTAACCATCCCACCATCTTGACGTAATTTTCATTATTTGAGCTAATATTTCTGTCCTTGTTCTTATATATATATATTTACGCTTTATTTAGTGGCAATCATAGCACACATATAACACGTTCCTTTTGGCCGGGCATGGTGGCTCCTGCCTGTAACCTCAGTACTTTGTGAGGCCAAGGCAGATGGATCATCTCAGGTTAAGAGTTCGAGACCAGCCTGGCCAACGTGATGAAACTGCATCTCTACTCTAAAAATAAAAAAAAATTAGCTGGGTGTGGTGGCATGCACCTGTAATCCCAGCTACTCAAGAGGCTGAGGCAGGAGAATCGCGTGAACCCAGGAGGCAGAAGCTGCAGTGAGCCGAGATCGCGCCATTGCATTCCAGTCTGGGGAACAGAGCCAGACTCCAAAAAAAAAAATCCTTTTTCATTTAGCACTATCTCGTGAGCATTCTCTGTTGCTACTCAGTTGTTGTTTTTTTGTTTTTGTTTTTTGAGACAGAGTTTCGCTCTTGTTGCTCAGGCTGGAGTGCAATGGCGTCATCTCGGCTCACAGCAACCTCCGCCTCCCAGGTCCAAGTGATTCACCTGCCTCAGCCTCCTGAGTAGCTGGGATTACAGGTGCCCGCCACCACACCCGGCTAATTTTTTTGTGTTTTTTAGTAGAGAAGGGGTTTCTTCATGTTGGCTAGGCTGATCTCGAACTTCTGACCTCAGGTGATCCACCAGCCTCGGCCTCCCAAAGTGCTGGGATTACAGGCATGAGCCACCACCCCCAGCCAATTACTCAGTTTTAAAAATTATTTTTAAAGGCTACAAAATGATTAAATGCAGATGTACCCTCATTTGCTTAACTGTTTCTGTTCTTTTAGACTTGTAGTCATGGGCTTCCATTTTTAAAAATCAAGATTAGTCATGCCACAGTGAGCATCTTCCCCATCAAGCCTTTCCTGGAGGAGGGAGACCCCCAGGTGGAATCAGGGATCAGAGTGTCCTTCTGTGTGCCCACCATCCAGGGCTAGTATATCTGTGTCCAGGCCTCAGCGCTGCCATCAGAACGTGCAGGGTCTCTCCTGTGAAGGGTGCTCAGACCGTGGCTTCACCTGATGCCCCATCACCCACGCCCATTTGAGTGCTAATGTATCTTCACTGTGGTCTCCAGGCCCCCGGCTCTTCCTGTCATGCCCCATCGATGTGGACGGCTCGAGAGTGTGGTTCACCGACTTGTGGAACTACTCCATTATCCCCTATCTCCTGGAAGCCGTCAGAGAAGGACTCCAGGTGAGAAGACACCCCTGCTGGCTTCCTCGAAGCTGAGGGGGACTGTTCTGGTGACCAGATGAGTTGTCTTTATCTCCTCCTCCAGGAATCTGACTGACATGGGGTGACAACCCCTCGCCTGGGAAGTCATCAGTCTAGCACAGTGTAAGGACACCTGGCTGCAAGTCCTGGCTCTGCCACCCATTAGCCCTGTGACCCCAGGCCAGCTGGTTAGCCTGTCTGTGCCTCAGAGCCCTCACTGATATTCTGCCACCAAGAGTTTGTTGCAAGGATGAAACAAAAGTGCTCAGCATCGTGAGAGCATGAGAAGTAGAACCATACACATGTGTAGTACTTCACAGTTTGCAAAATGTTCTCCTCTCTGCCTTTTGGGTTAAGCCTTGGATTAGTCGTGGAACTTGGACAGAAATTTGGTTTTTTACTCCATTTTTAAGAGAAAAAAATGAGGCTCAAAGAGAATAAATGATGTGCTTAAGGTTACAAAAGGGAAACTTGAAAGGTCTGTGATTTGAATCCATGCCTTCTGGGTCAAATTCCAGGTTCTTAGCCCTGAGGCTGGTGGCACTCTTTCCCTGACGTCAGCACCCCTACCCTCTTAGGGGCCCATAAGGCTGCCAGTTCCTCCTGCCTGGCAGCAGTTGGAAAGCATAAATTCTTTTTTTTTTTTTTTTTTTAGACAGTCTTGTTCTGTCACTCAGACTGGAGTACAGCGGCACAATCTCAGCTTACTGCAACCTCCACCTCCTGGGTTCAAGCAGTTCTCATACCTCAGCCTCCCAAGTAGCTGGGATTATAGGCATGTGCTACCAGCCCGGAAAGCACAAATTCTTACTTCTCACTTAACCCAGGGTTTAAATGGAAGCTTACCATTAATTTGGAACTCGGGATAGTTTTATTGTTGAGCCTGGAGGCAGCTCAACAAGGCTGCCTAAGAAGTTCTGTAGGCTTTTAACACTCACAGTGCATAATTAGCAGACATCACGTGTGGCTGAGTAATCCAGAAACCAGTTTGGTAGCCAGGTTTCCAAGAGCTTCTTTGTTTCCTTGGTACTGGACAATGGGAGACACAAGATGCTATCGCAGGCCTGTGGAGGGCTCAGGGACCGGTGTGCACCCACAGGCACGTGTGACAAATGCAATTTAATGGCTGCAGTCAGTGTTTGTCATTTCTCTATATTGGGCTAAACTGAGAAATATTCAACTGTTTTCTGTCTATGATTAATAGCAGCAATGATGGTCTTCAGAGGCCTTCAGGACAAAGGGAGCTTGAAAAGGAAAATATTTTGCCTCTTGTGATGCATTTCATTAAACTGGAGCATACGCGTTACAAATTCAAGTCAGCATATTTAATGCAAGTGTATTGTGAAAGCAGGAAAAAAGCAAGAAATTAGGCAACCTTTGGCCAGCCCCAAATCATTAGTTAACAGTGCTCTGTCAACTGTTGCTTTCATACAAGAAGGTATGAGTGACTTTAGATCTTTGCAGTGCAATCTCCCTAGGTAGGTAAAGTCACTGGCCTGGATTAAATTGACCACAATTTGGTCCTTAATCAAATGGTTTTGTTGGTACCACAGACCCAAACAACCACCCAGTCATTCCTATTTTGGGGCCAGTAAAAGCATCTCCTACCTGCTGGATTCTTGCAGTCTGTCTCATTTCAGAAGCCTCTCTCCTCTGTTCTCATTGGTGGCTTCCAGGGAGTGTGATATGCCCAGCACCTCTGGGAAACCCAAGCTGCTTAAGAAAAGCAAAGAGAATTGCAGGCGGATGAGGTGGACTGTTTGCCCCTGATTCCACCTCACCTTCTCCCATTTGCTTCATCTTTGCTCTCAATATTGTCTTCTGGTATAGGAAGGGGAGTGAACCTCAGAGTCACTGGGAGGAACTCATGGGCTCTGCTGAATAAAGGCCTCCTCTGCCCTGGGAGGCATTAACCCGGAAGTAGGGAGCCTTTCTGTGCTCCAGCCTTGAGCTGCACTTGAGCAAGCCCCTCACTGGTTACCAGTGGATGGCGGTGCCAAGGCCCTGCTCCTTTGGACCGGAACCTAAAAGAAGGCTCTCTGGGCATGGCTGGAAAGGAACTCCCCTTCCCACCTAGGAGAGGTTGCTGATTTAGCTGATCATAGAGGAGCATTAGGTGTCCTTCCCAGCATGAGAAAGTGAGGCCCCAGCAATCTGGGGCAGGAAGCAGAGACGTGCTCCAATCTCAAGACTCACCAGTTCAGTGTGAGGCAGGAAAAGTCATCACTGCTTTGTGCTTTGAGGTCATTTGAAGGTTAGTCTTTCAAGAGTACACAGCTGCGAAGGGAGGCGGCCAGAGTTTGCATCCCACTAAGTGGCTCAAAAGTGAGTCACTATGCCCCAAACCTGTGACCTCGCCATCCCGATGAACCCAGGAGACCGTATAGACTCTGCGGATTCCTGGGGAAGCTTGCTGTGTTCTTCATGCCTCTGGTTTTGAAGGAACATTTGGTGATGTTTTTTGAGGGCCTGCTACTTGCCAGGCACTATTAGGGGCCTGACGTGCATGATCTCATTTAGTTCTGACAGCCCGGTGAGTCTCTTACAGATGAGGAAACCGAGGCTCACGGACGTTCTTGCCCCTTACCAAGTCCCCTCAGCAGGGTAAGATGGAGTGAGCATTGGTGCCCAGGACTAGTTGGCCCCTGGCTACTTCTGTTATTTTCAGCTATCCTGAGGACCCCCATCACTCCACTGAAAAGCCTCAGGTGGCTTGGGAAACCAAATACTGAATTTTATAGAGTAGAGTTCCCCTTATTATTTCATTTGACAAAAGGATTCCTTTATTTTTAAAAAATTAAAATTCCATACTCTCCTTTGTGTTACTTTGAGTACACGCCTACTCTAGGGTCACCTGCCCCTCACCTAACCCGGTTAAGTGGCCATGAAGTGAGCATGTTGCAGTTCCGAGTGAGTCATCCCTTGGCCCAGGTTCTAGTCTGAGAAGAGGTGGAGTCCCTCGAATGGGTTCTGACAGGGCTGCCGTGCACCAGGAGCTGGGATGCAGGGCCGCCCATGGTAGTATGGATTTGGTGGGAACATAAGGAGACCTGCTGTCTTCAGGGGATGAGGATGGCTTCCAGGCAGCCCCTCCCACAGGTACACCCATGCCGGGAGGATAAATGATATCGCCCTCTAGTGAACATAAGGTAGCACTGCAAGGGTGTGTATGTGCAGATGCACTTGTGGAACTCCTTGGAGGAGCTTCCTGAATGTGCAGCTGATGCATTCTTCTGTGACGTGCACACGCTCCCAGGAGCCCCCTGCATCCCTCAGTCAGAAGGCTCACAGTGGCCCAGGTTTTAGTTTTCAATGTCTCAGCTCCCTGTTGTCCTGCTCCCATTTTTCCTGACCCAGTAGGGATGCCAGGTTTCTTCCCCTGCCTTAGGGAAAGTGAATGTCCTCCCCTCTGTGTCTGTCTGTCCAACTGTCTCTGCTGCTACCCTCAGGGCCTGCAGTGGAGCTGAGGCGCTTTATGATGTTTCCATTGCTTGCCGTGGTTCTTACCCAGCCATTCATCACCCAGACTTGAACATGTCCAGTGACAAGTGAGGAGGCTTGTAAAAATATTTTCTGTTCTTGCAGATGATGTTAGCGTATACCTAATGTGCATTTGTCTGATGACTCAGTCCTCAGCCCTGCTTCCCTTTGGAGCTGTCATTGGAAACACTTGCCAAAGTGTCTAAAGTCTACAGGGTAACTCAAAAGATCTCTCTGTGCCTAGGGCAGGCCTGGTTCCTGCAGGGAACAGGAACAGTGCAGGGTGAGTGCGGGGCCATTTATCAGATTATCCAGCCTGCTCTGAAACCCCAGACAGGTCTCCTGTCTCTTGGCCTTGGGTTCTCCATCTATAAATTGACAAGTTTGGACTAGAAAAGTGTTTTTTTAGGCTGGTTTCTAAGAAGCCCCCAATATACTCAGTTGAGGACCAGAGATGAAGAGCAAATGTTTGAAAACCACGGTGCCAGGTAATCTCTGAGGACAGGTTCAGCTCCAGGAGTTCTAGCCTCTGTGATTCTGCAGCCCTGAGCATGTCCTCATCCAGGCTGTAGGGTGGAGACAGAAGCAGTAGCCGTCACAGAAGCAGTAGCTGTGAGGGTTTGGTTCAGCCTCATGTGAGGTCTGGCTTGAGAAATGCAGCCCAGTTTCCACAGGGAAAGACCTCAGAGGGAGAAACTTCTCAAAACTGCATTAATGGTTCTAGTCTGGAGCAGCCTTCTTCTGCTCCAAATATCCTACTTTTGTGTTCTCTTCTGCCCTGAGACACATGCCCATGTACACACAAATGCATGCCCCTCACACGATTCCTTCCTGCTCACGCAATAATTGCCTTTCAAATGCCAGAGTGAGTTCCTAGGCCTGAGACTCACTCCTGCCCCAGGTTAAGGAAGACTTAGCAACAGACTGGGCCAGAACATGGGACGGGAGGAGTGCTGGTGTCTGGGAAGGCAATGAGTCATAGGAGGCTGCGTGACTTAAGCAGAGGGGGTGATATCCACAAATGCAGAGAGATGGGCCTGTCTGAGAAGGGGCAGGGTGGGCAGCTTCCCTGACAGAAATCATACCTAGAGGTCCCAGTTGGCACAGACGGTCAAGGGAGCATGGGCACCACTGGCGGGGACAATGAGCCCAGCAGGCTGACACACTGATATCTGGCCAACAGCCTGCTCCGCGTCTCCCTGCTCTGGGTCTGGCTGAGTCACGTGACTCTAACTGATAGAGTTGTTCCAGGTGGTGTCAGTCAGGAGGGGTGGAGAGGATAAAGGCCTGGCAAAGGAAGTTGAAGTTCTAGCTTCAAATCGGGCCCGCCCAACAACCTTTCTCAGTAGGCTCTGCTCTTTGGGCCTTGATTGGCCCATCTGGTAAATGAGGGGGTGGGGCTAGGTGGCCCCAGCTCCTTCCCCTTGGAAAGAAGTGGTTTTGTTGGTTCAGAGCCCAGCTTTGCACTGTTGTCAGCACCTTGCTCTCTGTACCCTCTCCTCTGCAGGATTCCCAGGAGGGCAGGGGGAGCAGACAGACAGCCAGCCATGGCCACCCTAGAGACACACTGCAGCCATGGTGGCCCACAGGACCCTTTAGTCTCTGTGCCTCAAGGCCCCCTGCAGAGTCCTCTTTGCAGAACTACAGGCGACGCTGCCCTGGCTGTGAGCATGTCCTGCCACATGGACCAAGTGGGCCAAACTAGTGGGCCGTGGAATTGAACACACTTAGTTTCCAGTTCTGGCTTCTCTCCTGCCTGGGCCTGTTTCCTCATCTGTAAATCACGGGCAGTAGTACTTCCTCTTGGAGTTGCCCGGTGGTTAAGCAAGGTATTTGTAAAGCATTTCTCACAGTACCTGGCGCACAGTCAGCTGCAAGATGTGGTGGTGTTAAAGGAGAAAGATATAAAGCCTACACCTAGCTGTGTAATATGCAGAGTCTCACATCGGGAAGGGGTCCAGTCTATGTTTCTGTTCTTTAAGGAATGTGTGTATTTCTTGAAATTGCTAGTAATGGTCACTAAAATCATTTTACCATTAGATAATTGAGGATTAACAAAAGGAGCTTGGAGGCATGGTGTTGATCTTACTATAAAATTAAGTGATAATATAGTTTACTGTTTTAAGAGCCAATTAGCTATAATGGAATTTTGAGACACACATGACAAGGGAGAAGTCCTCATAATTTCACTGCCTATGTGCAGCCTCTTTTAGCAATTTGCTGCTTTGAAAAGGAGAAGTGCTTCTATATAGGGGCTGTGAGAGTCAGACCCATTTCAAGAAATGGGGTTTTATTGAGCCAGGACCAGCCCAGCACAGTGCCTCACACCTATAATCCCAGACCTTTGGAAGACCAAGGCACGAGGATTGCTTGAGCCCAGAAGTTTGAGACCAGTCTGGGCAACAGAGAGAGATCCCATCTCTTGAAAAAAAAAAATTGTTTTAAAAATTAGCCAGACATGGTGGCACGCAAGCTACTTGGGAGGCTGAGGCAGGAGGATCACTTGAGCCTGGGAGATTGAGGCCACAGGGAGAGTGATCATGCCACTGTACTCCAGCCTGAGCAACATTGCACAACCTTGTCTCAATACAAAATAAAAATAAATATTGAGCCAGGGCCATTGTGACCTCTGCCTGCAGTGTTGATGTCCAGCGCCCAAGGTATGTAGGCGGTATTCTTTGGGTAGATGCACCCAGTGGAGTACTAGAGCTGGCTCTTAAAAGCTGGTAGCGGCCGGGCGCGGTGGCTCAAGCCTGTAATCCCAGCACTTTGGGAGGCCGAGACGGGCGGATCACGAGGTCAGGAGATCCAGACCATCCTGGCTAACACGGTGAAACCCCGTCTCTACTAAAAAAATACAAAAAACTAGCCGGGCGAGGTGGCGGGCACCTGTAGTCCCAGCTACTTGGGAGGCTGAGGCAGGAGAATGGTGTAAACCCGGGAGGCGGAGCTTGCAGTGAGCTGAGATCTGGCCACTGCACTCCAGCCTGGGCGACAGAGCGAGACTCCTTCTCAAAAAAAAAAAAAAAAAAAAAGCTGGTAGCACCTCTTTCCAACTCCACATCCAGTGACATCGTGTCAGTGGTTTGAAATCAGTCATGGTGGGATTGTACCATGGAAGTCGGCAAATGCTTCAAATCAGGTCATTGTTTTTCCCCCAGAGCCAGTTTTCCCAATTGGATTACCAAGGCTCAGAGTTTAGGGTCACACGGTGAGTCAGTGGCAGAGCTGAAACATGAACCCAGATCGCCCTGACTCCAAAGCCTGTGCTCTAGACCACTGGGTCATGCTGCCTTCAGCCTTAGCACCTCGAGCCATCTGCGTCTTGGATGACTTCCTGAGGATGGAATTCTAGAAGTGGAATTACTCCATCAGGGAAGGCATGATGCTGGGTTTGGGGAGTTTTTCAGAAGACTCCAAGAGAGATCTCGGCCACGTCCAGATTGTTCCTTCTTTGCCTGTTTTCAGCTCTATGGAAGGCGTGCCCCCTGGGAGGATCCTGCCAAGTGGGTGATGGACACATATCCATGGGCAGCCAGCCCACAACAACATGAGTGGCCTCCCCTGCTGCAGTTACGGCCTGAGGATGTCGGCTTCGACGGCTACTCCATGCCTCGGGAGGGATCGACAAGCAAGCAGGTGCCCTCCAGTGATGCTGAAGGTGATCCGCTGGTGAGTCCTCAGCTGCCAGAACAGTTCAGCATTCATTGAGCACTTACTGTGTGTTGGGTATGATGCAGGGCCTCTGGAAATACAAAGGTGACTAAACCCAGCCTTGCTTTGGAAGGCTGGACTCAAATGACTGGGCCATTTGGAAAATGACCCCAAGATTAGGGCCATTTTTGCCAATATTTTCTTCCATGGTTTTTGTTTTTCCCTAAAGACTTTTCCTCTAAAATTGTTTTCTGGTTCTAGATAAAAGGTTAAGAATTGATTTTTCCCCTTAAATGTTCTTATACCTACTGTCTCTGTACAACTCTTTGCCCTCTGATTTGGGATGCCACCTCTATTACCTACTATCCTATTACTTTGATCTCTCCTACCAATAACAGAGCAGAGGAAGAGATTACTAAGGACCAGAAGCCCAAGGCAAATGATCAGGAGAGTAGACAGGGAGAGGTTTGAGGCAGGAGGGACTCACAGAGGGGAGGGGGCCTGACTATGAGTCCCATGGTCATTGAGATGACCTCAGTCTTTAACTGTTTAAGCTTCTTGTTTATTTGGCTGTTGCTAAAACAATATAAAGGCCCTTTAGGAAGCACCCGGGCTGGGGTAGCTCACACCTGTAGTCCAAGCACTTTGGGAGGCCGAGGCAGGCAGATCACGAAGTCGGGAGATCAAGACCATCCTGGCTAACACAGTGAAACCCTGTCTCTACTAAAAATTTAAAAAAATTAGCCAGGTGTGGTGGCGTTCACCTGTAGTCCCAGCTACTTGGGAGGCTGAGGCAGGAGAATGGCGTGAATCTGGGAGGTGAGCTTGCAGTGAGCCGAGATTGTGCCACTGTACTCCAGCCTGGGCGACAGAGTGAGACACTATCTCAACAACAGCAACAACAACAACAACGACAACAAAGCACCGGGCTGGGTGCAGTGGCTCATGCCTGTAGTCCCAGTGCTTTTGGTGACTGAGTTGGGTGGATTGCTTGAGCTCATGAGCTCGAAAACAGCCTGGGCAACGTAACAAAACCTCTTCTCTACAAAAAATACAAAAATTAACCGGGCATGGTGGCACACGCCTATAGTCCCAGCTACTCAGGAGACTGAGGTGGGAGGAGGGCTTGAGCCCGGGAGGCAGGGTTTGCAGTGAGCCAAGATTGTGCCACTGCACTCCAACCTGGTTGACAGAACCAGACCTTGTCTCAGACAAACAAACAAACAAACAAACAAACAAAAGAAACACCTGGACCAATCACCGTAGCATTTCTAATTAATTGTAGTACTCTACCAATATAAGACCCATGCAAAGTCATACTGCTAAATTAGACCTAACAAGTCAAAAGCCCAATAAAATACAGAGGAAGCAAATATACCAAAATGTCCTATGGTTAAAGGACTATTATCATGCCTTAAATTTAGGCCCAAGCTTTCTTGGCAGGCATAGCTAAAAGAAAACATAACAGAGAATATTATTTGTGTTACCTAAAAGAAAATATAAGAGATATAGCAGGATTAAAAGACAACTGATTTACTATTCTGTTCCTAGCAGCTAATTAAGTCCCTAGATGATGATGATGATGATAATAATAGGCAATTCAGGTTGTCTGCCATCCTGCTGTTTGGTGGGATGTAGCTGTAGTTCTGTTGAAGATTTTAGTGGGAACTGTATTTTTTAAGGATTTATTATTTGTATTGCCATGTACAACCTAGTTTGCAATATTTATAACAGTAGTCTTACAAAGGAAAGAGGCATACTTTAAACAGCCATTTGCAATGTTAACCATTGCCGAAAGCCAAGGTCACGGAGGTATTTTTGCGGAAGCAAACTCATGAGGTCTTAACTTACATAGAAAATAGAATTTAGTATATCTAGAGGAAAGAATGGCCAGCCTATCCCTAAACAATCTTTTCTGAGCCAGTAACATTTGTATCACTGGTTGGACACAGGAGGTATGTAGGAAAGACTCAGGATTCGTGGAAATCCAGAAACAGAATTCTCCTTCCAACCCCAGGCCCCCAGAAGTGAGCTGTACCAGTCCAGTCACTTCTATTATCAAGTTAGATGTTTGATATTTCTCCCAGTTCTGCTCTTTCTGCCCAGGGCCATGTGTCTCTATTATCATAGCTCTCTTATATGTTAATCCTTCTCACTCACGAGACTGAGACCTTCGTGAGAACAGGACTTATTTGTTTCTTCCAGAACATATACTGTGGACATATTGGGAGTGTTTAATGAGTGAATAAGTAATCCCAGTTGCTAAGGATTGTCCATTATACTTCAGCTCTGCCTCTTCCCTGGTTATGGCTGTGCAGATGGACACCAGATGGTGGTGCTTCTGCAGCCTGGCACATCTGGGTAGACTCTGCAAAGCATCCTGAGGGGCAGCTGGATTGTACGCCCAGCTGCACCACATCTTGGCGTTAGCTCAGGCCCCATATTCCTGACTTACTTGCTATATAAAATATACAATACATACACACAATTTACAGTTATAAATAAAAGTAGCTTTTATTCCCTCTCCCCACTCCCAAACAAGTGACCCGTAGAATGTAAACAAGGGCAGATTCAAGAACACTGTCGCTCAACTCTTTTCTTTAAGTTACATGGTGATGACAACAGATGACATTTATTAAGCACTTACTATATGCCAGGCCATCCCCTCTTCTAAGGGTTTAATACACATTATATCATTGTGTTGCCTACTTCAACCCTATGAGAAGTGTTGCCATTCTCCCCATTCCATAGATGACGAACTGGTGGCTCAGATACCTTAGGTAACTTGCCCAGAGATTCCTGAACCACAAGCGAAGGCTCTTTGCACTCGGACGCTTTGCTTGTAACTGGCACTTCCCCTCACCTCCCTGCCAAGGCTTCCACAGGAGCTGAAGCACAGTTGGCTCCAGTCTGACCTGGCCAGAGCAAGGAAAAGAGACAGGTTTGATGCCTGTCGAAGTGGGAGGGGGTCCGTGTGCTTCAGATGTTGGTGACGCTGATGCCAAGTGCCAGGAGCCGGGACACTCAGCCACACCTTCTTCCAGGCCGAGGGCTATGCCTGAAAGGTGTGCCCCTCCTAAATAAAAACTAAATACAATATGTATAGAGAGCATCATTTTGTTTTCAGTGCTCTACATATATGAACTGAATCCACTCCATAACATCATAGGGCAGGTACTATTATTATTCACATTTGACCAGTAAAGAAACAAGTATGAAGAGGTTAAGTAACATGTTCAAAGTCATGCAGCTAGTAATTGGTGAAGTTGGGATTTGAATCCTGGAAGCCTGGCCCAAAGTCCATGTTCTCGTCCACTGCCTCCACTGTGGGCTGTTATCCCAGGTGAGTCTGGAGGAGGTGGCATGACCTTCTAGGAGTCCAGGGTGGGCAGCCAACTAGACAGAAAGTAGCTCATGCTTCCCCGCTCTTCCCCTAGATGAACATGCTGATGAGGCTGCAGGAGGCAGCCAACTACTCCAGCCCCCAGAGCTATGACAGCGACTCCAACAGTAACAGCCATCACGATGACATCTTGGACTCCTCTTTGGAGTCCACTCTGTGACAGGGGCGCGGAGCCCAGCGCCCTCCTCTTCTCCTCGCCCGTTCCACCTGCATCCCCAACATCATCCTGAAGTTGACTTCCTGAGCCAGCCCCAAGCCGCAGCCCTAAAGCTGCGGGAACACCGAGACCCCTCATCCTTCAGCCTCGACCTGGGTGCAGGCATCCTGGGCCAGCTGCCTGCGGACCGCTTCCTTCCACAGCGAGAACTGCACTACCTTCGGTTGTACTTTAATTATTGTTTTGCCTTGTTGCTGTGACCTCCCTAAGACACTGAAGATACTTCTCGGGAAAGGATCATCGCCGTTGAAATGAAAAGAGAGACAAAAAAAAAAAAAAAATAGAACCCACATGAAGCTCTGAAACCAAACAGCATCCTGACATGAGCTTCCCAGAGACAGAAGAGACTGGAGCAAAGTTGGAAACATAGAGAAGCACGGCTTCCCCTCAGCACAGACCCTCCAGACTGGGTTTCAGAGCCACACCACCCACCCTCCCGCACAGCCGGCCACAGGGAGAACTGGTGCTAACCAGGGTGCTTGCTTTGGTCACGTTCAACGCACTACAGAGCTACGACACAGGGAAACCTTAGGAGAAAATAAACCATGCTTTCATGTTTTTTAAATGGTGCTTTCCTTACTCGAGAGGTATTTTGCCTGTTCCAATCCAACCACCCCATTCAGGTCCATCAGCCTCCGATTAATCCGTGAGAGAGTGAAGGAGTGAGAGTGTGAGCGAGTGGATGTGGCTGTCAGGGCAGAACGGCATGCGTCTGTTTCCTTCTGATATATGAATGAATCAGGTGGTGTTTTTTTTTTTTGTTTTGTTTTTTTGTTTTTTTCTGCAAACACTGTGTATAGTGAGACTTGTTCTGCTTTGGAGAACAGATAACCTTTTGAAAATGAGGTTGAGTTTCTTCCTTTCTGATGCATTGATTTTTGAAGATTTCTTCCCCCCTTCCCCTCTTGGTCAGAATCAATCCTTTGGTGAAAGTAAGAACCGCAGGAGTTGAGTTTCGGTTTGGTCCTGCTCAGTTTTGGTTTTTAGTTGTCCATCCTCACAGTCCTACACACTCGCCTCCTCCTGCTAGGGCTGGGGATATCTGTGTCCTTGAAAATGGATGAGGACCCAGTCCTCGACATGTGGGTGAGCCATGGACCTTGCCTTCCCTTCTCATCCTCGAGCGTTTAGAACACACACCAACACCTCCAGCGCCCCCCGCCCCAGCTTCCGGTGGAGTGATGAGGTCACCCCGCAAAAGACTTGCACTTTCCTCAGAACCAACATGACGCAGCTCAACAAGGGTGAGGGTCACGCCCTCCCAGAAGCCCCGTCTGGACGAGCCTTGCCTGACCTCTTCGGTGCTGACCTTCCCAAAGTGATGCCTTACTGGTTTTGTACTAACTGTGTTCATTTTACATAAGTGTTGTGCCTGCCTGGGGTTTGTTTTTTTGTCACTGTTTTCCCCATTGAAACAAACAGGGCTAAAAAGTCATCTGTTCATTAGGAGAACTCAAGTTGCTGTGACTTTTCTCATCCAAAAGACTCATTCATGTGGATGCGTGACCATGAGAAAAAGAAAAAAAAAAAGATCCATTTTTTAGGTTCTTACCAGTCTCCAGCTGACAACCCAACTGGACAGGGATCTGTCTGGTACAGGAGAAGGCAAAAGTTTCTAGTCTACACGACCTTGCTGATGCTTGCTCTAATAGAAACCCAGTCTGCTGTGTCTTCAACATACTGGTATTTTCATTACAAAGTAGGATAAATTTTTGAGTTGTTTGTTTCTGTTTTATAAAGAGAATCTTTATTGGACACCAGTGAAGATGTCTCTGTTTTAATGATCAGGGTTTTTATTCCATCTTTTGCATTTCTATTTCTGAAGATTTGTCTCTTGGCATCTTTTTTTAGTTTCTGACTGTAGGAGTTTGACCCGAAAGTGCTCACTTCGTATTGGATGACACCATGTTCTTCCTCTTTGAAAAGAAAAGGGGAATGTGTCCCACTAGTGAAAGGAAAACTTTTCAACACTGTCCCTGCTTTAAACTCAGCAAACTCAGACTATTCTGCTTAGCCTTCATTAGTCATCTGGGAGTGAGTGTGTCTTGTTCTGTTTTTGTTTTTAATAAAACTTTCAAACCATATATTTAGCCTGTGACCGGGGGGGGCCAAACCTTAAGATTTCTGGTAAACCTGAAGGGTGGCCCTCCTTAGACAATTCATGTCCCAGCAATGACCCTACACTCGCGTACTGTGAATTTGGGAGGAGGTAAAGTTGACTTCTCCTCGTGGGCAGTTTTCCAATCACCTTGTGAGTAGACACCTGCCGATATTGTTTGAAACCTTTTTTTAATATGACATCCTCTCTTGTCATTCTCTTCTCCCCTCTCCCACAGACTTCCCTCCCACTGGGTCCAGGTTCAGAACCAAGACTTCTGTACCTGGTGCTGCCTGATTGGTGAACATTGACTTCAAGTAGCATAGCCCTTGTGTGACTCACAACTCAGTGTCCTTCCTAAAGTTTCGGGAAGCAGGGTTGTCTAGTATGCACATTTCTTACTTTGGTCATATTTTTACTTTAGTGCCACTCACCTTTGACAAAGTGACTTTGTACTCATTTAGGGCTCTATTGGAAATGCTTCCATTTTGCCTTGTCTACAGTTAGGGCAATTTTGAAATGTATAAATTCTATGCAACATTTATGTTGAGTTACCAATGGAAGCCAAAAGTTCTCTTCCCAAACTGCCAAGAATGATACAGGCCATAAGTGAAATGGGAATACCTTTTAAGTTTCATTAGGGGTGGGGTGGGAGTGGGACAGGAACAAGACTTGCCTAGATCTTTGTTGTATCTTGGGGACTTTTACTTTGTTGTTTGATGCTTAAACTTCAAAATTCTCTGTATTCAAATTTGATTGTGGCGAATCTACTTCAAAAAGGAAAAATAATCCAACTTTGTGGATATTAAATGGAAGATTTGCTGTTTTGAGCTAGTTGTTTCCAGTGGAGCAGTTTATGAAATATGTTCTATAAGATGTACATTTTTTCATTGTAACATAGAAATTGTAAATAATTGATTAAAGTGCTGCATTTTGATGAATTTTTTCTAGCCATTTTTAAAGAGAAAACTAGGAATTGAGTATTTTGTGTACGGTATGTCTCCATTCTCCCTCCCCTTCCTCTCCTCTCTCTCTCCTTACCTATTTAATTTTCATTTGTCATGAGGTTTTTGGATTTGCCAATGATCTGCTGGACATCATGCCCCATGTCATAGAGAAGAAAGCTGATGATTGTACCAGTCTTAAATTATTCATGATTCAATAAAATTGATGCTTATTTATTCAGATTAGTGGTTTGGCTTGTCTGTGCTAGAGCACGTCCTCATAAGAGTTTAATTTTATGCTAAGAGCAAGTCAGTCTTATCTGGATGCAGCAAATGCAGGGAAAACCCAAAACCTTTGCAAACCCATCTTGGCTAACATGCCATCCATATCCCGACTCTTCTCAGTTTCTCAGGTCTTTTTGCCACTCCTGTGGAACTTGTTAGAACTGTAGAATTTCAGATTCTCTCAGACTTTATGAATCACCAGGGATCTGGTGGATCCTCAATTTCTAACAAACTCCTAGGCAATACCAGTGCTCTAGTGCCTGGACCACACATTGAGTAGCAAGCAACATCAGCGTCCATCCAGCCCCCTAAGTCGACCCCTTGGCATGAAAAGGATTTTTTTTAATGTATTGAGTGCCTACTAATTTCCATACGCTTTCCCAAATACTCAATATAATGCAAAATGATGCCAGAGAGGTATTCTTACTCCCATTTTACAAGTGAAAAAAAACAGAAAATGATGTGCCAAGGAACCTATAGCCAAGAAGTGAGTTGGAGTTTCAGCCCCATCTTCTGACAGTCCTGCCTTGCCAGGCTGCCTTCTAATCTTGGGGGTCTCCTGCCACATCGCAGTTCACATCCGTAACAGACACAGGCAGTGGGAGGTGACCTTACATCTCAGCATTCACTTTAAATAGCAACAACAAAAAAGGCGCGGTTTGGAGTCCTGTGGGTTCACAGTGAAATTGATCCCACATGGTTGGCTCAACTGCTCACGACATAAAGTGTCTAACTCTTAACATACAACAGTGGCCCAACCAGGGAGGAGGTAAAGAATCCAGATATTTAGCATAGGCAGTTTTAATCCCTGTCAAAAAAAAAATACAGGAGGGGTAGTACAATGGTTTGACAACTAGATGTCCTGAATTCCAAAATTCCACGTCAAACATTCTACCCCACTGCTCCATGATATATTCTGAGGTTACCTAGGAAGTATGACCAGCATATATAAAGGGCACGGTGGACAGATGGCTTTTTAAAGAGAAGGGAAGGGCCAGGTGTGGTGGCGCACACCTGTATTCCCAACACTTTGGGAGGCCAAGGCAGGTGGATTACCTGAGCCCAGGAGTTTGAGACCAGCCTGGGCAACATGGCGAAACCCCGTCTCTACAAAAAATACCAAAAATTAGCCAGGCATGGTGGCACGTACCTGTAGTCCCAGCTACTCAGGAGGCCGAGGCACGAGAATTGCTTGAACCAAGGAGGCGGAGGTTGCAGTGAGCCAAGAATCGTGTCACTGTACTCCAGCCTGGGCAACAGAACGAGGCTCTGTCAATA
>NW_012114755.1:3641254-3642337 GCF_000951035.1 Colobus angolensis palliatus
CTGAGCCCAGGAGTTTGAGACCAGCCTGGGCAACATGGCGAAACCCCGTCTCTACAAAAAATACCAAAAATTAGCCAGGCATGGTGGCACGTACCTGTAGTCCCAGCTACTCAGGAGGCCGAGGCATGAGAATTGCTTGAACCAAGGAGGCGGAGGTTGCAGTGAGCCAAGAATCGTGTCACTGTACTCCAGCCTGGGCAACAGAACTAGGCTCTGTCAATATAAAAGGGGGGGGGCGGGGAAGGACAGGAACTGCATTTACGTACTCACTGGGTACCAGATATACAGAAAATTTCACTCTATCACATATAATTACAGCACCTCTAAGAGGTAGGTGTAATTATCTCTATTTTACGGGTAAGAAAACTGAGGCTGAGTAATGTTAAATGAATACATAGTAGAAATGGAATTCTTGGTATATCTGATTCAAAACCCATGCCTTTTCTGCTACGCTAAGCTACACTCAGCTTAGGGTGGGCTTTGATGGAGGATTACACATCCCTTCTGCATTAGCTCTTTATTGCTTGTGTAACAAATTAACCCCAAATTTGGCAGCTTACAGCAGAACATTTTCTAACAGTTTCTGTGGATCAGGGGTTCAGGTATGTCTTGTTGAGTACTGTGCCTCAGGATTTCCCACAGAGCTGTAGTCAACGTGTCTGAAATAAAATTTGCAAGGAAAAAAAAATTTAAAAGCAAGAACTACATAAAACATCATATTTAATGGTAAGATGTTAAATGTTTTTCCTTGCAGATTAAGAAACAGATAAAGATGTCTCTTACCACCACTGAATATTGTGGTAGAGATCCTAGTCAATACAGAGAAACAAGAAAAATAAGTTATGAGGATTGGAAAAGGAAGAAATTCAACAGTCTTTATTCACAGGTAACACTTTGTACTTAGATTATGCAACAGAATTCACTGGTAAGTTATTAGAAATAATAAGGTAACTAAGTTTTCAAAGTCAGTACACAAAAATCAGTTGAACATCTATATGCAGCCAGAAGTTTTAAATTTTTAAGAATGCCAATTTAGGCTGGGCGCGGTGGCTCAGGCCTGTAATCCCAGCACTTTGGGAGGCC
>NW_012114755.1:3642582-3642865 GCF_000951035.1 Colobus angolensis palliatus
GAATAAATGCAATATAAAGTGTGCAAGACTTCTATAAAGAAATCTATTAACCATTGTTGAGAGAAATTAAACCCCAAATAAAAGTAGGAAAATATTATGCTTATGCGTTAGAATACATGTTGTGAACACATCAATCCCTGCAAGATGGACTATAGATTTGATGCAATCTCATTTAAAAGCTCAACAGGGTTTTTATGGAATTGACAAAATGATTCTAAAACTTACATGGAAATGCAACAGGTGAAGCACAGCCAATGAAGAAGAACAAGAAGAGAGAAATTTT
>NW_012114755.1:3644195-3719395 GCF_000951035.1 Colobus angolensis palliatus
AAAAAAAAACCCTTAATTTGTACCCCTTCAGCCTGACTTCACCTGAATTTCCAGTGGACAACTCCTGACACGCTCACAGTGGCCCATCTCAAGCACCTGTGTCTCAGCTTCTCTACCTGGGACCTTTCTCCAGTGCCACAGAATCTTGTCCAGCCCCGTGCCAGAGCAGCCCACAAGAACTAGGGACTTAGTGGCCCAGGGGCAGCCTATGCCCAGCTTTCTCACCCTTCTGTGGGACAAGTGGGAGGCATGGGAGGCACCTTCCACCAGGTGCATTAGAGGATCTCCAGTGGGACTGAACCCCACGTTGCCCACAGTCGTAATGAAGGAAACTCAATGGGAATTTCTCCCTTCCTTCTCACATTTTGCCTACTCCCTCCCTCAGAGCTGGAATGATGATGAGTTGAGTCAGGCACCGAGGACACAGCCCTGGGAGTCCTCTTTAAATTTTGCACCCACTGGCCTCACTTGCCTCAGGAGAGCCTCGTCCTGGGTCCTACCCTCAGCCGTGCTTCCTGGCACCACAGCACAAATGATCTGCACTCAACTCCTTTCTCAGGATCTGCTAAGACAACTCGGCAATTCCTCTTAGTTATTGTTATGGGTTAAGCTGTGTCCCCCAAAAAGACAGGTTGAAGTCCTAAACCCCAGCACAGAATGTGGCCTTATTTAGGGACAGAGTGGTTGCAGGTGTAATTAATTAAGATGGGGTCTCACTAGAGTAGGGTAGGCCTTTCATCTAATCTGACTAGTTTCCTCATAAGAAGACAATGTGAAGATCCAAGAGACAAATGCCATGGGAAAATGGAGGCACAGAAAGGAGTCAGGTAGAAGCAAGGATTCTACCCGAGTCTCAGAGGGAACCTAGCCCTGCTGACACCCTGACTTCAGACCTCTGTCATCCAAAACCTCGAGAGAATAAGCTTCCATTGTTTGAAGTCACTTTGGGGGTGGTACTTAGTTATGGTAGCCCTAGGAAACTAGCACAATCATTTATCCAACAGAAAAGCAGACATATATGGGCCAAGAAACATAGACACAAATGTTCATAGCAGCACTATTCATAATTACAAAAACTGGCAAGAACCCACGTGTCTGCTGACAGTAGAAGGACAAATGAAATTATGATCTGTCACTATCACCCCACAGTGAAAATGTGTGTGGATGAATGTTGAGTAAATGTCGAGTGAAAACCGCCAGACACAAACTGATGCCAAATGTATGATTCCACGCCTATGAAGTTCACAATAGCCTTCAGGAGTGAGTGCAGGCTTAGGTCATAGAAATAGAAAGGAAAGCGAGAAGGGAGTGGCAGCAGTTGGGAGGGGTGGAAAGGTGCTTTGGGGTGCTGGCACGTGTCCTCCTTCTTGACTTGGGTGGTGCTATGGTATGAGTGTTTGTATCCCTCCGAAATTCATACAGTGAACCCTAAATCCCAATGTGTTAATATAAGGAAATGGGCCCTTACGGGGTGATGGGGTCATGAGGAATCCACTGTCATGAATGAGATTAGTGCCCTTAAAAAAGAAGCCACAGAGCTAGCTAGTCCCTTCTACCGTGTGAGGACACAGAGCACAGAAGCCATCTATGAACCAGACAGCAATCCCTCACCAGACACCAGGTCTGCTGGTGTCTTGATTATGGGCTTCCCAGCCTCCCGATCTGGAAGAAAAAATTTTCTGTTGTTTAAAAACCACCCAGTTTATGGTAGTTCTGTTATGGCATCCTTAACAGACCGAGACAGGTGGTGGTGACGCAAGTGGTTGCTTTGTTGTAGACCTTTGAGCTATATGTGTTCTGTGCACCAGAAGGTTTTTAGAAAGTAAACACGACCCCAGGCTGCCCACCTGGCCACCGAACCCAGTGAAAGCTGCAGTGCAGCTGAGAAAGCTGCCCCTGAGCCCTGGCTTTGGCCTCCGCCCCATCACTAACTCACTGCTTGAATTCTCAGCAGTAGGTCAGTTCCTGAATCCATAAATCGAGGACGCTGTCTGTGTCCACCTTGACACTAACCTATGTGTGAGCTTGGACAAGTTAATGCCACCCCCCTATGCCTGAGTTTCCTCTTAAGTACCCACTCTGTCATGCAGGATTGAGGAAGGTGATGCATCACGTGTGCCAGACTCCATGAAACACTGACTCCATCTTCTTCATCCTCCCAGCTCTGACTGCTTGCCGGCGCAGTCTCTGCAGGAGTCAGAGGATGGAGCTGCAGAGCCTCTGAGGGCAGAATTAGGCCCAACAGGGGAGGATGCAGAGAGGCACATCAGGACCCCATATAAAGGAAAACGTCCTAAGGGCCACAGGAATAGGCTGCTTTAATGGGTTACTGAGCGCCCGGTCACCGCTGGAGTACACACAAAGGCTGGAGAACGACCTGACCGAAGCAGCGGAGGAATCCTCGCCCTGGGTGACAGGTGAGTCCAGGTGTCTTGGGAGCTTTGTTCACCTGGAAGGATTGCCTTGGGCAGGGGAGATCGTGGAAAGGATGTTGAGGTATGGAGACCTGAGTTACTTAGCCTACCCTAGCTGCTACTCTCAGAGAAGTCCTATCCACTCTCAGGGACATAGTCTTCCTCTCTAATGAGGGCTTGGACTAGTTCAATGGTTCCTTAATGTGGCTCATCACCAGTGACACAGAACATCCCGTATTGCTGCTGGATCAGAATGTCCTGGGGTGGGGAATCAGGAATACGGTCCTCCGCCAACTTATATTCCAGGGCCGCAATTAGGGGCAGCGCTTTCCACCTCACAGTGGCCGCAAGAGGGCAGCAAAGCCCAAGCAATGCCATCCTCAGGCAGGCTCTGCCTTTCTTGGTGGACCTGCAAAGCAGTAAATTCATCTCTCTCTCAGTTAGGTAGAGTATTTTTAAAAGGATTGGACCCCGGTGTGGTTGGTAGCTCACACCTATAATCCCAGCACTTTAGGAGGCCGAGACCAGTGGATCACCTGAGGTCAGGAGTTTGAGACTGGCCTGGCCATCACGGCAAAACCCCATCTCTACTAAAAATACAAAAATTAGCCAGGTATGGTGGTGCGTGCCTATAATCCCAGCTACTGGGGAGGCTGAGGCAGGAGAATCGCTTGAATCCAGGAGGCAGAAGTTGTAGTGAGCCAAGATTGAGCCACTCCACTCCAGCCTAGGTGACAGAGCAAGACTCTATCTCAAAATGAAATCAAAAGGACTGTCAGAAGGTTGAGCATACTATTTTTCCCTCTACTTCATGCTCGGAGAATGAAGCTACATTCTCTATAAAGGGGATAGGAAAAGGAATTGATGTGTGTCAGGCATCTTCTTAAGCCAAGCAGCCTGCCTTCATGGACCATGTGATCTGCATAACTATCGCGTGAGGTTGGTATCAATATCCTTTCTCTCCTGATTGATCAAGGGACTTGGGCAAGGTCTTGCTAATCAGAGACAGAGTAAGGACTTGAACCCAGGCCCTGCTAGAAAGCATGGAGTCTTGCTCCTACACCAGCCTGCACCCCTACCAGCCACTGCTGACTATGCATTCACATCCATGACCTCACCGGCATTCCACCTTGGCCCTGCAGGTGAGGCCCGGAGGGTATTATGACACTTAGGAAGCGAAACTGTCTCAGAATGGACCCTGAGCTAATGATGCTGCCAGAATAAGAATCCAGGTGCTCTAACTTCCCTTCCTAGGCAACTAGGGGAGCAGTTAGGCCCACAGGCTCTGGAGTAAAATCAAGGCTCCACTGTTTGCAGGCTGTGACCCTGGGCAAATGGTGCAGCTCTCTCTGAGCTCAGCTTGTTCATCTGTAAAACAGAAATGACAATACTGACCTGCAGTGGCCACTATAAGTGTTCTTCTCAGTGTAGGGGTGGAAAGGTATGATACCTTTCTTCACCCACCATCAGACTGACAAATGACACTCGTACAGCAAAAGACAAATTAACAAGACAAAAGCATAACAAATTTACTTAAAGTGTTATGTGACACAGGAGCTTTCAGAATAAAGACCTAAAAACTCAAGAGAAAACTGTCTATTTTTAGCCTTAGACCCCATGAAGAATGCACAGCCATGTAGAAATGTGATTGGACGATTGGACAGAGAGGGTATGATCTAATGCTAATAGGCTGAGTGGGGAAACCCAGCAAGGCCTGGCTGTTCAGATTCTTCTTGGCCTCTCTGTGTGGTGTTCCTTCCTCCCTGGTTTGGGGCAAGGTCACTTCTGGAATAAGAGTCTTATTATCTGCTATCAGACAAGGTAGGTCAGAGAATTTCTTTATGGTCAGCTCTTACACAGAAAGGCAGGGGAAAGTTAAAGTCATACTTCTAGGTTTTATGGCTGGCTTTGGGGAAAAGGAATTCTAGTTTTTATGGCCTGACTTGGAGGAGAAAGGTTAGCAGAAGAAAAAGGAAAAAGGAAGAAAGAGACTTTGTTTATGAAACCCTTTCAGTGTCATTCAGTTCCAAGCACTCAGCATGCCAAGACACCATACTTTGGGATATCGTTTTCTGAACCCTGACATTAGCCGTCCACTCTTCCTAAGTGAACTGCAATCATTTTCACGGCTGTTTTTAAAAGGTCACTGTCTTTGTTTTATGCTGCAATAACAGAATACCTGAGACTGGGTAATTTATAATGAACAGATATTTATTTCTTGTGGAGGGTGAGGAGTCTATGGTCAAGGCGCCTGAATTCTGGGCAAGGACCTTCTTGCCGTATCATTGCATGGCAGAAGGCAGAAAGGTAAGAACGAGAGAAAGGGGGTGAGGCGACTCAACTCATCCTTTTACAAGGGACCCACTTTTGCAAAAACTAACCCACAACCCACCCCTTCAATAACAGCATTAAGCCACCTGTGAGGGCAGAGCCACCATGACCTAATCACCTCTCCAAGGTCCCACCTCCCAACGCTGTTGCCTTGGGGATTCCATTTCCAACACACAGACTTTGAGGGACATAGTCAAGCCATAGCTGTTGTCCAGATCTTGCTGGGCTGGAATTTATTTCTGGCCTCCTGTCTAGTAAGGACCAAGGTAGTTACCTGTGATGGGATTGCTGCTAGGGGACCTGGGTTTCAGTTTAGACATTTCCATGAACTTGCTGCCTTACCTGTGGGGCCTCACTCCCCATCTGTGGGCTCAGGACAGTCAGGTGTGAAGCAAAGGCAACGTGTCAGTGAGCCCTCCCTCACTGCTGACCCGTCCCCTCGCTTCCTTGACTTTTCTTTGCTCTGTATCCCAAGAGAGCGCTGGACCTGCCTCAGGCACCACTGCGATGGAGAAACTTTGGGTTCAGTTATAACTTCTGAGCCTCTTGGCTCCGGTCACTTCTTCAGTGGAACACTTCTTCTTCCTTTTATTTTTTTAAGAGAAAGGGACTAGGCATGGTGGCTGACACCTGTAATCCCAGCACTTGGGAAGGCCAAAGCGGGCGGATCACCCGAGGTCAGGAGTTCCAGACCAGCCTGGCCAATACAATGAAACCCTGTCTCTACTAAAAATACAAAAATTAGCCAGGCATGTTGGCAGCTACCTGTAATCCCAGCTACTTGGGAGGCTGAGGCAGGAGAATCATTTGAACCTGGGAGGTGGACGGTGCAGTGAGCTGAGATCGTGCCACTGCACTCCAGCCTGGGTGACAAAGTGAGACTCTGTCTCAGAAAGAAAAGAAAAAGAGAAAGGGTCTCACTCTCTGTCACCCAAGCTTCAGTGCAATGGCCCAATCTCAGCTCACTGCAGCCTCAAAGTCCTAGACTCAAGCCATCCTCCCACCTCAGCCTCCCAAGGTGCTGGGATTACAAG
Organism: Colobus angolensis palliatus; assembly: GCF_000951035.1. NCBI lineage: Eukaryota > Metazoa > Chordata > Mammalia > Primates > Cercopithecidae > Colobus > Colobus angolensis. The sequence goes on from NW_012114755.1 coordinate 3,649,975, forward strand.
CATGAACCTCTGGGCAAAGCTTTGTGATTCTTAATACTTGTGGAACACGGCCGGGCGCGGTGGCTCAAGCCTGTAATCCCAGCACTTTGGGAGGCCGAGGCGGGCGGATCACGAGGTCAGGAAATCCAGACCATCCTGGCTAACATGGTGAAACCCCGTCTCTACTACAAAAATACAAAAAACTAGCCGGGCGAGGTGGCGGGTGCCTGTAGTCCCAGCTACTTGGGAGGCTGAGGCAGGAGAATGGCGTAAACCCGGGAGGCGGAGCTTGCAGTGAGCTGAGATCCAGCCACTGCACTCCAGCCTGGGCGACAGAGCGAGACTCCGTCTCAAAAAAAAAAAAAACAAAAAAATACTTCTGGGACAAGGAGCCCTGCATTTTTATCTGCACCGGGCCCTGCAGATTATTACGCAGTGGGTCATGGTGTGGATTCGTGTGCCTGGGTTGTGTGCCCATTCGTTGAGCTAGGGTACGGGGATCATCAGCTACACCCAGACCACACAGACCCAGAAGCGGGGGACAGGGATGCTAAAGAAAAACTGAAGAGCGTTACCAGAAGCAGGAATGGTTGTGGCGTCGGCAAAACTGAACACATGTGCGTACCGACACCGATGTGGGAAAGTTCTGAGTATTTGAGAGAAAACCCAAAATCATGCCGTCGGAGCTCTTCCTGGCCTGGAACAGCACCGCGGCATGCGTGGCTCCGTGGAGGGCGCGGCGCACGGTGCAGCATTACTCGCAGCGTGGAGAGTTCCAGTTCCCAAATGGCAGCGTGAGGCAAGCTGCCTCCAATCCCCCTCCCTCGGACAACCAGAAAGAAACAAACCCAGAGGTTTGGATCTGCGCCCAGATCCACACCAGCAGCAACCCAGAGCTCGAGTCTGAGGATGAGACGGTTCCAGGGCCACAGAAAAGAGGAAAACCTCCGGGCGGAGGGAGGGGAAGGAGACTTCCAGGTTCAGGACACCTCCGCCCACCCACATTCGGCCTGGCACCGATCCTGCGGAATCTCTCCCCAGCGCACGGTTTCTACACTGGAACTACTGAAGCTGAGGCGGTGCGCCAACTCCCCCACCTTCGCGGGTCCTCTGGCAGGAGACCTGTCCTTCCACCTTCGCGGGTCCCCTGGCAGGAGACCTGTCCTTGCCTTTCCGCCAGGGTGTGGCTGTGACTGAAGGGAGCGGCATCCCTGAGCAGAGTCGGAGACAGAGAGAGGCGAGGGCCACTCCCAGCCCGGAAACTCTGCCCAGTAACTCAGCCAAAGGAGACGCCGCATAGGAGCGACTGTTCCGCAGCACCATGCTGTAGGAGGTACATTCCTCTGATGCCCTGGGCGCAAACCCCTAGCCAGCCTTCCCACACTGCCAGGATAACCCTTTTGAGACTTCACCTATTTGGGACAGGCCGCACTCCCACCTTTTACTGGAGAGGAAGCGAACCTGGGTTTAGGGCGCCACCTAGAGTCGAAAAAAGGAAGCGACCTGGCCGTGAAGCTTCTCTAGGCAAGGATGTCCGGTAGAAACCCGAACAAGCCAGACCGAGAAAACTAGAATAAATAACTAATCCTTCATTGTAAAAACACAGACGTACACCCACAAAAAACACCAGCAAGCAGGAGACTATGACCTACGCAAAAGGAGAAAGCAAAAATCCAGTGACTGGCCCTAACAACATGGCGATTGGTGAATTCCCTCACCAAGAATTCAAAATAGCGGTTTTAAGGAAACTCAGTGATCTCCGAGATAGCACACAAAAGCAATTCAGAAACTTATCAAAGTTAACAAAATATTCACGTAATTTTAAAAACCAAACACATCTTGAAACTGTGACGTTCATTTGCTGAATCGCTGAAATTCATTTGCTGAAGAACTCTACAGACGCTCAACAGCAGAGGGAACCAAACAGAGGAAAGAACCAGTGAGCTTGAAGTCTGGGTATTAGAAAATACAGCCAGAGGGAAAAAAGGAAGAAAATAACTGAAAGGAATAAAGACCACCAACAAGATCTACAAAAGTAACTCAAAAGACCAAATCTAAGATCTACAAAAGTAACTCAAAAGACCAATTCTAAGAATTGTTGATGCTCAACAGGGAGCTGAGGCCGAGCTTTTGGCTCATTCCTGTAATCCCAGCACTTTGGGAGGCAGAGGTGGGAGGATTGCTTGAGGCCAGGAGTTCGAGACCAGCCTGGACAACATAACGAGCCCTCATCTCCACTAAAAATTTAAAAAATATTAGCTGGCACACTGATGTGCACCCGTAGTCCCAGCTACTCAGGAGGCTGAGACTGGAAGACGGCTTGAGCCTGAGAGATGAAGACTGCAGTGAGCCGTGATTGTGCCACTGTATTTCAGCATGCATGACAGAGTGAGACCCTGTCTCAAAAAAACAAAACCAAAACAGTGGGAACTGAGCAAGAGCAAGGGGCAGAAAGCTTATTCAAATAACTAATAATATAGTAATACCCAACCTGTCGCGGCACTCCTTTCCTGTGCCAGGCACTGTGCTAAGCAATTAATATGTACTATCTCATTTAATCCTCTCAGTGACTCTATGGCAAGAGTATTATTAATGGTGCTTCATGAAAGGAAAAACTCAAGGAAATATCTCTTCTTCCTATAGCATGAGAGCCAGCTAAGGAGTGCAAGCCACCCCCCAACCATGGGGTGAGAAGTGTCCTCTCTGTTCTCCTAGCAGTCCTGTGCTTCCCTGTTATAGAGTACCCACCACTCTGCTGTGATGGCCGTGACCCTGCGTCTCTTCTATGTGAAATGAGAGCTGGAGGCATGGCTCACTCCATGATACAGTTCTAGTCCCTAGAACAGAACTAGGCTCCTATGAGGAAATGCAATAAGGACAGCAAACAAAGAAAGAGAGAGGTAGAAGGAAGCTCAGAAGTTTAAAGGACTCAGTCTGGCAGAAAAAGAAAGAGGAGATGAGGAGGGCGTGAAATAAAGGGAAGCTGAATGCAAGGAAGTTCAGAGGGGAAACTCTACAGAATGTACCTGGAAAATAAAGTTAATCAGCAGGGATGAAAAGATATCTTAAACGTCAACACCAACAGGAAAAAGACCTAACTGTATATCAAATTGAACTTTAAATAATTTAGTGGAATGTAATTTTAATGGAATACAATCTTGTGCTTTGCTTTGTAAATGTGTCGATGGTTGTGGTATTGATGTAGTAATTCCAGCACTATTTTGTGACTAAGGAAGGTTACAGCAAATGTATTGTTTGGGGGAATAATAATTATCATTCACTAAGAGAAAAGGGAGGAAATATATGGAATGGGAACAAACGAAGAACACCACACTGTTATATTCAATTAAAGATTACCAGTAAGACCTTCCCTCTTGCTCCACATAGATAGGTAGAGAGATGATAGCTATAAATCTGTTCCCTGAAAGAGCATAGAAGCAACGATATTATAGTACAAATGATCGCAGCCACCACACCATGATTTCTAAATGTCATTCTCTAATTTTAAAAACCTGAACTTCTTGGAGAAGTGACTGATTCCAGGTATTTGACAGAAAAATTATAAGGCAAGCCTGAACATCTTGTATCACAAAACATCTGGAGGTGCTGAAAACAGACAAACAAAAACAGTGGAGAACACGGGATCCAGCTTAAAGGGGCTTCCCTGGCCAGATCCGAGAGACCTGAGCACCAAGGAGAACAATGGCGGCTATGTATCATAAGATAATTAAATAAAACAAAAACCCATGAGTCATTGTGACAAGTAAAGGCTAAAAGTGCTTCCTTGCCAAACCATACTGCTCAGCTACAGGCCACTTTCTTTTGCCAGGCAGGCATAAAGAGGACCATTTGAAAAGAGTTGGCGAGATGAAGGAAAGGCAAGGTACAGGCCTGCATAATATTACAGAGATTTCATTATGAGAGAGGAGGTGTTGCCAAATGAGAACATATTTATCTTCCTTATTATGGGTTAGACAAGGGCTTAAAAACTGGTGGCTTAATGTCCTGCTATGACTCAGATAGTTTTACTCACAAATTTAATTGGGAAATTACACTTAAATTCCAGATTTCTGGATTCTCTTAAAAACCAGGCAATCTGGTCTTCATTCCAACCTGAAAACAATCAGCTAACATGAGCAGAAATTGTCCTGTTCACTGGGGCCTGCATCCTTGGCCTCACCAGAGCTCCCAGTAGTCCAGGCTCCCTTCACTAATTGTTGTCACCTGCCAGGCCCCTGAAGACATTATCCTTTATAACCACTAGTTTGTTTATGTTTCTGACTTACGAGCTATAAAACTGAAATGACCACTAGTTTAAACTTCACTGCTTCTGAGAATTAGTGTCTGTCATTAGGATAGAGGGTTGTGTGTGTGTGTGTGTGTGTGTGAGCTTGATGAAATTTGATTCAACATCTACTAACAAGACAGTTGGGAGAATGACGAGATGAACTCCCACTTGTGAAAACTAGATTTGGAAGCACTGTTCCTGGACTTCACTAAAGAATTTAGGACATGAGGCCAGGTGCGGTGGCTGACGCCTATAATCCCAGCACTTTGAGAGGCCAAGACAGGTGGATCACTTGAAATCAGGAGTTTAAAACCAGCCTGGCCAACATGGTGAAAACCCATCTCTACTAAAAATAGAAAAATTAGCCAAGTGTGGTGGCACATGCCTGTAATCCCAGCTACACAGGAGGCTGAGGCAGGAGAATAGCTTGAACCCAGGAGGCAGAAGTTGCAGTGAGCCAAGATTGTGCCACTGGACTCCAGCCTGGGTGACAGAACGAGACTCTATCTCAAAAAAAAAAAAAAACAAAGAATTTGGGACATCAAAAGTCTCCCTGGACTTGGAGCACCCAACCACCCCACTTGTCATGTGGACACCTCTTCTTTACCTTCCATTCCATGTGAACTTGGGCGGGGGGATAATAATTGAAACAGGAGGGGAAGGAGATATGACTGGAATTAGAATGTTCCCTATGGGAAAGGAGTCAAGTTTTCCAAAAAGTTGATGGAAGGCTTCAAGCTCGTTAATGCCTTAAGAAGGCTCTTTTGAAAGGGGGCCAAATATAATGATGGGATGGGTTTGAGGAGCAAAATTGGCTAATTGTGTAAAGAATTTGTCTTAGATGTCTCAGAAGAGGCATCTGGTGGTTGTTTATGCAACAGCCACCCTACCCTTTTGACTAATAGTACCCCAGGTTTGTTCAAGCATCAGTGTGCCCAGCGACAAAGAATCCGTGATTGGTCTGATTATGGTAGCTCTATAGTTTGTGATTAGTCTATACATGGCAAGAATCCAGTTGTGTCCAATGAGAGACCTAAGGAGGATTCTGGGAAGGACTTTCCTCCAAAATAAAAGAGATTCATGCAAGAAGTTCCCTTTGCCATTGTCCCTTTTGCTTCCCATTTTGGATGCTGTCATATGAAGAAGTGATGATTGGAGCTGCAGCAGCCACCTTGCCACCACAAAGCAACCAGCTCCAAAGCCAAAATGCTGAGGAAGGTTGAGTAGGAGAATATAGGAACAAGGCAGTGTGGGAAACATGACCTGGTCCATTTTCACTCCTCCATTGATGCCTATAGAGAGGTGGCAGTATCCTATTAAGAAATGGGGTCCCAGATTCCAGAGTGGTCATGAGCGAAGAAGTTAGTGGTGGCTCTCAGGGCAGCTGGTAGTGGTAGGAGAACTATTATGGCTCCAAGGAATATTGGCAAGCAGAAAACTTGGAAAGAATGTAAAAAGAAAACCTTTCTTTTCCCAGTGTGAACTGACCTTGAAAGGTGGTAGGGGCTGATTATGAGAGGTTGTAAGAAAGCACAAAATAAATCTCTACAGTAATGAGCATGGAATGGTCTACCTGCAGGATATGATAAGCTATGTCACAGAACCTGAGCTGCAGTCATGATCCCCTGATGAAGACACAATGCCACCAACTATAGGCCTTCGCATCCTATGTGAGCTACTTGGTGACAGGTGGGTCTATGTTCATTTCTCCTCCTATTTCAAGATAAGGTTGGGTGCAGTGGCTCGTGCCTGTAATCCCAGCACTTTGGGAGGCCGAGGCAGGTAGATCACCTGAGGTCAGGTGTTCAAGACCAGTCTGGCCAACATGGTAAAACCCTGTCTTTACCAGAAATACAAAAATTAGCTGGGCATGGTGGCAGACGCCTGTAATTCTAGCTACTCAGGAGGCTGAGGCAGGAGAATCACTTGAACCAGGGAGGCAGAGGTGGCAGTGAGCTGAGATTGCGCCACTGCCCTCCAGCCTGGGTGACAGAGCAAGACTCCATCTCAAAAATAAATAAATAAATAAATAAATGTGGGCACTTCTTCAATGCTAATTGATGGATCAAAATATGGTCATGGAGTGCCAATTAAACAGTCTGGTCTATTTTTCTCCCTGTCTTGGACCACTACCAATATGCTGCTATTTTATTTATGGAGACACTGAGGTCTAAAACGTCACGTAACTCAGACAAGGCATACACAGCAGTGAATGACAGACCTAAGATGTGAACTAAGACATTTCTGTCTTCTTTTCTCATATAACAACTGCCTCTTTGACAATACCTTTCAACTTACAAGTTAGTCCAAAATCAGAGAAGTTTGGGTCCAACTGCCTCCTGCTGCTCTTCTCAGTCAGGTCACATGAATCTTTGTCATGGAAGTATTAATAGGCAGTGCTTTAACTGACTTCAGTAACGTGACTTGAACATAGTCGATTCTTAATGAATGACTTGTGGGTGTAACTCAGACTAAATTGCCAAAAATTGAGGCACAATAGAAGGACAGAGTAGGGATGGTATATTTGTTGTTGTTGTTGTTTTCCAAATCATGCCCTTCTTTTTGTACTTCAATCATTTCCTGAATACCTACTAAGTGCCATCTACCATAAAGCAGCTCACTGTTAGAGGTGGCACAGACTAGAAAGTGCAGAGCCTCTGGACCAAGACTGCTTAGGTCTGAAGCTCTCCTTGCCAGTTGCCAGTTGTGTGACCTCCCGCAAGCAAACGCCTCAACACTTTGTGCCTCTGTTTTACAGTCAGTATAAATAAATATATTAAATAGAACCTACCCTGTAGGATTGTTATGAGGAATAATGTGGAAAGTAAATACATGTAGTTTGTGTAGACTAGTACCTAGTATGCAGTAAATATTGTGTAAATGTTATTATTCTTTCTACTTGTGACTTGGCCTTGAGTAAGAGAGTCCCATCTTCGCATCCCAGTCCCCTTCTCCAAACTGGAATCCAAAGCCCAGGGTCTATCTCCCCTCTGCTCTCCTTTACCAAAACCCACTTCTTCTTCCTCCCACATCCCCTCTGCAAGGAAATATCATTTTTCCCAAATGCCCTCTTGCTTTTTGCCCCCATTCAGTGCCTATCCCCAAGTCCACCCCAAGGTCCATGTCCCCTGAGAAGGCTTCTCCCCCTAGGTCACTTCTACCCCTTGTCTTTTGCCTAAGTTCCAAATTGCACACTGTTACCGCCCGGTCCTGCCTGCCTGTTGGCTGGCCTGTTCTGTGTGGCTGCCGTCACACAGACTTTGTGTCAAAGACCATGCATCACATCACACAGACTTTCAGCCATGGCATGGAGCGCAAGGGATGGGAGTATATCTTATGCATTTTCCTGCAGCCCCTCCCATATGCATGCACACACACACTATCATACCTGTGTATGTAATCAGTGCTCCGCAGAGCCTACTGGATGTCTGACTACACCATCCACTCACTCACTTCTCTTCTCATTTGCATGCCCCCACCCAGTCCGAATCACCAAACTCTGCTTCCCTACTGATTTATCTTGCATCAGCCCAGTACATCTGTAGACTTAAAATAAGACAAAGGCAAAAACAAATCAAGAACTTCCCTTAACAACACGTACCTTCTCAGCTACTGTTTCATTGCTCTACTTCCTTTTATAGCTAACCTGCTTGAAAAACTTGTCTATATTTGGCTTTCAGATTTTTTTGACTATGACCCACAGTAGGAAATATATTTTTATAAAGCAGCCCAATGCACACATATGCTATCATACAAGCACACACACCCCAACACAGGCACCTGCACACACATAGTCACACAAACATACATATAAAATGGAAACAAATATTTTATAAAACATTGCTCATGGAAAGCTTGCTAAGACTTTTCTATTCAATTCTATACCATGTTATACTATTTGATTTTTTTTATAAAAAACTAACCTACATTTTGTCCACCTCCTTTTCTCCTATTAAATTTTTTGGCATTAAGAAATGTTTAAATATGTTAAAGGTCAAAGCGTAGTATAATCAACTTTGTTCCTACTACTTACAATTTACAAATGTTAACTGCCATATTTCCTTCAGGTGAAAACCTGGCAAAATTCAAGTCTCCTGTATGACCTCCACCTCACTCTATTTCCCTTTCTCCCTCTTTCCAGGCAAGAATTGGATGTGTATCCTGTGTGCATTCTTCACTTTTACTAAATCTTTGTATATCTACTAGATATATTTTTCCAATTTGAAAATTTTATATTTTACATTTTGGTTTTTAGTTTATTTCGAGTAAATGTTTGCATATGATATGATCTCAGGATCAGAAGTACACATGATTTTGAAGAGCCAATTGTCTCAGCATCCTTGACTGAAGTGTGTGTTTTCTCTCCATTGATCGGAAATGGCTTCTCTATCAACAGCAAGCTTTCATATATATTTAGTTCTGTTTCTGGTGCATTTTATTGCTCAATTCACTTCCATTTGGCGTATACCTCCATCTCACAAGGAAAACTTGTCTTGTCAGGGTCTCTAGTGACTTCTACCTAGTTAAGTAGTTTCTATTCATCTTCATTGCCATATTTTAGAAATTTCAGGGGAGCTGGCATCCTGCTTTTTGAAATGTTCTCTCCTCTTTGCTTCTGTGAGGACTTACTCCCCTGGTCTTCTGCCCACCTTTAGGGCAGCATCCTTTCCATCACCTTCACTAGTGCCTTCTACTGTATCCAGTCCTGGCACCAGTTCCCCCTCCTCCTCCTCCCGCTTCTTCCACCCTTCTTTATCTTCAAAAAAGTAAGTAAATAATGCATGAACACATTCCTAAAGTGGATAAATGAAGGAGGGCACAGCTGTAAGAGGAAACCTGAAGCATCTTTTCATCTCTGCCTCCCCCATTTCCTCACAGAGGTACTGTAGACAGCTGGAGACATGGGGCACAGAATGGGAGCTTCCCCCAGTATCCATTCTCCCCTTCATCTTCTGTAATCAAACTGCCCAGAAGGGAGCTGACATTTCCCTCCCTTGCAGCTCTGTGTAGTCCTGTGACTGAGTTCTGGCTCAGGGTTGAGAAGGGAAATTTGTATGTGTAACTTCAAGGACATTCCCTCAAAGGAAAGGACATGCTCTTCTCCCTCTTGTTTCTCCTTTATACTGTTGGATTCCCAGAGCCAGAGCAACCACCTGGAACCATAAAGTAGGAGCTGTGTGTTGAGGGAGAGAGGGGAAGATTGAGAAAGGCATAGACACTGATGATCTTGGAGCCACCATTCCAGTCCATATTTGTACACAGGTGATAAATGTGCAGCTTTTGTAAACTATTATCATTTGAGATTTTCTCTCACACCCAAAATGTATCTAACTAAATGCTAATATATATTTTATTTTTCATAAAAAGTCCATATGTGATTTCATGGCTGACTTTTTATTTTTTATTTTATTACCAACAGCATATTCCTCCATTTCCTTCACTTCTCATTCCTACAGTCTGTTGATTTTAATTAATTCCTACAATCTGTTGATTTTACCTTTAACTTCTCAGCCTCTCTGCACTCTCATTGCCACTCCCCCCATCCAAGCTACCATAATTTATAACTGATGCCAACTGGTCATTCCACTACAACTTTTGCCGATAGATAGAACTAGCTTATTCTTCAATTTATTCTCTACATAGTGTTCAGGATGATTTTTTAAAAACACAAATCAATTTATATCAATCCATGCTTAAAACCCTTCTGTACTTTTCCGTCCCATATAGAATGAAATGTAAGTCTTTTATGGGCCCACAAAGGTCCACAGGATTTACTCTGTGTTCATCTCGTTGGATCCATTTTGGTCCAGGCGATCTCTCTCTTTCACCACATTATATCTATTTCCTTTCAAGCCTTTTCCACCTCTTCCTGCCCTTCACAGACTCGGTAATAAGCAGCCTGGAACACCAATACGGTTTGGCTGTGTCCTTACCCAAATCTCACCTTGAATTGCAATAATCCCCACATGTCAAGGGTGGGGCCAGGTGGAGATAATTGAATCATGGGGGCAGTTTCCCCCTTACTATTCTCGTGGTAGTGAATAAATCTCACAAGATCTGATGGTTTTATAAATGGGAGTTCCCCTGCAGAAGCTCTCTTACTGCCATGTAAGACGTGACTTTGTTCCTCCTTTGCCTTCTGCCATGATTGTGAGGCCTCCCCAGCCATGTGGAACTGTGAGTCAAGTAAACCTCTTTCCTTTATAAATTACCCAGTCTTGGGTATGTCTTTATTAGCAGTGTAAGAACAGACTAATACAAACACACTTTCTACAATATGTGCCCCACTGGCTCCTTCAGATAAATGTCACCTTCTTAAAGAGGCTCCTCTGGCCAGCTTTGCATCCTACTTATTTCCCTCATAGCCCTTCTCACAATTTATAATTATGTATGCCCCTGTTAATTTACTTGATTATTTTATTCTCCTACTGGGCTGTAAGTTCCCCAAGAGAAAGGTGTCTGTTTATTTCAGGGATCACTCTATCCTCAGGAACAATAATATATCTAGACACAGAGAAAGCATGCGATAAATACTTGCTAAAGGAAATTGCCCTGACCTAGAGTTAAGAAACCTTGATTCAAGTACCATCTTCACTGCCAGATGCAGTGGCTGACGCCTGTAATCCCAACACTTTGGAAGGCCAAGGTGGGTGGATCATCCAGTGTCAGGAGTTCAAGGCTAGCCCGGCCAACATGGTAAAACCCTGTCTCTACCAAAAGTACAAAAAAATTAGCTGGGCATGGTGGCGGGCACCTGTAATCCCAGCTATTTGGGAGGCTGAGGCAGGAGAATCGTTTGAACCTGGGAGGCAGAGTGTGTAGTGGGCCGAGATCGTACCACTGCACTCCAGCCTGGACAACAGAGTGAGATTCTGTCTCAAAAAAAAAAAAAAAAATACCATCTTCACCACTAACAGGCTGTGCTGTGTTAAGAAAATCAGTCAACCTATGGGAACTTATGTGGAACATGCAGATAATAAGACCTACCCTGATTATCCTCATGAGGTTATGAAAATCAAGTGTGATGTTGCTAGGTAAAATTTTAAAACTCTGAACAAATGTGAAGCAGGGAAATTTACTATTGAAGCAAGGGAAACTTATATGAGAATTTAGCTTACCCAGTTTTAGAGGAACCTGCTTCCTTAAATATGTGTAAGTGGAATGGGCTTCTGTAAAATAGTCTGTCCAAAGCCTTATCAATCATAACCATTTATCCCTGGTCATATTCCCTGTAGCCATAGCTTTAAAGGAAGCATTTTCTTGGACTATAAACCTTGGCACTACTTATGTCATCAAACCCAGGAAATGGGTCCTTTTGACTTGAGAATGAAGAGTTTAGTGGCAATTCCTAGTTGAAATGAAACTTTTTGCTCAGAACAATCCAATTCAGCTCTTTTGCCCCTTGATCTGCTTTGCTTAGTTTGTTAGTGATTGCTGGGATGTTATATTTACAGAAAAGTTTAGTAAAATGTAGGGGGTGGCCTGTCCTTTCACATTGGGATGCCTATGTGGTGTAAATAATCCTCTTTTAATCACAGTCTAAACATGGTTCTAAAACAAGATGTTGGTGCCAAAAGGAATTCCAAGAGGCATTACCCTGATGGTTGAGGGGTGTGGGGGAGGAGGGGTGAGTGAGTTAAATAATGGAATCATCAGCCCCACTGAGCTTGAGCCATTTGGAGGTGGGGTACACTTTTGTTGCTTTGGATTATCAAAGAATGAATTGAAACTTCACTTTTTCTTTTATTAAACACCTTATGCTAGTAGTATTTTTGTCATTTACACTATAAAGAATGTGGTTTCATTTTGTTCTTAGCAACCTCTATGCAAACACATTTGGACTCTTTTTACATAAACTTTTTATATGGGGATAATTGTAGATTTACGTAAAAGCTGCAAAGACGGTTCCGAGTGTTCCTGTATCCCCATCACCCAACTTCTCTAATATTAACATCTTATGTTAGTATGGTACATCTGTCATCATTGATGAACCAATATTGATGCATCATTATTCACAAAAGGCATTTCTTTATTGAGATTGTCCTAGTTTTTGCCTAATGCCCTAATGTCCTTCTTTCTGTTCTAGGATCTGGATAGGCTGCTACTTTGCATTAGATTGGGCTTGTTTTTTTGCATTGGCATCAAAAAGTCATATTTTTTTTCTTTTAAAGTAAAACCATCATGTTAAAATTAAGGAAATGTTTTTCTTTTTGAAGGGTGTAAAGTTACAGACTTATTTACATTTCTGCCAGGTATATAGTCAATTAATATGGTGTTTTCAAACTTGGATTGTGCAACTCCAGCTAAAGACACTTCTTAAAGGAAAGAGAGTGAATATCTACCAAGAGGACCCCTTGTAGGGGCTGAAGTTGGTGGGGAGAAGTGGTAGAGATTTGAATTCTGCAGTGTCTCTGCCCTTAGTGGAAAGAATGTACTCGAATCTCACCTCTGCTGTCTGGTTAATTGAGGGAAAGTTACTTAGCCTCAGTTTCCCATTCTGTCACATGCAGATATTGATCCTTTCATGCAGGGTTGAGGTAAAGGTTAGATGCAAAGGAAATAAAAGCACTAGCATTATACTCAGCACACTATAGTGCGTTAAGTAGCCATTACTGTTATTCATTTATACTTAAGTAAGGGAAAGAAGCATTTTAGAAATGTTTTACTTGTTTCAGTTTATTGCCTTTGAGTGAAAACATCTCCTGCAACAGCAGTCCCCAACCTTTTTGGAACCAGGGACTGGTTTTGTGGAAGACAATTTTTCCATGGACAGGGGGTGAGGGATGGTTTCAGGATGATTCAAGTACATTATATTTATTGTGCATTTTATTTCTATTATTATTATATTATAATATATAATAAAATGATTATACAACTCACCATAATGTAGGATCAGTGGGAGCCTGAGCTTATTTTCTGGCAGCTAGATGGTCCCATCTGGAGGTAATGGGAGGCAGTGACAGACCATCAGGCATTAGATTCTCATAAGGAGCACGCGACCTAGGTCCCTTGCATGTACAGTTCACAATAGGGTTCATGCTTCTAAGAAAATCTAATGTCGACACTAATCTTGCAGGAGGTGGAACTCAGGAGGTAATACAAACAATGGGGAGTGGAAGTAAATACAGATGAAATTTCACTCATTTGCCCACGTTCACCTCCTGCTGTGCAGCCTGATTCCTAATAGGCCACAGACCAGTACCAGTCCGTGGCCCTGGGGTTAGGGACCCCTGTCCTACAACATCACTGTCTACAAAATACATGTGAACAATATCCTTCTATCTGCTCTTTCTTATGTCTTTCTTTTTTTTTTTTTTTTTTTTGAGACGGAGTCTCGCTCTGTCACCCAGGCTGGAGTGCTGTGGCCGGATCTCAGCTCACTGCAAGCTCCGCCTCCCGGGTTCACGCCATTCTCCTGCCTCAGCCTCCCGGGTAGCTGGGACTACAGGCGCCGCCACCTCGCCCGGCTAGTTTTTTGTAGTTTTTAGTAGAGATGGGGTTTCACCATGTTAGCCAGGGTGGTCTCGATCTCCTGACCTCGTGATCCGCCCGCCTCGGCCTCCCAAAGTGCTGGGATTACAGGCTTGAGCCACAGCGCCCGGCCTCTTATGTCTTTCTTGAAACAATATGGTTTATGGTTTCCCCATCCTACCCTATAAAAATTATATCATCCTTCAGGGTGATAGGCAAATTTCACCACAAAGCCTTCCTTGATGCCTTCAATGTTGGTGAGAGGGGAAGGGTTTTGGAGTCAGGGATAACCAAAAAGATCTCTGAATCTGTTTTCTCATCTGTAAATGGAATTTAAAATAGTCATCATGTGGAATGAAGAAAATAATGTATGTAAAATGCAAATTACTGCATGTAGCATATAGTATGTTCCTCCAATAATAATAATAGCTAATGTTTTAGATAGTAGAATGAGAAATGGAAAGAAGCAGAAAATCTGTTCAGGGCATGCATGCAGAGGCAGGTCTTAGCAGCTGATTCATTGTATTGTGTGGAGGAGAAAGGGAGGGGTCAGGAATGGCACTGGGTCTCTAAATTTTTGAGCAAGAGAAATAAAGGCATTCATAGTTAGGGGCAAGAGTCATTTTTGATTTGTATAATGTGTTGTTGCAACTAGAGGACATGCCACTTGGTACTGATCATATGGAATTTAACAAGTTCTGGGGACACTCAAGGGCTGATGTCCAGAGACTGTTAACCATCTGGATCTGGAGCTGGGAATGTCAGCAGCAGAATGTATTTGAGTCACTCGGCACCAAAGTATGTTAGTGGTGATGAATTTGTAGGGGACTGCAACAACCTCAATTCTTGCCTCCTCAGAAAAAGAAATTTGACTGAGAGCATAAGGCAGTGTGAGAGACTGAGGCAAGTTTTAGAGGAGAAGTGAAAGTTTATTAGGAAGCTTAGGAGCAGGAATGAAAGGCAGGAAAGTACACTTGCGAGAAGGCCAAGCAGGCGACTTCAAAGGTCAAGTGCACTGTTTGACCTTTGGCTTGGGGTTTTATATGTTGGCATAATTCCGATGTCTTGCATCCCTTCTCCCCTGATTCTTCACGTGGGGTGGGGTATCCCCATGTGCAGTGGCCCACCAGCACTTGGCAGGGGCCACATGCACAGTGTGTTTGTTGGAGTTGTACACATGCTCACTTGAGGCATTCTTCCCTTGCCAGTCTAGCATTCCTAGAGGAAGGCCATATACCAGTTAAACTCCGCCATTTTACCTCTTAATGCATATGCTTGAGCCCACTCACCCAGCTCCTGGGATCTTATCAGAAAGCTGCAGATGACCAGTTTTGGCTTTTTTCTGTCTCTTGGGAGACTGCCTTTCCCTGGTGCTGGCTATCATCAATTATTTTAGAGAGTTTAACACCACCTGACCATCACCTGATGGTCACTTCACATTCCTGGTGGGGTGTGGGGAGCCCCTCTTCTGTCCTGCTCATGTCTGACTAGCTACCTACCATAACAAGAAGAGAGAACTTTGAGTGGCCGATTGGGGTTCTGCATCATACAGGTGCTAATTGAAACTGAAGAAGAGAGGAGCAGATCACCCAGGTAGCTTGTAGAGAAAGAAGGAGCAAGGACTAAGGATAGAACATTGAGGTACATTAACATTTAAGAAAAAGACAGAGATTGAGGAGTCCAAGGAGGAGGCTTAGACACCTTGAGGTATATTTCAGGTAAGGGATGTTTAACGCTGGTGAGAAGTTGCCAGTGAGAAAGACAGGCTGAACGTGGGTAGAGAAGGGGTTACAGAAAGGAAGACTTGCGAGAAGGGAGAGTGGCTTGAAAACCTGTAAAAGGCACAGGTGTGGTTGCAGTTGAGGTTTTAGGTGGAGTGGTAGGTACTTGGCCTAATAGTTTTCTCCCATCTCTCACTACAATAAAGTGGTTTATATGTGTAGAGAAGTGGTTCTCATAGTGGGATGTGAGGATCCCTGTAAGTCCCTAAGACCCTTCTGCAATTGTATGGTGGAGTTTTCCAGAGGCTACATGTGTGATGATATCCCGCTCTCCCCCTCTGATGGCTGCAAATGGAATGTTTGCTTGTATTTTCTTGTGTTTCCTAGAATTTTCTAAGGAAGTAGATGTAGATTTGTGTGCATTTCTAGGAATTAACTCCATTGTTTCCCTCAGCACTTCTACTGTGCTCTTATCTGCCTTCTTGTTATACCTGCTACAACACCTATAACCCTGTTATTCAACCAATTGTTAGTTTGAAATTCCCAAGTTTCCTTTGAGTCTATGCAGAAACACAAGAAGTGCACTTTGTTGTCTTGTTTAGCAATAATACAGTATTTTAAAAATTCTTTGAAAACGTTCTACACTTCAAGATTTTACCAAACACTGCTATAATTTTAGAATTTTATGTTTTATTTCAAAGTGAAAGAAAATGCATTTGTCATATACAGTTGGCCCTCCATATCCATGGGTTTTGCATCCATGAATTCAACTAACTGTGGATCAAAAATACTTGAAAAGAAATGGTTTATACTCAACACGTACAGACTTTTTCTCTTATCATTATTCCCTAAACAATACAGGACGACAAGGCTGGGCACACTGGCTCATGCCTGTAATCCCAGCACTTTGGGAGGCTAAGGTGGGAGGATTTCTTGAGCCCAGGAGTTTGAGACCAGCCTGGGCTGGTGAGACCCCATCTCTACAAAAAAATAAACAAAAAAATTAGCCTGGCATGGTGGCATGTGCCTGTAATCCCAGCTACTAGGGAGGCTAATGTGGGAGGATCACTTAAGACTGGGATGTGGAGGCTGCAGTGATCTGAGATCACGCCACTGCACTCCAGCCTGCGAAACAGAGCAAGACTCTATCTCAAAAAACAAAAAAAAAAGCGTAACAACTCTTTGCATAGCATTTACATTGTATTGGGTATTATAAGTAATCCAGAGATGATATAAAATATACAGGAGGATGTGCAGAGCTTATATGCAAATACTACATCATCTTATACCATGGACTTGAGTGTCTGTGGATTTTGGTATCTGAAGGAGGTACCAGGCCCAATTCCCCATGGATACCAAGGGATGACTGTATCTTTCTCATATTTAAGGATGAATTGTTGGCTTTTAAAAGGGAGATTAGCAGTGCGGGCGCGGTGTCTCACACCTACAACCCCAGCACTTTGGGAGGTCGAGGTGGGTGGATCAAGAGGTCAAGAAATACAGACCATCCTGGCCAACATAGTGAAACCTGTCTCTACTAAAAATACAAAAATTAGCCGGGCATGGTGGCATGAACCTGTGGTCTCAGCTACTAGGGAGGCTGACACAGAAGAATCACTTGAACCCGGGAGGTGGAGGTTGCAGTGAGTCAAGATTGCACCATTGCACTCCAGCTTGATGCCAAAGCAAGACTCTGTCTAAAAAAAAAAAAAAAAAAAGGAAATTAGACTCATTTTCTCAATCCACAGCTGTACTATATACTTCTAAAAATGCTAAGAAAAATTGAAAACGACATATCAGAGGTTTTCTGAGCCATGGAATGGAGAAATACACAAAAAAAATCGAATGTAACTAATTAAGAAAGAAATTATGTCAAAAGTTACCTTTTCCCTCAGCTTTATTGATGCTAATAATTTATCTTTATTGTTTTACACAAGAGACCATTCTTAGAAATTGTTATTCTTCCAATTAAGTTTTACTATCATTTTGAGGGCAGTCATTTGGAATTTGAATAAAGGAATCGAAGTGAACTTTTAAAACATAGACATGATGCACTCTTTAAAAACTAGAAAACTGTTTGTTACACCTCTTCTCACCCGGGCGCAGTGGCTCATGCCTATAATTCCAGCACTTTGGGAGGCCAAGATGAGAGGATTACCTGAGGTCAGGAGTTTGAGACCAGCCTGATTCACATGGTAAAACCCCACCTCTACTAAAAATACAAAATTAGCCAGAAGTGGTGGTGCATGCCTGTAATTTCCGCTACCTGGGAGGCTGAGGCAGGAGAATTGCTTGAACTCAGGAGGGGGAGATTGCAGTGAGCCAAGATCTGCCATTGCACTCCAGCCTGGGCCACAAGAGTAAAACTCTGTCTCAAAAATAAATAAATAAATGAAACCTGTTTGTTACACCTTTTCTGACTAGAAACGAAAAGGTCACTAAAGCATCTTACAAAATAAGTTATTATTTACATTGGCTAGGAAAGTGCACTCAATAGGTAAAAGACTAATAAAGCCCTGTACAGTTACATTAATTAACACCTACTGGATAGTCAGCTAAAGGAATCACGACAATGCCATTTTCTAGCGGTATAACAGCTCAGAAAAGACTGAGTTAATAAATCACCTGAAAAATTATACTTTTGCTTTGAAAATGGCCAAATATACAGAAGTACCTGGACATTTATTCTGCTTGTATTCATTTAGTACTGGCACCAACTAATTAACAAACAGCTTCTTTTGTATGAATGCCTAACAAGTACAAGTGTTGCTGAAATATTTAAAGTGTTGAATGCCTTTTTAAATCTCATGGCTTTTTGTGGAACAACTGTGTTGAGATTTTTGTGGATAGTGTAAAACCTATGGTCAATAAAACTGCTAGCCTACCTTAAAAGAAATAAAAGGAGTAGCACCAACCCACACTAGTGGTCATTACATTCTCTATGATCCCCTACTCATCCCAACACCCAGCCAATTTTACTTAAGAATGTGCTCGATAAAGCAGGAAACTTTATCAGTGTTATTAAATCTCAACCCTAGAGTATATAATATGCAACCCTTTCAATATTTTATATAATGAAATGAAAAGTATGCATGAAATATTTCTGCTAGGCTGGGTGCCATGGCTCATACCTGTAATCTCAGCACTTTGGGAGACCGAGGTGAGTGGATAACCTGAGGTCAGGAGTTCGAGACTAGGCTGGCCAACATGGTGAAACCCCATCTCTACTAAAAATACAAAAAATTAGCTGGGCATGGTGGCATGTGCCTGTGATCCCAGCTACTCAAGAGGCTGAGGCAGGAGAATTGCTTGAACTCAGGAGGGGGAGATTGCAGTGAGCCAAGATCTGCCCTTGCACTCCAGCCTGGGCCACAAGAGTAAAACTCTGTCTCAAAAATAAATAAAGTAAGCCTGTCCATCGAAAAAACAACTGATAGCATTTTTCTCAATAATAAAATTAGAGCTTTTAGATAAAAATTTGAGTCTTGGAAGCTTGTATCTGCTACCATAAGCTTGACAGCTTCTCAATACTTATTTTGATGATGAGATGGGTGGTGATATTAACAAATGTGATGTTTGATGATGTATGAAGAGGGTTAATATTTAGAATATCTGCGTGAGTTAATGAACCAATATTTTCCATATGACCAATGCATCATGTTACAAAATCATACATGGGTAAAATACCCATTCTAAGTGGAAGACAGACCAATGGATCTTAATGTAATGGAGTTGAAAAGTTCATTAATATGATTTTAGGTTACATATTGCAGCTAACCATTCAATAACTACCACTTGTCAAGTCTTGTTATTCTAAGAACAACCACAATTATCTAAAAAGACTATACAAATACTCCTCCTTTTTCAACTGCGTATCTGTATAAAGCTGAATTTTCTTCATATCGCAACAAATGACGGAGACATATAAGAGAATCCAGCTGTTTCCTATAAAGTCAATCATTAAGGAGATTTGTGGCCAGACGCTGTGACACATGCCTATACTCCCAGAACTTTGGGAGGCCGAGGCAAGTGGATTACTTGAGTCCAGGAGCTCCAGACCAGCCTGGGCAACATGTCAAAACCCTGTTTCTAAAAAAAAAATACAAAAATTAGCCCAGCATAGTGGTGTGTGCCTATGGACCCAGCTACTCAGGAGGGTGAGGTGGGAGGATTGCCTGAGCCTGGGAATGTTGAGGCTACAGTGAGCTGAAATCGTGCCACTACACTCCAGCCTGGGAAACAGAGTGTGACACTGTCTCAAAAACAAAAACAAAAACAAAAAAAACCACAAAGATTTGCAAAAATGTACGACAGTGCCACTCTTCTTTTTTTTTTGAGACGGAGTCTTGCTGTGTTGCCCAGACTGGAGTTCAATGGCACAGTCTAGGCTCACTGCAACATCTGCCTCCCGGGTTCAAGCATTTCTCCTGCCTCAGCCTCCTGAGTAGCTGGGACTACAGGTGTGTGCCACCACACCCGGCTAATTTTTGGATTTTTTAGTAGAGATGGGGTTTCACCACGTTGGCCAGGCTACTCTCAAACCCCTGACCTTGTGATCCACCCACCTTGGCCTCCCAAAGTGCTGGGATTACAGGCGTGAGTCACCGCACCCAGCCCTACTCTTCTAACTTTTTTTGTTTTATAATATATGTGTCATAAAATGTAATATTTTATTGATATTTAGTGGATTTGTTTTAATTAGTAAAATATTTAAAATTTATCTTGATCTTAATTTCTTGTATAATAAATATCAATAGATAAAACCTATAAAAACAAAAAACCTTAAGACTTCAATAATTTTTAAGAATATAAAGGAGTTGTAACACTAAAGTTTGAGAATCACAGGTTTGGACCATAGGAAGGAGATCTGGTGGTGGGATAGGGCATGAGAAAGGTTTTAATAACCATTGATGATTTATTTTTTTCACATAACTGCACAACATTAAAAGACATAAAGCTCTATTAGAGAGTTCCCACTGGTTGAGTTTCAGTTAAATGTGTTTTTAATCAGTTTAGTCAAGGGAGTAGGATTGTTATTATCTGAACTTGAATTCTGACTGGGTGACCACAGGAATATCACCAAAACTCCTAGCCTCAATTTTTGCATCTGTAACATGCCTCTACCTTAGAAGGGTCACTGTGAGGTTAAAACTCATGTAAATTTTGCTACAGTGTGTTTTGTGGATCAACCACATTAGCAATGCGGGTACCCAGAGCTCTGAATCATGATCTGCATTTCAATGAGACCCTCAAGTGGTCCTTATGCACAGAGTAGTGCTGGTGTAAGACACCCAGGAGACTGCCTGCCTGTCACATTGTAGGTGTTCAATAAAAATCTCCTTTTTTTTTTTCTTTTACCATTTATTTCTTATTCTTTAGCTTATACATGTAACTATTTCCATCTTTTTGGACCAAAGTTATTGGTTTGATTTTTTAAAATACGTCTGACCTGTTAATTTAATCCCTTTTTCTTATCAGCCAAAGTAATCCTTACATTCATTTGAAAAGTTTAAAACTTCCAGACCTGCAGTCTAGATTCTAGAGTGTCTCTTTTCTCCTTTTTTATTTAAAAAAAAGTTTTTAAGCCAGCTACTCTGACAATGAGCCCCATCTGATTGGTGTGTGTGGAGACCCACTGCCTGTATAACTAGAAGATCTGTTCCTCCTTTTATAATAATTCATTTATTCACTCAACACATATCAAATAACCAATATGTGTATGGGACTGTGAATGACATTAGGGGAACAGTGTGAAATGAACATGCTCCTCACCCTTGTGATGGAAGAAACACTAAAGGAATGAACCAAAACACAGCATTTATAGTTCTCAAGAACACTTTGTGAATATATAAGTAATATATGCTTTTTAAAAAAATTTCGAGTATTGGCTGGGCACGGCGGCTCATGCCTATAATCCCAGCACTTTGGGAGGCCAAGGCAGGCAGATCACCTGAGGTCAGCAGTTCGAGACCAACCTGGCCAATATGGTGAAACCCCATCTCTACTAAAAATACAAAAATAAGCCGGGCATGGTGGCACAGGCCTGTAGTCGTAGCTACTCAAGGCAGGAGAATCACTTGAACCTGGGAGGCAGAAGTTGCAGTGAGTTGAGATCATGCCACTACATTCTAGCCTGGGCAACAGAGTGAGACTCCATCTCAAAAACAAAAAAACAAAACCGAAAAGCAAACAAACAAAAAAACTCAAGTATTTTTTCCTTTTCTACATTTTATTGATTTTAATAAGCACTTTATGTATATCTTTAGTGCTTTGACTTCTACATTGTCTTATAATATTGCTTATCTCACATTTTTCAGTTGCCTGCCATAACATTGATGGTTGCTAGATTTTTAATTCTTCTAGCATGTGAGTTGTTTTTCCAATAAAACAAATTTTTAATTTAGCATTGTGGTAAAAAAATGCACATAACGTAAAATGTACTACCTTAATCATTTTTTAGTGTGCAGTTGAGTAGTGCTAACTATATTCACATTGCTGTGCAACAAATCTCTAGAACTTTTTCATCTTGTAAGAGTGAAACTCTATATTCATTGAACAACAAACAACTTTCTATTTCCCCCTCCTCCAGCCCCTGGAACCACAATTCTACTGTTTCTCTGAGTTTGACTACTTTAGATACTTCATACGAGTGGAATCATGCACAATTTGTCTTTTTGTAACTGGTTTATTTCACTTCATGTAATGTCTTCAAGGTTCACCCACGTTGTAGCATGTAACAGGATGTCTTTCTTTTTTAAGGCCGAATAATATTCCATTGTATGTATATATCACATTGTGTGTATCCATTCATCCACCCACTCCTGGACGTTTGGATTGTTTCCACCTCCTAGCTATTGTGAATAATACTGCAATGAACGTGGTTATGCCTTCAGAGTGCTTTGACTCCAGATGTAGACACTAATGTGCACCTGTGCCTGAATGTGATTCTTGATTATAAGAAAGAATTTTTGAGCTGGCAGAAAGGGAAAGGTAGGCCAGGTCAGGCTTACGGTCAGGCTCTCATGTTGAACATCCAGGCAACAGCAGAGAGATAGAAAACAGCCTGAATCCTTCAGAGTCCTGTCTGAAAGGAAAGTACTAACTTGGGTTGAATGCTGACCATGCCGAACACTTTTGTGTCTGTTGATAGGGAAATGTAATGAAAAGTGATCACCAACATCAGGAACAAGCCCAGCAGGGCACCTTAGCATGGAGGTGGTTTGAGTTATTTGAAAATAGGGTTAATATAAAACAGAACATATTCAAATTTCAAATATAATACAAACTACCATGAGTTTGGATTAGGATTGCAAAGAAACATGGGTGTGTGTGGCTGATGCGGCAGAGACCAAACTCTTAAGGGCACAAAAGTCCCTGCCAGGATCTAACCTGATGTTCTTTACTCCCCAGCTTGCTGGTTAAAGAAATCATTCCTGCTGAAAACTAATCTTTAAAGAACTTTTGTTTCATATGCAGACCCCAGAGTCACTATCTGGGCTCTCATATCAGGCCTGTAGGTGACATTCCTGATAAAATCAGGTCATACACAGAAGGAATGAGTCAAGACCAGTTCTGAAGCTTCCCTGAGGACCAGGAAAAATGCCTTTAAGGAGGAAAAGAAATACCATTACAAATTTGAGCCACGTAGACTGACTTGCATGGATTTCTCTTAGCCCATCATTTCAGTCCTTAGAGAAGAGGAGGTGGCTTATTGCAAATTCAACTTTTGGTATCACTCTGGAGCTCCTTTACTTGTAACATAGCAAATATGGTTACTTTAAGATACAGGAAAGCAGAAAAGGCACTGGCCTGAGAGTCAGATGGTTTCTAGTTCCAGCATGGCTACTTACTAGCTGGGTGGCTTTGGACAAGTGGCTGCACCTCTTGAACCTCAGCTTACCTCCTGTGAAACCCAGCCCTGGGGCTAGAACAGGTCCATTCCTTTCAGCTCTACCATTCTGTGAATTAATGACATCAGCTGACCATTGATTTCATCCATTCTACTTTTTATTTGGCATTTATTCATTTGATACATATATACATATATAAAAATCTGTACATGGTAAAAATACAAAATAAGTATTTCTTTATAAGTTATACAATTAAACAGCTACCTTTTTAAAGTTTAAAAGCCATTGCAAAAAAAAAAAGAGTGAGAAAGAAATCTAGTCCGTCCTTTAAAGTCATTCACAATAACCTTGGTATAAAATATCCATACAACACATGTGTACAAAATAGTGTACAGTTCATAAGAGCTGTGCAAAGACAGCAAAGTTCGGTTAAAAAAAAATCAAAGAGGCTGTGTAGGTCTCTCTGTCCACACCATGCCCATTTCCCAGGAGGTTTGCAGCTCAGCAACACCTCCCTAGGAATAACAAAAGGGCACAAGGTAGAGTGTGTGGTGTGTATACCGTGGATACAGAAATTAAAAAGAAAAAGCTTTAAAACACACATACAAGAATAGAGACTGCTCCTTCTCCCCCTTTAGAGAACTCACTTCTTTCCCCAGAGAGCTTTTGGAAGGTGACAAAGAAGACTCAATATGCATGTTGTGCCTTGGACCAGAAGGCACTAATATATATACTGTTGTTTTTTTTTTCCTTTTTGAAAATCTTGAGCTTTCTAAGAGAACATCTATGGGGAGACAGGAGTGGGGTGGGGGGTGGAGATGAGAGACTGGACTGGAATAGGAGCCCCTTGCTACCTATTAGGGGAGGCGGAGGGATCTAGACAGTCAAGGTTGTTGGAGTTAGTTATATGATTTGGTGTTTTCACTCCTAACTCGGTTTCCTCCTCCATAAACAAGTTTCCTACTATATAGGGTGGTTGCTGCTGACAACCAGCAGGGCCTGTCTCACAGTAAGGTCCAGGCCATGGGACCATAGGACACCCCACTGTTTAAAATAGTTTGCAATAAACAAAATAAAATGGAGCCCTTGCTGAAAAGTTAAGGCTGGGACCAAGACTTAAAGTTAATTTACGTGGGGAGGACTATTTGGAGTTTTTTTGGGGGAAGGAAATGTCTCTTTGGGGCTACCGCAGGGCCGGTGGCGCCTTCAACGAGGTCATGGTTCTACAGTCGAGAGAGGCAGCATCTGGGCACAGGGAAAAGTGAACGCGCAGACTGGACCCCACCTCTTCAATTTCAAAGCACTTAAAAAGAGTACTCTGGAGTGCGAGCGGCTTCTAGGACACGGTGATTTCCTCCTCTTCCTCTCCCTCCTCTTCCTCCTCGGAGTCTGAGAAGTCCGAAGGTTTCCCGGGACTGCTCGAGTGCGCGGGCGAGGTGGGCAGCGGCCCTGGCAGCCGTGGGTCCCGCAGGTGCGGGGGTTCGGGGGACGCGAGGTACGCCAGGCGGTGGCGGGGGCTGCCCGGACCCTCCTCCTCCTCGTCTTCGTCCCCAGGACCCTTCTGGCCCACGTCGCTGAGGTCCGGGTGCGGATTGAGCTTGGTGGGCAGGGTTTGCTCGCGGCAGCCCCCGCTAGACAAGAGTTCGCGCTCTTTGGAGTTCCGCCATTTCATGCGTCGGTTCTGGAACCAGATTTTCACCTGGGAAGTCCCGGCCGGCAAGAGGAGGGAGAAGCAGCGGTCAGATCAGGGGCCCCGGGGGACGCACAGGGGCGGGGGGTGGAGTGGGGAGCAGGCTCTGTCCTTCGGGCTGTGTCCGCTCCCCACCCCCAGAAATGAGTCCAGGTGGATCCCCGCATTGACTCCGCCCCCGCATCAGCTCGCGGTTCCCTTTGCCCCACCTGCTGCCATCCTGCCCCGAAGGGCGGAGTTGGGGGACGGCTGAGCACGGGAGAGAAGGCGGGAAGTGGGGGTGGGGAGAGAAGAGGACTATCCTGCGGAGCTTCGAGGGTAGTGGCCCGTGTACTCACTCCCTCTCTAGGCCTCGGTTTTCCCATCTGTACAGTGGGACCTAAGCGGTTTCCGAACCCTTGCAGTTGACGGGTGCGCCTGGGAGGGGTGGAGGGCGGGGGCGGAGGGTGCTGTGGAGGAACTGCGCTCACCTGCGAGTCTTTCAGGCCCAGCTTGGCCGCCAGCTTCTTGCGGTCGGGCTTGCTGATGTACTTTTGCTTCTGGAACATCTTCTCTAGCGCCTTGCGCTGCACGTCAGAAAAGACTGCTCGACGCAGCATGCCCCGCCGAGGCTTCCCGCGCGCCGCCAGCGGCCAGGAGAAGGTCCCGGGGATGGGCACGACGCTGGAGGACGCTGCAGGGTGGGGGGAGGTGGTGAGTGAGTGGGCATACGCCCCCCATCCCCAACACGGCTCTCCCTGGCTTTTCGCTCTGATCCCTTCATCTCTTTAAAGCGCTCCTTTTTCTCCCCCTGGAGAATAGGCCACGAACCTACAAACCTGCGAGAGTGAAAAGCTCTTTCCGCCCAAATAACTTTCCCTTTCAACGGTGCAAACCCGGATTAGGTAAAACCACGGAAACACAGAAAACAGCCCCCACAATAGCCTGTTTCATTTTTCCATTCAGTGGACTCAGGGAAACAAACCTGCGTACATCAGCTAAAACAGCAATAGAAAAAATAAATTACAAAAATAAAAATAAAATATCCAACCGAGGCCACTGGGTTTCTCCCCTAAGCTTTTATCATTTCAGTGGCTTTTGCATTCTTTAGATGAAAATGAGGTGTTTTACTATTTTGATAAAGAGGGAAAAATCCGATTTAAATTTTTTTGAAAAATCCAATAAGTATTCATCTTTTTAATATTAATCCTCCCTCCCCTCCCCCACCAAACGTAAAGAATTCGGTCCAAATACATGAAAAGTGGCAGCTAATTAGCACATTGACTGCTTCCCAATGGGTATTGGTATGATAAAAGGGGGGAGAGTTTCGCTTTAAGCGAAAGAAAAAAACAAAACAAAAAGAAACAGAGACTCTAATGAAGCGTGAATGGTAATTGTGTAGTAATGAACTAACAGAAAAAGACTGAGGACAAGCAGCGAAAGCCATATATTACTGGGACAAAAGAGATTTACACTTTCAAACTAAACACAACTGCAGGCCAAGACCATTGGGAGAATACTGATGGCAGAGACTTCTCTTCCCCGAATCGTTTTCATTAAATGGACATGAAAAGCTATTTATAAAGCTCGGGTTGTTTTTGTTAGAGCATTGAGATGAGGGAGAAAGGGAGCAAATTCCATTATTAGCAGCAGTGTGAATGGTGGTGGTGGTGGTGGTGGTGGTGGTGGTGGTGCTGGGGAGGGGGAGGGAGGTGGCGAATTCTCTCTCCCCCTTTAAAAAATCAATTGCTTGTTTCTTTTGCTGATATTTGGGAATGCTGTCGTGATTTTACCCATCCCCCGCAGGCCATACCCAGTTTTTCTTCTCTTTAGAGGGACTCTTCTGCCTCCCTTTTAGTTTTGATCAGTGGCAGAGTTTTTGAGCCATAGTTTGAATCATCAGTGAGGTTACAGGAAGAAAACCTGGTGGAAGCTGTTTAAGGTATTGCTCCTTTAGGCTGGGACACAATTATGGGCTTTCTTCCAACTGCTTCTTATTTTTCAAGATCAACGTTGTTTTATAAGACAGAGGGAGAAAGGAGTATGAGAAGGGATTTGGAAATCAGGCTGGACATAGAAAGTTGGGATTGGGGGAGGATCTAGTCCTCCTCCCCCTGGGCAACCCTAGGCATCCCACACAAGAGGGCACCCCATGTGGTCTTGTGAAAAGCCCGAAGCCCTGAATGAGTCTTAAAGAGAAATTAGCCCCGGCTGGTAGGTGTCTCTCGGCGGCGTGGAGAGACTAGGGCCGGTCTGTGTGTGGCTGCCCGGAGGAGCTGACCAATTGGTCATGGTGCTGAAACCTTTGTGGGGAATCGTGGCCAAGTGCACTGACTCTGTGGGAAAACGGCGGCGTGAAGGGATGCCAACAGCTCCTCGCCGGGAAGGGAACCGCCTCAAATTGGGACCATGACAATTCCTGCTAATTTGTAGAGCAGGGAATTGGTGCAAAGTGTCAAGCAGTCACTGCTTGTGCTAAATAGGGCATCAAATTGGCGCGACGGATTCATGAATGTTGTACGCCTCGCAACCTCTGAACCAGAGCATAACCCCGAGGGGTGGACGGAGAAATATGGCTTCGGAGCAGGGAGCAATGGGCCGGGGCTGGGGCGCCGCCCTGCCTCGCGCAAAGAAGGGAGACAAGACCTACCTGGGAAATAAGAAGATCTGATGAAAGGCTGAAAGGACCCTTCGAAGTAGGGAAACGCGAAGGTCTTGGGAGGGACGCTCTGGAGCAAGGCTGGGGGTGTTTCTGGCGGGCAGTGGAGTGGGGGCAGAAAGGAGAGAGGGAGACAGAAAGAATCTGATTACGTACTTGCCTATTGTATAGCACACTGAACGCACGATATAATTAGCCCTTCATCTGGTTTCAAAGACATCTTTCTTATATGTTGA
The DNA here is from genome assembly GCF_000951035.1 of Colobus angolensis palliatus. Lineage (NCBI taxonomy): Eukaryota > Metazoa > Chordata > Mammalia > Primates > Cercopithecidae > Colobus > Colobus angolensis. Next base: position 3,677,848 of record NW_012114755.1, read on the forward strand.
CAGGGTAAAATAAATCTTCCCAGCATTGTCTTATCTGTAAAACTCTTTTCTTTGCCCCCAACATAATTCTCTGCGCCGTCCCACTCTACCCCAATCTCCATCCTGGGCACTAACGAGATAGGTAGGACTGAGTGTGGATGAAAGAAATTGCAGATTTATAATATTAGCTAATCCAATAAATATATCATATTGAGTTTAAAAAAAAAAAAAAACTGTCTCCTAGAAGCTCGAAGGCAGAGACGCAGACGTCCAGGGGCGTGCGCTCAGCGTTACTGCACCAGATGACTGCCCACTGTCTCCGACTGCGTGTGCTCAAGTTCATTCCGAGGATGGGGCGAGCCTGGAGGCTTTTCTTCCCCGGGATTGACTGGACTATTCTCATATTGCCTGACGTAGGTTCTCAGAGTTCGTGCGTATGTGTGTGCACGGATGTGTGTGTGGGGGCCCGCTCGCTAGAGGAAACTGAGGCCAGGAGGACTCCGTGCATGCCTGGTACCTGAACGGGCCCTCAGGGTTCTGCCCTCGCTTACCTGTTCTGGGCCCCGAGGAGAGGATGGTGTTCACTCCAAACTTCAGAAACGTGGTCTCGCTGGCGGGGGAGACGGCAGTCGGCGAAGAGCCGCCCCGCCGGCTCCCGGGACCCGGGGAGCCCAGGTCCGAGGCCCCCGTGTCGGTGAGGGCCGTGGGGGCGCCCTGCCTGGGCGGCGACATGCTGGAGGTGGGCACGCTGCGGGGCAGGTAGGCGGGGGGTCGGCTGATGCGGATCAGATCCTCCACCAGGAAGCTGGAGTGGCTGGAAAATGCCGACTGCAAGGACTGGGGCAGCGTCAAGGTGGGCGTGGGCCGCAGGAGGCTAGGGTACCCGGCGGGGGGCGCGAGGAGGCCGGGGAACATCATGGTAGGCGCGAGGCGGGCGAAATAAACCCCTTCTTTCAGTGGCCGGAGGGTAAACACCTCGCTTCCCGCCCCTCCCACCCCCGCAGTGTCCTCTCTCTTGGGCTTAGCAAACGTCTCCAAGTAACAATCCCACTTGGGCGTCTGCGAGTCCTCCGTGGTCCTCCCGTCGAGGTGATGGTTTTATAGTGGCCCGCCCGCTAAAGCACTTTGAAAAGTGACAGCTCTGACAATGAAGTTCAACAAAGTTCTCCACTCGAGCTTCATTCGCCGGAGGCTCTGGACGCTCTGATTGGCGCAGGGGTGCAATTTATGATTGGATTAGTCTTCATAAGCATGGCCCGCACAATGGGCCGGCAACAAAGGCCTGCGCGCATCAATTCTGCATATCGACCGCCTCTTTGCAATACAGTGCGCACCAAAGCTCTCGCGGAAGGTTTTTGTGCCGAAGCAACACCCGGGCTAATTAAATGCCTATTTAGAAGTTTCAGATGACATCTTGCCTCATAGAAAAGGAATTATTTAAAGAACGCACTAAATTTATTTGCAGCTCCCCTGCTAAGCCTGGAAAATAAATCAATAAATATTCATAGAAATACATCTTCAGGCTATCAGGAAAGTTACCCTCCCTCTTATGGGGGTGGGGCAATGAAAAGTTTCAAGTCAGTGGACATAAAAATATACTCCCTTTCCGGTCTCTAACCCTATCCGTTAATCCAGCTGAAGCGTAAAGCAGATGTAGGGGTGAGTGAAATCAGTGTTAGAAGTCCCATTCTGACGACTCAGGGAGACTTGGAAGTGGATGCTTTGGGGCCGCTGGATATGTGTCCGTAAGAGTGGGGGAGAGGTCTGGAGTTATTTCATCTCGGGAGACGGGTTGAGTTTGAGCGTTGGTGGATACCTGAACAGTAAAACGAGTCTCCTTCAAATTCCCGGCAACTTGGAAAACGATTTTCTCTAAGAGTTTCTGCAAGGGGCTCTCCGCACCTCACCTTGCGGGAGGAGCGGAGGACAGCTGCGCTGGGCTGCGGGGCGGCAGGATTCCGCTTGCAAACGGCTTAGGCTGACCGGAAACTGCCTCCGGCAAGGGTATCCAATGGCTGTGAGTGCTATGCTGGCCGTTATCCAACCACAGGGAGCTCTTGGCAGTTTAAGTTGAAACTCACAGCCCTGACATTTTAAGTCACAGCAGCTAACCCTACTACTTGCGGGGCGCTTAACTTGGCCCAAGATTTGGCAGCTTCTTAATTAACTACAACGCACAAACACGTGAAAACCAGAGGGAAGGGATGCGGTTCCCAAGAATGTTGGTCCACCCCAGGAAAGCCTCCTCTGAACGTGGGGCTTCAAAGGAGAGTCTTCCTGGAGACAGTCCCTTCGCTTTCCTCTGGTTGGGGCTGAGGTGGCACTAAGACTCGATTCCCCCCATTTCTCTGTTCGGCGAGATAACAGATGTGTTAAATGTCCCATTCATCTCTTTAGTGTGGCTGAACCTCCCCAAAGAGAAGTGTGCAGCCCCGCCAGGCCGCCCTGATCCTATTAACCATGAACTAACTGTCACCTTCAGCTGGTTTTCCTTTTTGCTTTTTAACACAAAGCTTTCTCAAAAATCTTATTAACCAGCTTTATTTCTCTCGATGGTTTTGTTCGGGGTGTTTTGTGTTGATGATCTCCATGTCGCTGCTTTAACCATTCAATAAAAGTGCATCTGCGATTTATATCACATTAAACCAGAAACGGAGCCCGCTAAAACTCTCCCTTGATTCAAATTAAAAAGTTATTTAGGGCCCGGCTCCAGAGGCGAATTAATGCTAGAAGATGACGTAAGTACGGAGTTCCTGAGCCCAAGACTGCTCACGCTCATGGGCAGCGGGAGAAAACCAATCAGGAAAGAAACAACTTTTAAATAAGGGGCTATTTAAATATGGGAAGCGCCTCCCTGGAAACGGAAAAGGGAGATCTGTCGAAGAACGTCAAAAGTTCCTCTTTTTGAAGTTTGCAATAACATATGTGAGAAAAGTATAAGCTATCTGAACTCCTGCACTTTAACCTTGCCACGAGAAATTTCCCACTGCAATAAGACTGGCTCTCTGCCTTCCTCTCCCTTCCTTTTTTCCTCAGGCCCGCCTCCCTCCTTCTCCCACTCCCTTTCCCTCTGCCCCCCACCTCTTTTTCTCTCCGAGTCTTGGGCAATTGCCAGTTCCCAGAAGAACGCTCTGGGGGCTTCAGGACGTTTGATTCCCTACCGGTGAAGCGCTTGTCCAAGTCTTCCGGATGATCAGAATAGTCTATATTTGCCAAAATCAGCTTGGATTTTGTTTTTTGGAGGGGGGGAAATGGTAAGAACTTGAAGTCAGCGTGAACCCTTCCCACCTCCTCCTTCCCTGTTGGGGCATTTGCCGGGGTGTAGTTTCCTGCCTGTTGACAGGCTTCATACCACCCCCTAGCCCCCGCCCCAAGCCCCCGCCATTCTGCCTCACTATAGACTAACTGCTACTAACTTCTTGGGTTTTAAAAATCTACCCTGCCATTTTTTGGAGGGTGGATCAACCCCTTGCTGCGATCCACGTGGACCCTGTTTCCTGGGGTCGGTCTCCACAGCCTCCTAAAGAATTCCTAAAGCGCCAAAGAGGAAAAGTGAGGGCGGGGGCGAGGGGGCGAGGGCTGGCCGCCCGTGAAAAGGCAAAATAAATCCTAGGGAAGCAAGAAATTGGACGAAAGAATCTTACTTTAAGTGATCTCCTTGAACGCGTCTTTTCAAACTCTGCGATAGCCTTAGGGGCTGCGCGGCGCGGCGCTGCGGCTGCTGCTAAGACCTGTGACTAATGCCATTTGACCTGAGCCCATGGGGTTTCGTGCGTCCTGCCATTCATTGTTATGTCGTTATCTTCAAGTTTATTTCGGAGAAATCACTCGCGGTGTTTGTCTCAAGGCTGATCTTTCTGTCTATTTCTCTTTCAAGAGAAAAGAAGACGGGAGGAGAAAAGAGAAAATCGGAGGCCCTGGTTTGGGGTTTAAGGTCCTTGCCTACGCTGCGGGGGAGGCCGCAGCAGATCCGGCTGGGGTTCCCGGGGCCTAGGTGGCCAAAGCTGCCGAAACCTCCCTTGGATAATAGAAAGAGCGTGTCGGAACGCACTCTGGGGGTTCCTTTCCCCATCGCAGGGGAGAGCGAGCATGTTGCTGCCCCGGTCGCAGGGCAGTACTAGCAGCAGCGCGGCCCTCTCCAGTGCTGGCCGTGCCTGAAATTCTTGGATAAGTGAAGGCCAGCAAGCGAGGTGAAAAGGACACTACAAAGCAGAGAGTGCAGTGAGCTTCCCCGCCCTCTGAAAAGATGGCAAGTGTCCGTTTCGGGAAGGCTGCAACGCTAAGGTCACCCCTTCGCAGGCTTCGGACCCCCAGGCCTCCACGCTCCCTGCCGTAGCAGCCAACAGAGTGAGAGCACATTTTGGAAGATTGGCTGGATGCCGGGAGGTGACAGGGAAAAGCGCCCGACGCCTGGCTTTGGGGTGGGGGGTGAGGGGGTGGGGGCAGGGAGCTAACGGGCCAGGCGAAGGAGGAGGGCTGCCAGGCTCGGACTGAAAGAGCTTTCCTACCGCCCCAGCCCCTCTTTGCAAGCCTCTCTATTAAGACAGCTCTAAGGGGTTCACCTTCAGAATAGGCCACTAGGAGCTACCGCTGCCCCAGCTCTTTCTAGTGTCTCCCCCCCTCACCCCCCATCCCTTTCACACGCACTCCCCTCTTTTTCCTTGAAAATCCTTCTATTGTGCCAATCAAGCAGATGGTTTGCAGGAAATATAGCTTGGCCTCGCTGACCGAAACTAATTTTAACTAGCTTTCCAAGCCCGAAACGTTTGTTTTGCTCTTACAAAATAGCCCCCAAAACAGCTGGCAAGGGTGAATTAAACCCATTAAAGACACATTTATAAGAAATTATATTCACATAGATTGCCTGAACCCCCTTGTGCTGTCTAAGAGAGGAGATGAGCGCATTTAAATGAAAATGTCGCCGGACGCTCCCCTCCTTAACATGGCCTGAAAGTCTCAAAACATTTTACTAAATAGATTAACTTGACTATTGTCTTGCATCACATTTATCAGCTTCATTAAGTGAATAGCTGAACAAATATATTACGCATGCATGAAAAGCTCTTTTTCAAGGAGCCTCATTGTATCCTCAGCCCTGACAGGTGGTTAACTGTGTGTTGTTTTTGTGTGTGTGTGTGGGTTTTTTTTGGTGTTTTCTTTTACTTTTTTTTTATTATTATATTTTTTTAACCCGAAGAAAGGGGATCTCTGTAGAGCGGCACAGGGCTTGTAGCGCGGACTTGGAGAAAGTTTACTTTAACTACCTTCTTGGACAACCCTCTGCCCTAGCAATGTTAAAACCATGTTGGGCCAAGGAGATATGAGACCCTTCAAAATAATCAAACTTAAATTTTGCTAAGCCCAGCCTTGAGTGCATTCTCACTCCATCATTATCTCTGCCCCCTTGTCCGGGAAATTAATTTCATACTGCTCCTTTTTAAAGCTTTTAAAACATAGCCATTGTTTCTCCTTGTTTAACCAGCTTTTCACAGACTACAGGATTAAATATTCTTCTTTTTTAAAAAAGAAAATAATAATAAAGACAGAGTCTCATTTTGTTGTCCAGGCTGGTCTCCAACTCCTGGCCTCAAGTGATCCTCCAGCATCTAAATATTCTTTTAACTCACATTTGAATCCATTTCACTTTACTGTATGTCTTTAGAAAAGTTCTTGTCTCCTGGGCCTCAGTGTCCCTATGGCTAAAACAAGCGGTTGCCCTAGAAAGCTCTCTAAGGGTCCTTTCAGATCTGATTTCCTGAGGCTTAAAAACTCTCAACTCTTTGTTGCCTTGTGAAGGGGCCCAGCAACTCCCAGCCTCTGCGCCCAGTGTAATGACAGGAAGGACAGCACCTCCAGGTTCTAGGGTGCTACGTTGGTGGAGGGGAGGAAAGTGGAGTACTCTAGAGGCCTAAGGCAAATCTGCCAGCTGGGGAGGACTGCACACAGTGGGCTCTCATTCCTGGGGTACACTGGGTACCAAGAGCAAAAGCCTGGAGGTCACACCACCCTCACATTCTGGTCCACATCCCTCCCTTCAAACAGGCTGCCCTGCCTACTGCTCCTCTCCAGTTCTTGTCCCACCACGAGGCATGGCGACACCAAGTGAGAAGTGGGAGGGGATCCTCCCTGGCCCACTCCCCTTGTCCTGGGCCTCGCTTTTTAGCTGCTTTAGTTACTGGTGGAGTGCCACAATGAGCCCCTTGCACGCCATGCTCCATCATCTTTTCCCTCTCTTGCCTTTTCTGCCTTCCCCCAACCCCAAGCTGGAACTATTGATGTTCTGTCCTGGAATTTTTCTGGTTAAAGAGGCTTGGATGAAGGTGAAATTGGTGCTGGGTGGGAAACGGTATAGAATCTTTCTCTGAAAGGGCTGCTTTTGTCCAAGGCAAGAGGAGCAGAACTGTGCTGTGAATGAAGGTCGTCTTATGATGTAGGTAAGTATCTCTGCTTAAAAAAAAAAAAGTTAGCCTGGTGCAGTGGCACACACCTGTAATCCCAGCACTCTGGGGGGCTGAGGTGGACAGATCACTTGAGTCCAGGAGTTTGAGACCAGCCTGGGCAACATATTGAGACTCTGTCTCTAAAAAAACAAAATTTTTTAAAATTTCTTTTTAAAAGCTGTTTTGGAGCAGCCTCCAGAATAAGAAGAGCTTGTTGGGTGTGGTGATGATTTGCAATCCTTTCCCAAGTGATTAATCTTCCCTGATGGTTTGATGAGATTCTTAGGGAGGGGGCTGAAGATAGTTATGCTTCTTTTGGAAGAACTTCCTTCAGTCAGATAAGGGAATTTCAGAGCAAGCCACTCACTCCCTGTACTTCAGAAGGAGAAGTGGGAGAGGCAGAAGAAGGTCAGTGAGAGACTTTGTGTCTGAGGCTTATTTCTGAGGACTTTCAGTCTCCTTTGTTCAAAGCACTCAGCATGCCAAAGCGCCATATTTTGGGCTATTGAGTACCAACAAAGGAAAAGAAATTAATTTTAAAATCAGAACCCGTAAACTGGAGGAGTGCGGGAGAAACATCCTTGCCTCTAAACATCAAAGCTCATTTTGTCTCTGTTTGAGATTTAGAGATTTGCCCTGTTGGGACAAAGAGGTAGACACCCATGGGAGGGTTGGAGGCAAAGCTACTAGTTCTTCATAATGTAGTGAAAGTTAGTTTTAAAAATTATTTTTTCTTCTAACAGAAAAAAAATTATTTTTTCTTTCTAACTAACAGTGAAAGTTAGTTTTAAAAATTATTTTTTCTTCTAACAGAAAAAATTATTTTTTCTTCTAACAGATTCTAATAATCTTCTAGATTATTTCTTCTAATAATTTTCTAAAAAAAAATTATTTTTTCTCCCTACCTATCAAGGTAGGGAGTCTTGATTTGGCCAAAGGAGGGACTTAGCAGAGGGGCTGTTTTGAACCATAAGCCAGTGCTTGAAAGAGAAATATTCTGAATTGTGTGAGCCTCTAAATTGCTGGAGAGTTGTTTGCCTGGGGCTGAGGTAGGCTTAGATTTTAATGCAGTAAAGAGAGAAGGAGAAATCTCCAGGGACTTTTGCCTGCTCTACAGTTCCACTTAGTCAGTGTGGGGAAGGAAGAGGGAGGCATAAGAGAATGTGACATTCTCTTACATTGGTAAGAAATGAGGAAAATAGCTTTATTTATGGTATTACTATACTGCACAAAGGCCTCAAGACCAAATGCCAGCTTCCATCTTCAGAAAGAATAATAAGACAATCCCCTGCCTTCTTACCTTTATCTACCATCAACCTCCCCTCCCACTGCAGAGAGAAAAGAGATGGTCATCAGACAGAGAGGTTCGTTTCTGCCAGCTTACTCTCCATTCTATTTGCATCCCTGCAGAGAAGCCCCCTCCTGCCTCCTTGGTAACTGTGCTTGTTGGTTATTTTCTGTTTACCCTTCTAAACCCCACTGTCTACTCTTTCTCCCTCCTGCTTTGCCCTGAGAGGCTGGCCTCTAGGCCATGCATTGACACAGGATACCTTGCTGGCTAGATTCTTCGAGCTGATTTCTATCAATGGAAAGCACTAGCACCAACTCAAGGGCAGAAGAGGTATTTATTCCTCCCACTCCCTTCTTGCCTAGTTGCATTTCTGGGAGGGACTGTAGCTACAGCTTCCAAGATCACTGGACTCTGGCAACATTTTCCTTTCAACCTTCTGCCCTTTCACACCTATGGACATAATGGGATATAATGGCTTCCCACTGTTGATGGTCTTTAAGTACATTAATATTCTTTGTTTATTTCCTTTACCCACTCACACCTCTACAAACAGTCTCTTGCATATGCACTAGAAAATCTGCTGCTGGAATCCTGACTGATACAAGGACCTTGTTCTCCATTATTCTTTCTATATATAGCTTCATATTTTCTCTATATTAGCTTCAATATTCCCTTCACCACTGGTTCTTTCAAATTGTGTTCATTTTCAAAAGGAGTCTCCATTGACCTTATGTCTGTCTGTAACTACCTCTTCTTAGAAATGTCCTCTAACTCCTGTGAGGCCTACAGATGGAGGCTTACCTTCTGTGAGGACTACACATGGAATCTCACCCTACTTTACTACTCACCCTACATTATGAAGGGCCACACACCCCAAAGTGTTGACACCTGGTCTGAATATCTGAAATCCATCCCCAAGCCCCACAAACAGCCATCCCTGGGCTATGCCTTAGATTTGGTGATAGGCATACCAGTGATATGATCCACCCTTGGGCAGAGAGACCTGGGAGGGGCTTGTGCAGTCTTTGAAAGTGAGCTTGGTTCTATTTGGGCAAAGAATTCCTGGGCCTAAAAGGGAATATATAGCCTCTAGGTGAACATGTGTCTCTGTGGCCCCATGGATTCCTGCCCCACGGAGATGCATAGGGCTGTAGAACCCAGACTGGGGACCTATCTTAAGTACATGCCCCAAGCAAGGTCCCTGTTTGGTCTAAGCATGGTACTTCTTTCATAACCAAAGTTTTTGAAAGTGATGTCCACCTTGGCTTATTTCATTTAACATAATGTCCTCCCAGTTCATTCATGTTGTCACAAATAACAAAATTTAATTCCTTTCTGTGGTTGAATACTATTCCACTGTGTATATGTACCACGTTTTATCCATCCATATGCTTATGGACACTCAGGTTGATTCCATTTCTAGGCTATTATGAATAATGCTGCAATAAACATGACAATGCAGATATCTCTTCAACAAACTGATCTGATTTCCTTTGGATGTATACCCAGTAGTGGGAGTGCTGGATCATATGGTAGTTCTATTTTTAATTTTTTGAAGAATCTATATACTGTTTTTCATAATGTCTATACTAATTTACATTCCCACCAAAAGTGTGTGAGACATTCATTTTCTGCACATTCTCACCAACATGTGTCATCTTTTATCTTTTTGATAGTAGCCATTCTAACAGATGTGAGATGGTATCTCATTGGGGCTTTAATTTGCATTTCCCTGATGATTAGTGATGTTGAACAGTTTTTTTATATTCCTGTTGGTCATTTGTATGTCTTCTTTTGAGAAATGTCTATTCAGATCCTTTGCCCCTGTAAAAACTTGAGCTGTTTTCTTGCTATGGAATTATTTGCATTCTTTATGTATTTTGGATATTAACTTCTTAGCAGATGTGTAGTTTACAAATATTTTCTCTTATTCTATAGGTTTTGTCTTCACTCTGTTGGTCCTTTCCTTTGCAATGCAGAAACTTTTTTAGTTTGATGCAGCCCCATGTGTCTAATTTTACTTTTGTTGCCTGTGCTTTTTGGTCATATTCAAAATAACTATTGCCCAGACCAATGTCATAAAGCTTTTCTCCTATGTTTTCTTCTAGTAGTTTCATAGTTTCAGGTCTTACATTTAAATCTTCAATCTGTTTTCAGTAGATTTTTGTATATGGTGTGAGATAACAGTCTAATTTTATCCTTCTGCATGTGGATATTCAGTTTTCCCAGAACTCTTTATTGAAGAGACCATTCTTTCCCCATTACATGTTCTTGGCATCTTTGCCAAAAAATCAGTTGGTGCTAAACATGTGGGTTTGTTTCTGGGCTCTCAATTCTGTTCCATTGATCTGTGTGTCTGTGTTTATGCCAGTACCATGCTGTTTTGGTTACTATAGCTTTGTAGTATGTCTTGAAATCAGGTCATATGATGCTTGCAGAAGTTCTTTTGGATAGCATTGACTAGGGTTCCTGAATATGGGAAACTGAAGCCAAAAACCTGAGGCTGCTGGCCTGCAGAAATGGTAACCTAGAAAGATATGACTGCTGTATTCAGATACTAAAAGGCTGCCAAGAGAAAGTGAGTAATGAGTTCCCTGTTACTAGAAGGAGCCAAGAAATAGCATACTTTACAGCAAGTAGGGAGATTTTAAAACATACATTAGATATTATCACTCCACCCTTTCTTTCAGTCAACAAATATTTAGTGACACCCTAGCATATGCCAGCAGGTGCTATTCGAAGTGCTGGGAATGCTGGAGTAATAAGACATACACAGTTCCTGCCATCCTGGGCCTTCCTATTCCACGGAGAATAAAGTAGAAGCAGGTCCTGCTAGCCCCTTCATCCTCCCCTCCTTACCCATACTCCTGCCATCCCCATCTCCTCTCTCCTCTAAGGTGCCAGGTTTCTTCTTACTACTCTAGTTTTGCATGTGCTTTTTCTTCTGCCTTCTTAATTTGTTTAACTCTTGTTCATCCTTCAAATTACAACTTAAATACTACTTTCTCATCATTCAGTTTTAATCACCTTATATTTTTTCTTCTTGGGATGATATATATATTATATATATATATATATAAAGCATTGCCACTTACTAACTGTGTGACCTTGGGTCTGGTTACTCAGCCTTCCTGTTCCTTAGTTTCTTCAACTGCTTTATCTAAAATAGGTATAATAATACCTACCATAAAAGATTGTAAAAAATACATATTCCCTACAACAGTGACCAGCCTATATTTAGATACATGAGAAGTTTAATGCCTTTACCCCTCAAGAAACAAAATATTCTAACTCCTAATTCTACACCAGATTTCCTTTTAGATATTGGTGAAGATTTTTGTTTTGTCTTGTTTGTTTTTTGAGACAGAGTCTCACTCTGTTGCCCAGGCTGGAGTACCGTGGTGCAATCTCGGCTCAATGCAACCTCTGCCTCCTGGGTTCAAGCAATTCTCCTGCCTCAGTTACCAAGTAACTGGGACTACAGATGCATGACACCATACCCAGCTAAGTTTTTGTATTTTTATTAGAGACGCGGTTTCACTATGTTGGCCTAGCTGGTCTGGAACTGCTGACCTCAAGTGGTGATCCACCTGCCTTGGCCTCCGAAAGTGCTAGGATTATAGCCACGAGCCACCACATTCGGCCTGGTGAAGAATACTTAAACCAATAATAATAACAGGAACAATTATAGTGACATAGTGATATATGCCTTTATCGAGTACTTACTGTGTGTCTGGTACTTTGTTAAATATTTTCCATGCATTATTTAAAATAATTCTCAAAAGAATCTTATGAGGTAGATACTATTATTATTCCTACTTATTTAAAGGAGAGGACACAGAAACTGAGGGAAAGTTAATAATATTAACTGTGGTAGCTTTATATCATGTTAACTTGACTAGGTTGAACTACACTTTTCAGAATTCCCTCCCTATGTGATTCCAGTTAGGGTAGGCCACAAAAGAAAACCTGAGAAATTTGGAGAGTGAAAGAAAAGCGATAGCCCTGTTGTAGCCACCTCACTGGCGTGAGGCAGCAGCTGGCCCTGCGAGTGCTCTGTGCTCCCCAGCTTCCTTGACTCCAGGGCCAGTTGTGCGTGTTTAGCTGTATGAAGAAGGGCTTGTGCTTTGGTAGGACTTTCACACTCACAAGAACAGAGGCAGCAGGGACTGATCAGCATGGGTTTTAGTCTGTTCTCATGGGCTTCCAGCTCATGCTGGTGGTTCTATCCTGCTCTTGATATCCCCTTACTTTTTGTCCAACATTCCTTCTCGACTGACTGCCCTGTGGACCTTGTGCTCCAGCATTAGACGTGAAGGTGGCAGCCTTATGGAGGATGCTTAGTTGGCTCTCACAGTTGTATCAGGTTAAACTCCTGTAACACATCTATATACATATATATGGATATGGATATATAATATATATGCTACATATGTACACTATAATACATAGATTATATATAGGCTACATATGTATGATATATATGAGGTATATCTGATGTAGTATTATATAAGATATATATGTATACATATATTTTATTGGTTCTGAACCTCTAATTGAATCCGGACTCATGCAGTGCCCAAGGACACACAGAGAGTAAAAGCCAGAGCTGAGGCTTGGAACTCAGTACTCTGCCCCAGAACTAATGTTCATAACCATTATTCTATACCAACCCGGAACCACTCTCTAAGAAAGTCTTTGGATTTTGGAGGTTGATGAGAGTTGTCTGTGGTTTCAATTCTAATCTGGGGCCCTCTTCTTCTGCCTTGAAGTACTAACAGGTATTAAAATGTCATTATACTTATAAGCCTAGCCAAACTGACACCCAGAAGGCATTCAGCAACAAAGTTTCACTGGCTTATAAAAATCAGGAGTTCCACTACTAGTACCACTACTACTATCAGGACTACTACTACCAAGGATGTGACCACATATTTAGCACTTACAGAATTCCAGGTACTGTTCTAAGTGCTTAGATATCAACTTATTTAATCTTTACAGCAGTCTCAATAAGTGGATGCAGCATTTCTAGCACCTGCTTACTCACAGAAGTAGTTACTAGATTTTTAAAAAGTGAACTTTGTGAGGGCAGGGGACCAAGCATGTGGGGAAGAGCTTGGATTCCTGCCCTGATGAAGGGAAATTAAATATGAATTCCAGTTCTACCTTGGCTCTAGTTTGAAGTACATATATCTCAAGTGTCTAGGACATATCTATCAGTCAGGATGCTTTTGACTGCAAGTGGCAAAAGACCCATCCAAAAATAGAATAAACTCTAAAGGAAAATTATTATTTCACAAAACAAGAAAGCCAACAGGAAGGTAATCCCAGAAGGAAAAATCCCAGACAGACAGAGAAGGGATGGCAGATCAGAGTTCATTAATTCATCAGCTTATTGATAGCACTAAAGACTCAGGTTCTTCCCTTCTCTGCTCAGCCATCTTTAGTGTTTGAATTGTTCTCTTTGGCTGGTTCCTGATTGGTCCCTGATGGCTACCTTACCTCCAGGCATCACAAGCCAGTGACAATGTTCAGCAGAAAAGGAATGAGGCACTTTATTATATTCTCCTTCCTTTTATCAGCAGGGAAAATCTTTTCCAGAAGCCCAACCTAAGGATTGCTTTTAGTGCCAATTGACCAGTCACTGGCAAGGAAAATGGAATCACCATTATTGGATTAAACAGATCAAGGTTCACCTCCCTGGGGCTAGTGAAGGGCCCAACTTCCTATAAACACATGCATGTTATTAAGGAAAAGGGGGGTGTAGCTTTGGGTAGGCAACAGACCGTGCCTGTTACTGTGTCTTAAAGCATGATTTGTGAAATATGCCCTACCCAAAGCTAGAACCAGGGCTGAGTCTTAGTAGCTGCCCTTTATCACTGTGTCTCACTCCTGGTTTTTGTTAGTTAATTACTCTACCGCAGGTGCTGCTTATGCTCACCAATACCCATTCTTTTCCTCTTTACAGGCACACAGTTAGACATTTCCTGGCTTCTCTTGCAGTTAGATAAAGCCATGTGACTATGTTCTAGCTAATAGAATGTAGACAGAAGTGATGTGCACCACTTTCAGGCCTGACATATAAAATTCCCAATATATACTTCTGTCTTTTTTCTCCTTCCAGTGGGATACTACATGTTTGAGTGGCAGTGGTGCAAGACGGAATGAACCTGGATCTCTGAGTTACTTAGGAGAGCCACGCACTTTGCATCAGATTGTGGCATGGGCAAGAAACAAGCTTTTATTATAAGATTTTGGAGTTATCAGAGATGAATATCCTACATTGACTTATGTACTCACCAAAATCATATTCCTTGTGACTTGTGTTTTGAGCACAGGCATTGCCAATGTGGAGTGCAGGTCTCATGCTACCAAGGTGGTTATCCAAACATGCATCCAATTTTTGGATCCTCTCTGTGAAATCCCTTTCACGTCAGCCTTACTTAAGCACTTCTAGTGACTGGGAACTCATTATTTCCAGCAAGAGATAACCTCTAGTAAGAGATAGCATATGGACTAAGGATGGCAACTAGATTTCAACTCATGTGCTGAATCTCACTAATTGGTAGAGAGTCAGCACATGAACTGAAATAGATTCAGCACACTATGCAGAGAAGGATTCTGAGGCCAACTCTGAGTGGTATGGAAAACACTTCTGCTATTAATTAATAATGCCTTCCAAGGCTCTGAAAGCAGAAGTGGTGGACTCATGCCCCCATATGACACCTCTGGTCTGAGCAGTGGGGAGAAAGTTCATAGGAAGGAAGTCTGCCATTAAATAGCAGGACGCAGGGAACTGGATTTGGTGATTATAATAAGAACAGTTGTAGCAATAATGACGACCTCTATTTTAGTGAGTACTGTGCTAGTGCTTTATGTATTTTATTTCCTTGTCTCCTCATAAATCCATTTTATAGACAAAGAAACTGAGGCTCAAAAAGTATAAAGTAGCTTGCAGGGGGTCATGTAGCTAATTTAGTGGCAGAAGTGGGATTTGGACCTGGAATGATCTAACCCAAAGTCCATGTTCCTACCCAGCAGCCTAAACTGCCTATGGGATTGGGGAAAGGACTGGTTATGGCAAGGTTTTTTTTAACATCATGTGGAACCATGTGGTACATTGTAGGATGTGTAGTGGCATCACTGGCTTCTACCCACTAGATACCAGTAGCACATCTCTCAAACACCTCATCATGATGGTACATTGTAGGATGTGTAGTGGCATCACTGGCTTCTACCCACTAGATACCAGTAGCACATCTCTCAAACACCTCATCACGACGGTCAGAAATGCCTCCAGTGATATGGTTTGGCTGTGTCCCCACCCAAATCTCGTCTTCATTGTAGTTCCCATAATCCCCACCTGTTGTGGGAAGGACCTGGTGAGAGGTAATTTAATCCTGGGAGTGGTTACCCTCATGCTGTTCTCATGATAGTGAGTTCTCATGAGGTTTGGTGGTTTTATAAGGTGCTGCCCCACCCCGCTGACTGTCATTCTTCTCTCTCCTGTCATCATGTGAAGAAGGACATGTTTGCTTTCCCTTCCACCATGATTGTAAGTTACCTGAGGCCTCCCCAGCCATGCTGAACTGAAAGTCAATTAAACCTCTTTCCTTTATTAGTTACCCACTCTCGGGTATATCTTTATTGGGAGCATGAGAATGGATTAATACATCCAGAAACTGCCAAATGTTCCCGGGGGCGCGAGGTTGGAGGGGGGGCGCTATTTAACCCATTTGAGGACGACTTGGTTAGAGGATAGCAGGTCCTGCACTTGGAGCAAATCTGGCTCCAGGCAGGCCATGAGCTGGGAAGGGACTGAAGAATGGGAAGGTGACCACAAAGGGTCAGCTATGGAAACCCAGAAAACAAGGGCCAGTCGGGGCAGCTTGGGAGTGTTTGTCACCAGAAGAAGGCAACTGGAGGCTGAGTCCTCTAGGCTGATGCCCTAAATCTCCTAGATGTTTCCTATTGAGAGTTAGGACTGAATAGGGCTGAGCTTGCTGGAGAAGATTCCCATGGCCCTCAATTGTAGGTAAAAGAGGGATGTGACGGGAGAGGGATTTTAACCAGAATGGTCATCCTGAACACTCCTGAGCATATGTCATTGCACATACATTAAGCCATCAGTAGATACTGAATGAGAGTTTATTAAATAAATGATGAAAACACAGAACAAAGGAAGGGAAAAACGGAGTTGCACTTATTTATTTATTTATTTTTTCCTGAGACAGTTTTGCTCTGTTGCCCAGGCTGGAGTGCAGTAGTGCAATCTTGACGCAATGCAGCCTTGACTTCCCAGGCTCGAGCAATCTCCGATGTCAGCCTCCTGAGTAGCTGGAAATACAGGTGCGTGTCACCATGCCCAGCTAATTATTCTTGTATTTTTTGTAGATATGGGGTTTTGCCATGTTGCCCAGGCTGGTGTCAAACTGCTGAGTTCAAGCGATCTGCCTGCCTCAACCTCCCAAAGTGCTGGGGTTACAGGTGTGAGCCACCACACCCAACCCGAGTTGCATTTATTTTTGAGTAAAAATGTGGTATCAAACAACATTCCTGAATAGCCACTAAACCTGTAATTGCTGGATATCAAGCAACAAATTTTAGACATTTGCTGAAAAGTATCAGGGTTAGTGAGAGGAAAGGAAATGTGGCCCTTTTAGTAAAAATTAATTGCTACAATTTAATGTGTTTGCTCAATGCCTCTTTTACTTTTAAATGGAAGTCTACTTTTTGTGAAAATAGAGATATCCTCTGGAATAACAGAAAGCAAAAGCAAACTGCAAAAAAATACCAAATGGTATTTGGCAAAAAAACAATTTTTCTTATAGTTAGCTGAATGAGTGTTTACGAATTTTAATTCTTAATACTTATTTTGCTTTATCTTATTTTTAAAAAGTGAATAGTTTCCTAATATGCATATGTAGTTAAAACATGTTTCAAAGGCTTTCTCAAATTCAGAGCCTCTAGAGGGATTGTGGTTAGAAAAGATATTTCTGCCTTCATCAATTCAGAAAGACAAGCTTTGCCTGCGGGGTCATGCCCCTCTATTTTAGGTTGTGTTAAAAGGGGGCACCGAAATATTCAAACTATTTTACTACAAAGTTAACAAACATACCGATGGCCCCAGTTTCTACTCATGTGTAACTTCTGACCCTTTCTCAAAAAAGCAAGTACTGTGATTACTAGACATTGCTTTTTAAAAATAAAGCTTGCATTGTTTTCTTCCTCTCATTTGCATTTTCGTCATAGAACAGTTCACAAATCCATGTTTTTTTTTTCTGCCACCATTCAAGATATTTTGCTATCAGTTATGTGCAATCAATCGCATAAAGCATGAAGAGAGTGGGGCTGCTGTTCATATGTTGCCAGTTAATCTAATTACTGAGGTGGGGGCTCCAGAAATAGAGCCGCCCACATAAAAAAGCTTTCCCCCCACCTGGTGGATTGTTTAGCCAAGCTTTTTAAATGTGCAGAGTTTTAAAAAAAAGGGGGACAGGAGGAGGCACGGGTAAAGAAATAAATCTTTTTTTTTTTTTTCAAGTTTCTATGCAGAGCAACGGAAAGAATTTAGTGGTTGTCAACATGAGTTTAGTACGAAGGTATGGTTTAAAACGTAGGTTCATTTTGACTGAGCTTCAGGTCACGCAAGTCCAGGGAAACCTGTGCTGCTATTTGTTTTCTGTGTGTTTTAAAAAGAGTTCATAAGACGTTAAGGGAGGGAGATGAAGCGGAGGGGGCGTCCCAGGGGGATGACGTCTATTAAAGGGTGGATACTTCAGGGGTGTTATTTCCAGAGGCTCTTAGTGACTGATTGTGTGAAAGGGTAGCTCTGAATGAGCAGCTCCAGCCTGGCTTGATTTTGAACTGGTTTTAATCCTTGATTCCTACAAACAAAATAAAATACCTTGTCGAATAGAGCCCATTGAGTGTGGATGATGGGTTAGGAGTGGGGGTACGAGATGGCAGCGTGGATGCTTGTTTATCGAGGAGGAGTTGTCCGTTGTTCCTGGAGCCGGTGAAAGGAAAGACGCCAGAATCTGATGGCTGGGGTAGCATTGATGTGAGGTAACGGGGTAATCGGATTGAAAGGGAGCCATAGTATTTATGTCAGTTCACATTTCGTCAAAGGAATAATATGAGGTGCTACCTAGCTGAGGCATTGGCCTGGGGGTTCAGTTAGCAAGCATCCAGGCCTCATTGGATTCAAATATAAATTAATTCTCACAGGAGCATTGCCTGATTAATCTATTTGCATAATAGTAGAAAAACTGCAGAGTGGTTACTTTTTTTTTTTCTTCTGCAGGGATTTGGACAAAAAAAGGTTTAAATTCATTTGAAAGAAGAGGGTGTGAGAAGTCAGAGAAGCAAAAGCCCCCACTGGGGCTCCCAGAGCTGTTTTCTGGACCAAGAAGAGTTGGAGTTGAGGGAAGCCCCGTTGGCTCAAGAAGTTTAACTCTTCCTAGGAAAAATCACCTTTTTCTGAAGCATTAGGAGTCTTAGGTCTTGGCTCAGATGGTGGGGTCTTGTTCAGCAGAGGCTCAGGACATCGGCCCAGAGTGAAATATTCCCCTAGGTTTAGGTTCCGGTCAAAGGACATCATAGTTTCAAAAATACAGAGGTTCAGTTGTGATATACTCAGATTCTCTGGGTGTTTCTGAAAAGAATTTCAAGTCTATTTGCTATTTCATTGAGAAATAAGTAATTGGGCTTATAAAACTCAGGACATTCATGACCTATTTTGACTCAGTGTGTTCAATCAGTGAGAACCGGCTGAGCACAACCTAGTGCTGCTGGTGTGTGTGGTGAGTATGACAATGAAATCTGTGTCTTATTTTTAAAAACCATGTTATAAAAACAGGATGGATGGAAGAGGACTAAGAGTTCCTGAGTTTCAGATTTTTTTATACCAAAGTTATTTTTTCTGTAAAAATTTTAATAGCAGACTTTTAAAACATAGCTATAAACATTACTTAGCAAATCCAGCCTTGATTACTTCCGGTCTTTGCTCAAGAAGAAAGACCTTTCTTTTCATAGTACTATAGGCACTGTCTTCAGTATTTCTTACACATTCTTATGACTTTCATTCCCTTATCATTTCTTTATCACTGTTGTGATAAAGAAAGCACCAAAGCCATTTAGATGCAACTGCCATGTTGGCTCAAAATGCCTCTATTTTCACCAGTTCCAGATGGAGAAACATTACAAACAATAGCAAGGCAAATCCTATTTTCTAACTGATCACATGGTTAATTCCAAATTTTATTTTGAAAACTTCCTGCTGTAGTGGAAATGCCAATGGTAGGTGCTTGACAAACATTCATTTCATTTTCTTTTATTGACTCCACCCAGAATGACAATGAGATGTCCTTGTTGCTTAGGAAAATCAAGGAATAAGAGCCTAATATCAGCAGAGAAGAAAAGATTTATTTCATGCACTTCCGCTGCTTTAGGAGTGCCCACCTAGCTGAGGACCCCCTTTCTTTGAGCTCTAGAGAGCTGAACTGCAAGAATGGGGCTTGAGATATGAAGGAAAAGTCACATGCAAAGAGCAGAGAAGCAACTAGCTGGTATCAGAGGGATGCTACAGCAAGCAGCTGACTGAGATGCTGCCAGGAGGGCAGGTGAGAGACAAAGGAGGGCCCGTGGCAAGGAGTGGCTCCCTGGTTATGGAAATGAAGGCTCCAGAGCTTAGAAAGAGTTATGGGAAGACCTGGGCAGAGCCAGGCTGCATGAATAGGAGCACAAGTGGAGGACTTGGCAGGGGGAGTATATTAGTCTCCTAGGCCTTCCATAAGAAATTACTACAAACTTGGTGGCTTGAAACTCACAGTTCTAGAGGCCAGAAGTCTAAACTCGAGGGGTTAGAGGGCTGTACTCCCTTTAGAGATTCTAAGAGGAAAATATGTTCTTTGCCTCTTCCAACTTTGGTGGCTGCCAGCATTCCCTGGCTTCCTTGGCTTGTGGCCATATTACTCCCATCTCTGCCTCTGTCTTCACACTGCCTTCTCGCCTTCTCCTCTTTTTTTTTTTTTTTTTTTTTTTTTTTTGGAGACAGAATCTTACTCTGTCACTCAGGCTGGAGTACAGTGTGCAATCTTGGCTCACTGGGCCTCCACCTCCTGAGTTCAAGCAATTCTCATGCCACAGCCTCCCAAGTAGAGGGATTACAGGCATGCGCCATCATGCCCAGCTAATTTTTGTATTTTTAGTAGAGATGAGGGTTCACCATGTTTGCCAGGCTGGTCTCGAACTCCTGACCTCAAGTGATCTGCCCACCTTGACCTCCCAAAGTGCTAGGATTACAGGCGTGGGCCACCGCGCCTGGCCAGCCTTCTCCTCTTCTGTCTATTTTCCTTTGTATGTTTGTGGTAAGGACACTTGCCATTGGATTTAGGGCCCACCTAGATAATCTAGGATGATCTCATTTCAAGATCTTTCACTTAATTACATCTGTAAATGCCTTTAACTAAATACAGTAACATAGGTTCAACGATTTGATGTGGATATCTTTTGGGAGGCCGTTTGGGGGTCTACCATAGGGAGCAAGGTCAAGAGACAAGTTTCTACAACTGGGTTGTGAGGTTAAAAGGGAACACTCTGCAGGGCTGGCTAATGGCCAGGCTGGGAGTCCACAGATCTTGGTTCCTTTATATTTCTCCAGTCTACAGTTGGGATTAGCCGCAGGGAATGAAGGACATTGACATTTATTGAGCATCTGATATAGCCAGGCATACTAAGTGCTTCATCATTAGCTTCCTTTAATCCTAACAAAGACCCTGTAAGGTAGCTCTGCCTTTCCCCCTGCCTCAAATTTGTGTTTTGAAAATTGTCAAACTACAGAAAAGTTTGAAAAAAAAAAAGTACAATAAACACCTGCATATCCTTAACTTGGGTTCACTAATTGTTACCATTTTTTGACATCTGTTCTGTGCATGTGTTTGTGTATATTTGGGAAGGTGGAGACCTAACCATTTGAAAGTAAGTTACAGATATCAAGACAACTCAACCCTTAACTGTATCAGCATCATCACCTGATATGAAAAATGAGAGATAGTCACTCTTATTTGAAATATGAGAAAATGGAATCTCAACAATGTTAAGTAGATTCCTCAGAGTCTCAGAACTAAAACACAAGGCAAATATTTGAGCATAAGTCTGTCCAACTCCCAAACTCATGCTCTTTCTACACTATCATTTTTGTTAATCATTCATTCAACAGTTTTGGTGGGGCAGGGTGAGATGGGGGTCCTATGAACGGAAAATACATTGGTTGAATAAAGCATGCAAGGCAGACAAACAATAGACAGGTAAACAGATAAGTTACTGAGATCATTTCAGGGCTTTATAATGAAAGAATGACTGGTGGGAGAATGGGAATGTTGAGCCTGAAAGATTAAAAAAAAAAAAAAGTAGCATATGGCATCTGCCTTACAGAAGGTTGCAACGGAGCAGGATTCTTAGAAATGAGGACTGGGACTCTGAGCAGTGAAGAAACTTGTCTTCTATCCTTTCTCAAGAAGCTTCAGGAAGATGTGTTTTACCAAAAGAGGTTATAAACCAAGAAAGAAGACATAGGCTTCTGGAAATAGGGATCCAACCCAGGAGAGAAGCAAAGGCAAGTCTAGGGACAGAAGGACTAGAGGGTGCAAAGAGGGGCAGGAAAATGGAAAGTTTCTGAGGAAAACACAGCTGGCAGTCCCCTGTATTAAAAAATGATTCTATGACACTTGGTAAGCACAGTAAGACAAACTGATTCAAGGGAAATAGGTATAGGAACCACTTTATTCAAGTGGTTTATTCACTTTGTTCACAATAGGTGTAGAAACCACCAAGATAGAATTTGCAGTGGGAAAGGAAGATTGCACTCAACTCCGAACACAGCATGGGCAAGTGGGAACTTCCAGCCAAAAAGCAGGGTGGTGGTCAGTGGATGAAAAGCTACTGACAGGAAACATCAGGGATTGATATAGTTTGAATATATGTCCGTGTCAAACCTCATGTGAAATTGTAATCCCCAAAATTTGGAGGTGGGGTCTGGTGGGAGGTATTTGGATCAGCAGGCAGATCCCTCATGAATGGCTTACCACCATCCCCTTGTTGATGAGTGAGTTCTTGCAAGATCTAGTTGTTTAAAAGTATGTGGCATCTCACATTCACTCTCTCTTGCTCCTGCTTTTGTAATATGATGTGCCTCCTCCTACTTAGCCTTTTGCCATGAGTAAAAGCTCCCTTAGGCCTCCCCAGAAGCTGAAGGTGCTTCCTGTACAGTCTGCAGAACCAGGAGCCAATTTAACCTGTTTTCTTTGTGAATTACCCAGTCTCCGGTATTTCTTTATAGCAATGCGAGAATGGCCTAACACAGGGGAAAGGACAGATTCTGGCTAAACAAACCTAATAAACTTCTTCCAAAAGGTAGGCCAGGATGATCAGGTATCAAAGGTGGAGGATTCTGGTTAAACTAATTCATCGGGATTCTTGCTGAAATTGAACAATGCAGAGAGAAATATGTAAGGAGGCCTACTTTGAAGTTCAGGGGAGCTTAAGTAGAGTTTGGCCGAAGAGAGAATCTTTGTCACCTGTTTCATTTGACCATGTGGAAAAGAGAACAGTATTCCGAGGTGTTTTATAATTTTGGCTGGGTGCAGTGGCTCACACCTGTAATGCCAGCACTTTGGGAAGCTGAAACAGTGAATCATTTGAGGTCAGAAGTTCAAGACCAGCCTGGCTGACTTGGTGAAACCCCATCTCTACTAAAAATACAGCAAATTAGCTGGGCGTGGTGGTGCATGCCTGTAATCCAGCTGAGTCTGAGGCAGGAGAATTGCTTGAACCCAGAAGGTGAAGGCTGCAGTAAGCTGAGATCACGCCACTGTACTATAGCCTGGGAGACAGAGCAAGACTCCATCTCAAAATACTAAACTAAAATAAAAAATAATAATAAAATTTTGATGTAGAGTTTTAGAACAACTAACGATAGTTACATTGAGAGCTATGTAAACAAAAAAGAAGAAACTATTCACTTCAGGAAAAAGAAAAGGTTACATAATAGGCCGGGCATGGTGGCTCACACCTGTAATCCCTGCCCTTTGGGAGGCAGAGGCAGGTGGATCACCTGAGGTCAGGAGTTCGAAACCAGCCTGGCCAACATGGTGAAACCCCATCTCTACTAAAAATACAAAAAATTAGCCAGGCATGGTGGTGCACACCTGTAATCCCAGCTACTCGGGAGGCTGAGACAGGAGAATTGCTTGAACCCAGAAGGCAGAGGTTGTAGTGAGCCAAGATCGTGCCACTGCACTCCAGCCTGGGCCACAGAGCAAGACTCTATCTAAAAAAAAAAAAAAAGTTAGACAATAAAGGAAATGTAACCATAGTATAATACCAGCTCATCAATAAACAGTATTTGCACAGTTCTAGTAAACATGTGATGGTGATTTCACCTAAAATAGTGACATAACTATTTAGGAGAATGGGTGGGGGTATTGAGCATGTCTCCTGTTTTCTTTGCTGTTGTTTCCAGTGCTTTAATCAGACCCAGAGAATCCCAAATTGGCATTCTTTGAAGTTAAAGACTTTTGGCTTCATCCAAGTTAGGATGTTAAGTGAGAGGAAAACCATTACTAAGATAGTTATAGGGTTGCGTTTTTGTTTTTGTGTGTGTGTGTGTGTATGTGTGTGTGTGTGTTTGGAAGCAAAGAAGGGCATACAAATAGTAAGCATTCAGTATTATTTAGAGTATATCAAGTTTTAGATTTATGAGTATATAATTGAGCGATCCTAATATAACTTGAGTCTTCTAAAAATTTTCTCATTTTCATAGAATTCCCTACAAATTTAGAAATGTTAGTACTTAGATTAGGTTTATTTAATAAAGTTGGGGCCAGGTGTGGTGGCTCACACCGGCAATCCCAGCACTTCAGGAGGTCAAGTTGGGTGGATTACCTGAGGTTAGGAGTTTGAGACTAGCCTGACCAACATGGTGAAACCCCAGCTCTACTAAAAATACAAAAGTTAGCTGAGTGTGGTAGCGTGCACCTGTAGTCCCAGCTACTCAGGCGGCTTAGGCAGGATAATCAATTGAACCCAGGAGGCAGAGGTTGCAGTGAGCCGAGATTGTGCCACTGCACTCCAGCCTGGGTGACAAGAGCAAAACTCTGTCTCTAAATAAATAAATAAAAGTAATAAAGTTGGATTGAATTGTATTAAACTATTTGGTCTAACTTACCTATCATAGTTTGATCACGCTATATAATGATATAAAAATGCAACAATGTGGTTTCTATTAATCTGGGTAAATAAATAGAACAAATACAACCATCTACCTCTAGGCCAGCACTATCTCTTACCTGTGCAACTGCAACAGCCTCTACCTGGTTTCTCCCCAACCTCTTTGATACAGATAAAGCCGTTTTTTATTCTTCGATTGACAGAGGGGTCTTTAAGAAATAAAGATCTCTTGTCACTCTTCTGTTTAAAAACCCTCAGTGGCTCGTTGAATTTGGATAAAATCCAAATGCCTTAACTTGGCCTGCAAATGTTCACGCTGTGGCCCCTGGCCATCTCTACAGACCCTGCTTTTCATCTCTTTTCCCCACACCCTGGCTGCATAGGCTACAACTTAAAACCTTTAATTCCTCTCAGAATATTTGTCAGGCATTGTCTCTCCATCATTGGGCTGTCATATATGTTGTTCTCTCTGCCTGGGAGGCTCTACCGTCTCTGCCTCTCCCTACAACACAAGATCTTAGCATTAGATGCTTCAGTGCCATTTCCTCTAGGAAACTTTCCCTAACCACAACGAACAGAAAACTCAGGTCCTATGGCACTTGACATTTCTCCCTTCTAACACCCACCACATTCAAACTCACAAGTTCATTGAGTACATTCCTCCCGTGTTGTAGCTCCACGATGGAAGGGAAAATGTCTAAGATTGATACTGATAATCACTTTATTTCAGGAGTCCAACACCGTGTCTGAAACATCACCATAGTACAAGATGGATGGATGTTTTCACCACAACTGAATGTTAGACCTATTTCCATCCTCATAGAAAATAATTATTTTTTATGATGTCTAAATTTTTTTCCATTGTAAATATTTACTCATTCATTTGTAACTGAATGGAGGTTTGTTTGAATGCAAACACAAGAATAGCTCATAGTCACAGGTTGGGTCTCCAAGACAGCAAGGGCCACAGAGTACAGAGTTTTAGATCCTGTGTATAAGACCAGGCACCACAGAGCTCTCCAGTGTCACCTACCCTCATCATTGCCCTTCCTTTCTAAGGTTTTGCTATACTGGACTTTCCCCCATTTTCTACAATGCTCTTAACCTCAGCCTGGGATGCTGCAGATGTGATTTATAGTTCACAGTTAGAAGATCTGGTCAATGATGTGTTTATTGATTGTTAGACAGCTGCTACACAGGTTAGTCTGAAAACATCAGGAAATTTTTTATGCTGGTAACAATGGGAGAATAGTTATAATGTTTTCAGGGTATTTTTAATTATAAGCAACAATGTAATCATTGCCTCAGATCTGCCTATGAGCTTACTTAAAAAAAAAAAAGACAACTTTTCACAATTGTTTACTGGCAACCCTACGGCAACCAAGTATAACCTACTTTGGCACTTAAACATGGTTAGATATAAAGACTTCTGCCCAGAAGTAGATGACCACATGGAATGTGTTGTTTCCTAGACAGAAGCACATCAATGTGTGATCTTAAAGTGATTCTTTTCACAATGAAAGAGTTACTGAAATGAAAACTACAGGGAGGATATTTTCCCCCAAAGATTAACTCTTTTCCTAACTGCCTTTTTATTTCCAACGTAGTCTCATCTCAGTGGCTATTTTGAGGGTTTATCATATAAGAATCATTTTACTGAGTTTTATCCCAGATGAGAAGTCTATAACTGAGATTGTAATCCTTCTAAGTGAATGGAAATTTCAAGTGTAGCTCATCAGTAATAGCTGTTTAAGATGGAAACTTTCATGGTCTTGTTGACAGAAAAATAACTGAGCTACTATGACAGAAACTCAGAGTAGTTTGCTGAGGTGAATTGGAAAAGTTGGTGTCCTTTCTTTTTAACTTTGAAATGTTTTATCTGGCTTTGGTGAGCAATTCTAATTCCTGTCATTTAAGTTGGAATTTTGTTGTTGTTGTTGTTATGAATAAACACATGAGAAAGAGATTTATGTAGAAGATCATGGTTTAACTATTTTATTACTGGACACCATAATAAAACAGATCTGAAAATTGTGAATGACAGTGCCAATCAGAATACCTTTTACATAGTGCCTATCTCCAAGGAATCATTTTATCCTCCTGTCAATTACCCAGTAATCTGTCTTTGGCTAAAGAGAGAGAATTTTTTTTTAAATGTCCAAGCTACCAATAGCCTAAACAATTGCCAGCAGAGAAACCAGGCTGTTTTCTTTCAAAAGCCTATACAGAACTATTTTGGAACCAGTTCAGCCACTGGGTAAGCGAGTCAAAGGGCTGCTAGGAAGTGTGTGCTGTAGCACACATTTCACTCTCTGCAAACATTCTTTTCTGATGGTGCATCTGAGTGCTGAGATTCTCTCTCCATGGGGCCTTCCTGTTCCATCTGCTCCACCTTACTGGTCCCCCTGCAAAAACAGCAAAGGATGCCATCCCTGCACTGGGTATATAACTGAACTGATTATCTTAGATTTGGTGCTATTAATTTTTAATAACTTCAGCAAGAAGTAATTGGGCAGAATTTCTACAATTTCACAGAAGGCAGCTTGAGGCTTTGAAAAAGGTCCTGCTTTCTTACTTCTTTCTCTAATGTGCCATCCTGTTTCCAACAGAGGCCCTTTGGTCTTAGGGCCATGCTTGGGCATTTGTCTTTTTGGGGACTAAGAGGAAATTGGCCAGGCACAGTGGCTCACACCTGTCATCCCAACACTTTGGGAGGCCGAGGTGGGCAGATCACTTGAGGTCAGGAGTTCAAGACCAGCCTGGCCAAATTGGTGAAACCCTGTCTTTACTAAAAACATAAAAATTAGCTGGGCATGGTGGCATGTGTCTGTAATCCTAGCTACTGAGGAGGCTGAGGCATGAGAATTGCTTGAACCTGGAAGGTGGTGGTTGCAGTGAGTGGAGTGGCCGGATCTCAGCTCACTGCAAACTCCGCCTCCCAGGTTTACGCCATTCTCCTGCCTCAGCCTCCCAAGTAGCTGGGACTACAGGTGCCCGCCACCTCGCTCGGCTAGTTTTTTGTAATTTTTTTTTTTTTTTTTTGAGACGGAGTCTTGCTCTGTCGCCCAGGCTGGAGTGCAGTGGCCGGATCTCAGCTCACTGCAAGCTCCGCCCCCCGGGTTCACGCCATTCTCCTGCCTCAGCCTCCCGAGTAGCTTGGACTACAGGCGCCCGCCACCTCGCCCGGCTAGTTTTTTTGTATTTTTTAGTAGAGACGGGGTTTCACCGTGTTAGCCAGGATGGTCTCGATCTCCTGACCTCGTGATCCGCCCGTCTCGGCCTCCCAAAGTGCTGGGATTACAGGCTTGAGCCACCGCGCCCGGCCAGCACTTGAATTTTTTAAGATGCTAACCATCCCTCATGCCATAAAAGTGCTACATTAAGGCTTGGCAGATGTCATTTACACACATACCAGAGAGACAGAGAGGTTCAGAGAAATAAAGAAATCAATTAGAGGTGGTTCTACGCCTCTTAACTCCAGACACGAGTAGCATTTTTCAAAAAGTTTCTCTACCATCCCTCTCCCTACACACCCACACTTAAACTTGTTTCACCATTTTTCATCACAAGGAACTAATTAGAAAATCAATTCCCATGGGACAGCAGCTCTGATTATCCCTGACTAGAGAAATCGTATTGCCATTTTATAGGCCCATGAGTTGTTGAGATAGTACAGAAATTGAGCATAGCACATGATCCATAGTAAACCCTCAACAGGGCAGGCATATCTCACAAGTTCCTTATGGTTACAATATAAAATCCAAACTCCTCTGCAATAGGCATACACAAAGCTCTGTGTGATTGGGTCCCCTTCTTTCTACTCAGCAATGTCTTCTACCACATGCTCCTTGCACATTAAACTCTAGTAACAATGAGTGTGCCCTCATCCACCCCGCTAGCTTTTGCTCATGGCCTTCACACATGCCTGGGATGCTTGATTCTGCTGGTCTGCTTGACAAATGTCTTTTCTTTCAAATCTCAAGAGCTATCTTTTCTGAGAAGCCTTCCTTGACTCTCCCAAGCTAACTCAGAGAGTCAAGTCCTGCACTGAAGGAATTTTATTTTCTATTCTAACTGGATGCACTAAAATCAAAGACAGAGACCTCCCCCGAACCCAACAGTTTCACTCCACAGTCCTAAATGTTGTGCCTAATTCAAAGAAGACACTTAAAAGATTTATTGAAAGAATAAATTCTCTCATTTAATCCTTATGGCTGCTCCATAAAGTGGGTACTTGTATAATCCCGCTTTACAGGTAGTGAAACTGAGCTCAGAAAGGTTAAGGGACTTAGACTGCCATGGCTAAGTCGGGGAGCCTGATATCAAATCCAGGAATGTTTACTGCCAAAGCCCTTGCTCTTTCTGTCGTGCCATACTGTGACTGCCTCTCCATTTGGTGATGATTGGATTAACTTCAGGTGATGCAACAAGAAAGTCCTCCATAGACCAAGGCCACCCCAGAACTCTGTGCACTGCTTTCAAGAAGTCCCCCACCTGCTCTGTGAGTCAGCACAGCTCAGAGTGCACCTTTCAAATAGGCTGGTGTGATTAAGGAGGTTCAATGACTTTTGTCCCTTGTGTGATTATTGTTGTTTGAAAGTAAAGACGGTTTCCTGATCTTATGGTCTGTTAATTTCATGCCTGAAACTTTCTAGACTAGTTTTAGGACTTGGGTTGCACCTGGTTCTCATCAAAGTGTTTATGTCCCTATTAACCCAGTCTCCCTTTTCAGATTAGCCTGTGTTTGAAGCTTTGATTAGTTTTATTCTGTGCTGATGGGGGATTCTAAGCTCTGTGCTTCTTCAAAACAAGCCCTGCTGGGCCTGTCGGCTATATGGCTCCAGTGGAAATGATCTTCTGCCACATAGCTATAAAAAGTCGAGCAGCAGAAGGAAATTAACCTACTATTTCCACAAAGGGATATGCTCAGAATTGCCAACAATATTGATGTGGGCATTGTGCTCCTAGATACACTTGGATGGCAGTGAATTGTCAGTTACTATGACAAAATGACGGAAGAAATCAATCTGCCAAGTATGAATAGCTCTCAATGGGCTTCGAGGTTCTCAGGTTAAGGGACCCACAAAGCTGACAGGGGTTGGGCCTCATATCGATATGACCTCCATTGGAGAGCATATAAATTAGCTGAGATGTAGGCAAAGAGGTTTGTTCCCCAACATCTCCCCCTCCCTAAGTGGAGCATTTTCCAATATTCATATGGAAATGAAAGACCATTTCAGAAGGCCTGGAAGTCCAGCAATGTTAATAACATTCAAATCAGGCCTTTTCTCCAGAAGAAACTCAAGCCCTTTCTAAAACACACACCCGCTCTGTTCCAGAGAGGAGGCATGAATTTTACCTTTTCATGCAACATTTCTTCCTCCTCATTGGTTCTCTCCCCAGATAAATTATATTAGATTGCACAAAGAGTACTACAAGTAGACAAATCAAGTATCCTTTCCACTCTATCTTTCTACATAGATAGATAGATATAGATAGACAGATAAATAAATAGATAGGTAGAGTCCCTCCTTACAGGAAGTGATTTCAGATTCCTCTCCATTGGATTCTAGACCATCCCTGCAGCCTCTCCATTTCAGAGTGATTTTTAAATAAAAGTTTTTTGTGGGTGAACACTGGTTCAAAATAAGTTCGTATTATTAATAAAAAGAAAGATAAAGCCATTCATTCGGGACATCTAAATAACTCATAAAGACTTGGATTCTAGAGCAAGTCATTTAAGAGGAAACAAATGTTGAAAGCCCTAAGATGCTTAATTTTATTTCGATTATCATTGCTTACTGTGCTGTAATTTTAAGGTGGCTCATGTAAATGCTTTATATCAAGCTTGTCCAACCTGAAGCCCACAGGCTGCATGAGGCCCAGGACTGCTTTGAAGGTGGCCCAACACAAATTTGTAAAGTTTCATAAAGCATTATGAGTTTTTTTTTTGCAATTTTTTTATTTTTATTTTTTTGCTCATCAGCTATCATTAGTGTTAGTGTGTTTTATGTGTGGCCAAGACAATTTTTCTTCCAATGTGGCCTAGGGAAGCCAAAAGATTGGACACCCCTGCTTTATTATGTAAGCAAACCATAAAATTAAGTTTGGGAAAATTTAATATTCTTTACAAAGAAACATTAAAGAAATTATTATCAGAAAAGAAAATATTTCAACTATTTTTACAAAAAGTCCAAAATTTCTTTTTTAGTTCTATTTCTTACTACAAGCTCTCTTTGAATTATGTCTCATGTATCTAAAATAAACTATGAGGCCAGGCGCGGTGGCTCATGCCTGTAATCCTTGCACTTTGGAAGGCTGAGGTGGGAGGATCACTTGAGGTCAGGAGTTCAAGACCAGCCTGTTAACATGGTGAAACCCCATCTCTACTAAAAATACAAAAATTAGCCAGGCACGGTGGCACGTGCCTGTAGTCCCAGCTACTTGGGAGGCTGAGGCAGAAGAATCACTTGAACCTGGGAGCAGAGGCTGTGGTGAGTTGAGATCGCACTATTGTACTGCAGCTCATGCGACAGAACAAGACTCTGTCTCAAAAAAAAAAAAAAAAAAAAAAAGCCTAGTCACGTCCCAAGAATAACCACATAGTAGCTAAGGGCTAAGGAATCTGGGCTGAACCCCACCCAATTCCAGTAACTGTGTCACAGCAAATGACACTGAGAATTCAGAGATGTCAAGTTGATCATCTTTGTAGTTGTTAAAATACGTGAACTCTCCTTTGAAAAGTTATTACGGAGGATAAAAGAAAAAACTCTAACGAACTGCAAACAGTGTATAATTCAGTATTGAATATTGTATTAGGACTTAGAAGCAGGAGATTTGACTTAGGCAGATTAAGTCAGGAGAAACATAATGAAAGATGCATAATTCAGTCTGGGCCTTGAAAAATAGGTCCAAATGTAATTTCATTAAATTATTTAATATTTTCAATATGTAAGGAGCTCTTAAAAATAAACAAGACAAGCATGCCAATAGCAAAAAAAAAAGAAAAAAGAAAGCCAAAGGACATAAAAGATAATTCATAAAAGGCAAAAACGTAAAGAAACATGTTAAAATAGTCAACCTAATAATGAAACAACTTCAAATAAAATATGCTTCCCTCCCCCAACCCCATTCAGTTGGTAGAAAAAAATTTTTTAAATATCATTACCCAGCAGTGAAAAGATCATTTTGTATCCTGTTCATGGGAAAGTAAATGAATACAACCATTTTGGAAGACAATGTGGCAGTATGTATCAAGAACTTAAAAAATGTTATTTAATATTGATTAAATAATCAGAGATGTCCACAAAAATATAATATAGTTGTATAACATGGAGCTACTTATAATAGCAAAAAACAGAATTACTAGATGCCCAACTCTAGGGAATTGATTTAATAAATTATGATATATACACGTAACATTAGGAAGAATATTTTCAAATACTTTTTAATGGAATAGAAAAATTTATCTGATATAATGTGACTAAAAAGGCAGGTAACACATTATATATAAGATTTAATTCTACTTAAAATGTACCTATTCATGTGTATTATATACGTAGATTACATGTGCATTATCAAAAAAATAGCAACTATCTCTGAGTGGTGAGACTATAGATTTTTTTTATTTTATAATTTTTGTACATGTTCTAAATTTTCTATATGAACAATAAATATTATTTGTTACTTTGTACATATTGTAGTTGTCTACTTATTCTTACTAACAGAGAAGTAGTGATGCTATTGCTTTCCTTTGTAGAAAATCAATCCCATCTTCTAGGATATCTTCACCTTTGTTGCTATCATCCCATTTGATCAATGATTTATTCTTGGTACTCTAGAAATCTTTCCCAAATGCCAAATTGAGTTAGGAAGCATACATCCTCTTGTTGGATTTTCTTTTCTTTTCTTGAGACAGGGTCTCACTATGTTGCCCAGCCTGGGGCGTAGTAGTGCCATCATAGCTTATTGTATCCTGCAACTCCTGGGCTCGAATGATCCTCCTGCCTCAATCTCCTGAGCAGCCGAGAATTCAGGCCCACGCCACCATGCCCGGCTAATTTTTTATTTTTATTTTTGTAGAGTCAGGGTCTTGCTATGTTTTTGGATCAATTTTATGCAATGTTTTCTCCTCCTTTCATCTGTATTACCTATTTTGCAAGTCATTGCACAATTTCCAGATAGCTCTAATCTTTCTGGTGACTACAGAGGCAGTCAAGAATGGCATTTAATTAAGAGCACGACCTCGAGTCTCATTGTCCATGTTCTGTAAAACCTTGGGGTGGGTCCTGGAACCAATCCCCCAAGTACCCTGAGGAGTGACTGTGTGTCCCTCTTGCTCTCCATTTGAACTTAGTCCACAAAATCAGTTTCTATTAAACATCAAATTTTTTAATCTATGAAAATGTTCATCTTTCTCTCTACAACTCTGGGAAAACTAAGGAGATTCACTCTTTTTGGAGAAGTGATACTTTGATAAGTGGTTGCAACTTTAAATGTGGTAATATTTGGTCTTTTTCTTTCTCATGTCTTCTTACAAAAAAAGTAAAACTGAAATAAAGCCTCTTTCATTGCAGTTGACACAGGTGATTATGAATGACTTCAGAAATAAACCCCAGTGTCATACAAGGCTAAATGACTTACAGCCCACACTGCATGACATATACTCTTCATAGTTTTTGAATATTTGAGGGATCTGGTTTGGGAAGCAATGACAAGAAAACCAGATTTCTGCAGTAAAATAAAATAAGAAAGAAGTCAATGGCATTGAATCCTAAAAGTCTTCCAAGCAAGAAGCCAGGGTAAGAGACATGTAGTTCAGCAAAGGTTTCAAATCCTTTTGAACATTTATAGCCTCTAATCCTTAAAGCAGGTCTGCTTTCTTGTTCAAATTCATCAAAGATCCAAAACAGCTGGGTAAAATATGGAATAATACAGGGTTACTGTTAACTTGTTTACAACAGATCAAATCTTAGTCTTTTTTTTTTTTCCTGGCCTTTTCTGTGTATTTGCTTCAAAGGTTTTCAGAAGCAGTGATGTGAATTATTCTGCATGTGCTGGAGAGATTTTAGTCTTTAAAAGATGCAAGATGCCTCTGACTTTGTGAGCATG
The DNA here is from genome assembly GCF_000951035.1 of Colobus angolensis palliatus. Classification (NCBI taxonomy): domain Eukaryota; kingdom Metazoa; phylum Chordata; class Mammalia; order Primates; family Cercopithecidae; genus Colobus; species Colobus angolensis. Next base: position 3,710,899 of record NW_012114755.1, read on the forward strand.
AAAAGACTACCCTGAGCAGGGTTTTCAGATTTGGTTAGTCTGAAAGTAGTGACTCATATGGGTTATTATTGCCACAAAGACAAAAGACTTGTCTAATTGCACGAGGTGGGTAGCACAACAGGTGGTTTGTATCAAGTCTTCTCTTTGCTTTACAAAAAGCAGAGAAAATGCTCAGGTGAGAAATCTTACTCCAGCTTGTAAGCAACGTTCACAAATTAATTTTCAAGTTGCTAAGTTTTGAAGGAGTGTTAGTATTTTTAGTGTTAGAAGTTAAAGTTCAAGTATCACCGTAACCTACAACTTTGTTTCCTTTTCTATCTTGGCTTAACTGAAATCTGTAAGCCATTGTATTAATCTTTTCTTCCCCCGCCACAATTTTCCCTTCTTTAAAACTTCTGGAAAGAGCATCAACATCAAACGAAAACGTTTCCACAAAGAGCCACATTAAATTGACTTACGTAAATAATACATTACTCACAATTCATTTAAATATAAAATATTTAAATTTGATATCTTATTTTCTCTTGACAAAGATGTGAATTTGGCACAGATTTATTTAATGGCGGTGTTAAAATACTTTTATATTTTCTAAGTGACTTTTTTCCCCACTGCTCAAGAGATAGCCCTAAGTTTTGTATCTCGTCTTTTTTTTTTTTTTTTTTTAACAAGACAAAAAGTCAAGTGTCTTTAATAACGTTATGTTGAAGACTGCTCAGGGCAGTCTCTTCATGCTCACAAAGTCAAAGGCATCTTGCCTCTTTGAAAGCCTAAAATCTCTCCAGCACATGCAGAATAATTCACATCACTGCTCCTGAAAATCTTTGAAGCAAATAAACAGAAAAGGCCAGAAAAAAAAAAAAAAAGATTAAGATTTGATCTGAATTTAAACAAGGATTTTCAGGCCAGGCACAGTGGCTCATGCCTATAATCCCAGCACTTTGGGAGGCCAAGGCGAGAGGATCACCTGAGTTCAGGAGTTTGAGACCAGCTTGGCCAACATGGCAAAATCCCATCTCTACTAAAAATACAAAAATTAGCTGGGCATAGCGGCACGTGCCTGTAGTCCCAGCTACTCAGGAAGCTGAGGGAGGAGAATCGCTTGAACCTGGGAGGTGAAGGTTGCAGTGAGCGGAGATCGTGCCACTGCACTCCAGCCTGGATGACAGGGTGAGGCTCCATCTCAAAACAAAAACAACAACAACAACAAAAGTGATTTTAAATTCTAGGATATATTTATATTAATGACATTTGCCCCTACCCTTTTCTTGTTTGCAGAGAAGAAATGCCACCCAACCTCCTCAGTTTTGTATTTATTTGACTGATAAAAGAAAAACTTCAGCTGAATTAAATTTAAAGAAGTTTAATTGAGCAATGAACGATTCGCGAATCAAGCAGCTTTCCCAGCCAGAGTAGGCTCAGAGACTCCCTCACAGCCACGTGGGAGAAGATTTATGGACAGAAAAAGGAAAGTGAGGCACAGAAACAGCTGGATTGGTTACAGGTTGGCATTTGCCTTATTTCAACATGTTCAAACAATTGGTTACATTTGATTGGCCAAAACTCAGTGATTGGCACAAGTGTAGGCTACGGTCTGTTTACACCTCCACTTGTTACAGTTCACGATGTATAGAAAAACCTTTAGGTCAAACTTAAAATACGTACAGAGGCAGCTTTAGGCTAAACTTGATTTAACATTACTCTAGAGAATTGTTAATTTGAGTATATCATGAATATAGCCATTTTGTGTATAAGAAAGCTATGCCTGGTTTTACAGAAACCTAGTTCAAGAAAAATCAGAAATATAAAACAGACTAATAAGGAAATGCTTACTCTTATTAGAAAATTATTCACCTTACAGGATAATTTGCACCAGAGTTCATTTTATCTGTGTGCATTTGAAATATGATTTTGTATTAAAAGTGTGTACTTATTACTGTCTTAAATTTTACTGCATTTGTCTAATTATCCAGATAATTATGTTTTTTAAGAAAGATATGCTTTCACCTGAACTACCCAAAACCTGAGAAATAATGTTATTTATAGAACATTAGAGCTGGAAGGGAACTGAGAAACACTTTAATCAAGCTGTAAGTAGATTTGTTTTTTAAATGTTGAGCTTGCAGTTAGAATGTAGATGCAGGAAAGTTGATCAGCATTATCATCACTTATTAATTTATTCTAGCTCTCATTTTGTAAGTGTGTGTGTGTGCATGTGTGTATTTGGTGTAAGAAGTTGGCTAAAATTTCCCAGCCTAAAAATGGTCAAAGGAGTATTTTCTCGATCTGCAGTCAAATGCTCTACCCCTGAGCTATACCTTCTCCTTAAAGGAGTATTTTCTACTACCCCTTCATTCACTAAGTAGCAAATAAAAAGAAAGGAATCTTAAAGTCTTTACAGGTGATTTTTATTTGAAAAATATATGACATATGACCCACATCTATGTACTAATTTTAAATGCTATCTGGTCTTTGTTATTATTTGTCTTAACAAAACAAAACAAAACAAAATCGTGCCGTTGTCAGAGGTGTGTGAACCACAGCAGCTCCATCTTAAATAGGAGCTGGGTAAAATGAGGCTGAGACCTACTGGGCTGCAATGCCAGATGGTTAAGGCATTCTAAGTCACAGGTTGAGACAGGAGGTTAGCACAAAATACAGGTCATGAAGACCTTGCTGACAAAACAGGTTGCAGTAAAGGAGCCGGCTAAAACCCACCAAAACCCAAATGTCGATGAGAGTGACATCTGGTTTTCCTCACTGCTACACTCCCAACAGCACCATGACAGTTTACAAATGGCATGGCAACATCAGGGAGTTACCCTATATGGTCTAAAAAGGGGAGGTGTGAATTATCCACCCCTTGTTTAACATATCATCCAGAAATAACCATAAAAAGGGCAACCTGCAGCCCTCGGGGCTGCTCTGCCTATGGAGTAGCCATTATTTTATTCCTTTACTTTCTGAATAAACTTGCTTTCACTTTGCACTGCAGACTCGCACTGAATTCCTTCTTATGTGAGATCTAAGAACCCTCTCTTGGGGTCTGGATCAGGATCCCTGTCCTGTAGCATATTTCTGGTGACCATGAAGGGACTATAGTGCAGAAGCCCTGACCCCACGGCTACCTTTGGGTAAGTGTTGGAGTCCTGTAATATCTTTCTGGCGACCAAGGAAGCTACTATACTGTGGAAACCCCTGACCCAAAGGCTAACTTTTGGTAAGTAGTGCGATCTGGTAACGTCTTTCTAGGGAACCACAAAAGGGACAATACTAAGGAGACCCCTCCCCCCAACCCGACCCAAAGGAAAGAGACTGCAGCACTGATTGGACGACTTTGGGTAAGTGGTGGGGTAGCCGGGTTAAGAATGGGATTGGGTTAGAGGTCCAACTTAGGGGAGTCAGGGTCCCCTAAATCCCCCTTAAGACAGAGTGGGTTAGAGGCTCCTCTTAATAAAAGGCAAGGATGCTTGACTTTAGGTTAGAGGCTCAACTTAGGACGTTTAGAGTCCCTTCTAAGATTTAGGGGGTTAGAGTCCTCTCTCAGTAAAGTCTCTCTTTACTGAGAGACTGTAAGAACAGGTTTGGCACTATGGGATGTTAACTGCCTTGCACACTTTGCTGATGGCTGTGGGTGACAGGATTAGGCATATACAGGATCCTGGGACATAGGGACCTTTTTCCTCCTTCAAAGGGGAAACTTGAGAGCTAATAGGATGGTTGGAAAATATCCCTTTGCTACCGAGAAACAGCTGCCTGAATTTTTCAGTGTTGCTGCAATGGGTGGGTCTTTCTCGCCTCCCTGAGCATTTCGCCTTCCCCACCCTGCCACAGGCAATGCTTTTCTCTCTCTCCTTTCCCTTTCTTATCTTTTCTATTACTCAGGGCAACCATCTTGCCCAGTGACCACGTGTCAAAACTCCAAGTCGGAGATCGGATTAAAGATGACAGGGCCCATCTGGGGGCAAATTTAAGCCTTGCCAGTTTGATATTGGGTGCTAAGCAGAGTGGCTAATGTCTATATTTTAGCACATGTATTTCACTCTGGCCAGAATGAAAAAAGTTAATTTTCCTTTATGATGCTGCTTGGCCCCCAGGGCGATCTGGTTTGCCACAAACCAGATCACTAGGGCCGGTCAGAGAAAAGGAACCCAGAAGTCTGGTATGCTACCAAAGGGTAAGGATTTCTTACCAGTCAGATTTCTGGCTTCTCTCTCTTTCTGTGCAAATGGTTAAATGAATGGAAAAACAAAACAAAACAAAGCAAAAAACAGTGCTTATCTCCTCTGTAAAGTTTTGATTAATGTGCAAAAGAATTCTAAGGCTAGTCTTAAACAGTTGTATTTTGTACTATGAATTCATTTTTCTGTAGAATAAAACATGGGCTTAGAATACCTGTAACCCCATGTTTCAAGAGACCCAACAAGCTCGTCAGTAACAAACTTGGCTGCAGGTCCCTGAAACAAACAAAAAAACTGGATGAAGTCTCCACCTTGTTTCATGTCCTTGGGAGCTTGACCTTTTAACCACATGGTGGTACCTTCTCTTGGTCTCCGCCTTCCAAGGAACAGGAATTTTAAAGTTCATGTCATAGTCAACTCTAAAAATCATATTAAACAGTTAAAAGCCTTTACAACCTCAAAATTAACTACTCTAGACTTCTGGGAAAGAAAATGGAGACTGCCCCCTCCTGTAACTCAGTAACTCACGTTTTACATTTTCACAATGGTGGTCTGGGTTCAATTCCTCACCTAGGAAGTAAATAATTTCTGGCTTAATAGCTACATGACCTTGTCTATTCTCTGTGGACTGTCTTAAATTTTCCTTTCTCTATGCACCTAGGAGGTTACCTTTGGTAAAGTTCAGAAACTAGAAATATTGGCTGCTTGGCATGGCTAAAGTCAGGTAATAAGAGATCTGAAAGGATTTCTTTCTTTAAAGAGCACTATAGTTAGAAGTCAACTTAGCGAAAAGTAGATAAACAAGCTATAGATATACTTAAAAGGCCTTTATGTTTTTCTCTTCTTGAAACTTGTTTTTCTGGAAAAAGATCTTTTCTTCTGTTGGCTGAATTATTTTTCTCCTTTTTTTTCTGTCTTGCCACTCTTAATGCACACATGAGAGGCCCTAAGATAACTTTTGTTAACCTGGGACTCCTTAGGAAAAACAGAGGAGGCATCACAGACCCCATTTTGGGAAAAAAATCTGTTTTCCTCATGAAACCCCAGGAATTAAAAACAGATAGATCCCTCTCAAAATCAAAGACTCTGTTCTGTTTTACATTGTGTTATCTGACAGTTTTGAATTTTGGGGGTATCAGAAATTACTTCACATTATGAGAGAGCTTTGATGTGTAATAACTAAGTGGGAAATATACGTTAAGGGATGGCTAATAGTAATTATGGAGGGATACTTGACTCTTTGCATACTTAGATCAGAGAAACATGCTCTCGGCCACCTGGAAGATGAGGAAACATCCCCAACCCCATGGGAGATAAGGCTCCCACGAGGAATGGGCTGATTGCCAAATAGGCTGATTGGCTTTGGGTTGTTTTACAATTAAATGCAGAGCAGAAGCACTACACTGTCTTCTCCCACAGTATTTCCCCCCTTTTGGGGATCCAGGAACCAGTATAAAATGATACCCTTAACTTTGGGAATCTGTCTTTGCTTTCAGCTGCTTATTTGGCCCTAGAAATGGATGCTTTTCTGGCCCTGTTCTTCCAAGGGCTCCACCCTGAAGCCAGTAATCCAATGAAGAAACTGACCAATGAAAATCTTACAAGTGCTGAATCTTCTGTCTGTGTATTTATATGTGGCATATGTTTATATATAAAAGAGCTCTAATTAACTGGCCTAGAAAAAATGAACAATTAAATAAAATATTTTATCAGAAAAACAGAAACTTTAATGCCTTTCTGTTCACATGATTTTAGTAATCTTTTGGAAATAAAGACAATTTTAAAGATTATTGGTAAAGTAAAATGTCTTCAAAATGTAGACATTTGGTCTAAATTAAGGCCAGATATCAGATTTACTAACTACTTTAAGGTCAAACTATTTCTTTGACTTTTGAAAATTGTTCAATTTACCTCCCTTAAAGCCATTAGATTCTAGATAAGGCCTGGGGATATGTGGAGTTAGTCACACCCCTAACTATATTACAGAGTCAGCTCTTACCTACACGTCTGCCTGGTGTCCTAGACTAGACTCCACACCTAGTACACAATTAAAATTGCTTACTAACCAGGGTTTTCACCAAAGTAAAAGTTGCTAAGAGTTAACATTATAACATGTAATTAAAACTACTAAAGAAACAATTTTATATGCAAGGTGTATAAAGAAAGTAAAATGTGTTTTTGGTGAAAGATTATAAGAAGTCATGGGAATGTGGATTTTTCCAGCCTAAAGTACTAAAGGATTGTTTTAAGTGGAAAAAAAAAAATCTAAAAACTTAAACAGGTTGTGGAAGGTTTATAAAAAATAACTGTTTGAGATTCTGTGTGTGAACATATTAGCTAAAGTTAAAGGAGTATTATTCAATTTTTCCATAAATTAAACATTGGAGTAAAAGCACACTGGATTTTCCTTAGAGCACTGATTGGACCTTTCACAAATAATGTAAAGGGTTATAGAAGGTTTATAAGAATCTTATGGTTAAACATTGAAATTAGATAAATATGTCTATAAGGTTTTATTAAAAATTGGGTTTAACATTAATAGTACATTAATGTAAAGGTGAAATTTCACTTATTTGATATAAAAATTATACAGGAAGCATTATCAAATATGAAATAGTATTTTGCTTTCTTTGGACTATATTTGCATAAATGTGTTATTATTGGGTGTTCCAAAATTATAGGAAACTGCAATAATTCGAATGTAACTTAGTATATGTTATTAATAATTATAATTGTTTTATAAAATTTTGTGTGCTACAGAAGCAACCAAATTTCCTTATCAACTGTGGCTTTAATAGTGGCTGTCCTAAAACTTTTTATCATCCACAGACAATTGTAGTCTTGTTTTAATCCTCTTTAGAAGGTGGTTTATAATCAACTCTAGAGCTCTAACAGATGTTCCTAAATAGAGGTTTCTAATAACTTTGGATATTGTAACATTAGAATATAGTAAACAAGTTTTAGAACTCTCATGAAGAACTGGAATGTTCATGAATATCAAATAGAACAGGAGTTAGTGGAATTAACTGAACCAATAAAAAACTGAAGTAATCTTTTTAACGTTGCTTAAAACACTACTAATCCTTTGTTTTGTTTTTCAGAGTCAAGGAAACTTTTACGCTATTTACAGCTTATAACAATTGAGTAAAGTATACTACTGTGAACAAAATTTAGAACATATTTGTTTCTTTCTACCTGATTTCTGCAGAGTTTAGAAACTAGCTGTGAGTATTCTTATGGAAATGTGGTTATTCACATAAGTACAATAAGAATCTGCTTTCTTTTGTAACAGGACACAATTGGAGAAATTGGTTAATTTTACTAGACTGTGACTAGAATGATGTACTTTCCTTTAAGGAATCAAACTTAACTTGTAAAGGCCTGTGGGGAACTGGCCTCATACCTTCCCTACACATTCCCTGTATAGGGTTTCTGACCTATTTTAAGTAAAGAATGTCGCTTTCTCACGGGTCTAGGAGCCCCAAGTTATCTTGGGACCTCAGAAGGAGAAGAATATACCCAACTCATAGGTATCTGAGGGTATGGCAGGACTCGACTTTAAAAAAATCTTATCTGGGATTCGTTATGAAACAGTTTCATCAAAGCCAATTAAAAAGCCTATGTGAAAAATAATTCTTCTTATTACACTTTATACAAACAATCCGGCCAAAAATAATAAAACAAATCAGTCTTATCATGATTTGTCTTTAAGAAAAATGAGAAACTGGAGAGAGAGAAATATGTTTTAAAAACTATGTTATACTTTCTAGTCTCATCAATTGTTTTTAAGTTTGTTTCTACAATTTAGGCTAACCCTACTTACTCCTGCAAACCAACCAGGGCTCCCTGACTACTACACAGAAGAAACAAAAGGGACGGGTAATGTAAAAATCTGGACAGTATTCTAATTCTGGACATATTAGAATCAAATAACAACCCTATACCAACTTAGCTCCAACAGCTGCCCAGTTCGTGAAAAGTCTTCTAATTTAATTTTCTTAGAATAACTTTACTTATTTTACATTACTCTTGTGGAATATATTACTGTTCTACTCTTTGTGTAGAAATAGAGTACAAACTTACTGAATGTTTTCTTAAATTAAATACTTATTAATATTCCAGATATCACTTTTTGTCAAAACTTAAGAGTTGTGAATAGACCTTACCATACTGATACTTTCTTTTTTTCTTTTTCTTTTTCTTTTTTTTTTGAGTTGGAGTCTCACTCTGTTACCCAGACTGGAATGCAGTGGCACAATCTTGGCTCACTGCAACTTCCACCTCCTGGGTTCAAGCAGTTCTCCCTGCCTCAGCCTCCC